>NC_134272.1:3910114-4277614 GCF_031893055.1 Leptodactylus fuscus | reverse complement strand
GGCTCGTCTGTGAGGAGGCGGAGTCTAAGATCAGACCAGAATGGAGACTGCTGGGACCGATCTTAGACTCCGACTCCTCCGGCAGAACCAGCGTTGATTGGCTGAATGGTGTACTCTGTATGGCATTTGGCCAATCAACGCTGGTCATTACATTCCTATGCTGAGATTTAGCAGTGCTGGGCGTGCGCTCAGCTCAGCTACACCAGAGATGTATCCGAGCTGAGCGCACGACGAGCACTACTACACCGGAGATGTGAACCCTGCTGCACACTCAGCTCCGCTGTATCAGAGATGTAGCAGAGCTGAGTGTGCGCTGAACCCTGCTCCACACGCACCTCACTCACACTCACTTGTCCCTGATGCTTTGATGTCCACCCGGTGCAGTCCAGTACTTCTGCTGAATGGGTCTGTTCAGCCCCTAGATGCCATAGCAACCCATTTGCATCCTGCATTGTACTAGTGATTGGCTGATTCACATGATAAGGTTGGGGTTTACTAGTGTTCATTGGCTTATTTTCAATAGTAGATGAGTCTTAGTAAATACACTTTTTGGTTAATGGAAACCCAAGTTGTGCCAATTGAGATGCATTTAGGGGGCTCTGTGTTCCACAGTACAGGGACTCCTTCAGCTAAGCAGGAGTCCCTGCACTCTGGCTGATTTAGGAGTTACTTTCGGTTATGCATTGTGTGATTGATATAAAATGTCAGACTCTTTTTTTTAACAATTCAGCTGAAGTGAAGCGAAAATGTTTCAGTTTGGTAGAACCTGCAACTTTGGAAAAATTCAAGTCACATGTAAGACACCCCCGGAGCCATCAGCAAAGGGGGACATGACTTTGGGATGGGGGAACCAATAACTCCTGCAGTTTCTTCTTTGTGCAGTAGTTGAGTAGATTTATACAGACTGGGTCAGCTTTAAGAATATATCGGTGTATATTCAGCTTTAGTGTATATACAGCTTTAGGAGTATATATCTGTGTATGTTCTGCTGTAGGAGTGTATATCTGTATGTTCTGTGTAGGAGTATATATCTGTTGTAGGAGTATATATCTGTGTATGTTCTGCTTTAGTATATGGTGCTTAGTGTGTTACTGTAGGGGGGAGGAGTTAGGAATAGATGTCACTTCCTGTCTCACCCATCTTCATCCTCTTTCTCATCACAAGACCTGGATGAAGCATTTCCCGCCCTCCCGCCCTCTTGCCCTCTTTGCATCACTATGTTATACTTGTTTTTTTTTTTTTTTTTTCACATTTTCCTATCTAATGTATTATTGTATCATTGCTTTGTTACTGTAATTGTGTATTTGGCTCTATATATTCAATTATGAGATGACTGATGAGTTATTGTTGGGCATTATCCTTCTAGGCCCAAGGGAAGGGCAGTCCTCCAGCCATGGTTCCCTAGAGGTTTCCTCCACAGGGGTTTTTTCCTCTCCTGAGTGCTGTAGGATGACTCTTTGTGAGTCGGGGGTTTGCCATTATTTAGTCAGTCGTGTGTAATAAAGTATTACGTGTCACATGGTCCATTGATAAACTGTCACAGCTTTACTTTTGCGGTTGAGGAGTCAGGTGGAAGTTGCAGGCAAGTTATTGTAGACTTATTTTAACTAATAGAGGAGGTTAAACCTCATGGTGGTGAACAGGCTGAGCTTTAGAAATGGCCAGCCTGAAGGATGTGGTAATAGTAACGTCATCCAGAGGCGGGCACAGGGGTTAAGCACAGGGTCGTTGGTGCCCTTAAAGTGTACTGGCTCTGCTAGAATTGCAAGCCGGAGCGTGCTGCCCCCCTTTATTTATTTATTGCTGTCTGGCCGGGTGCTGTATGTCAGACAGCTGGGGATCTCACAGTATTCGTGAATCCCAATGGTCTAGCACTTCACCTGACTCCTTCTGTCATTATTTTACTTCTGTGAGTTTAATAAAGCTGTGGCCATTTTTACAACCAAAATAAAGTGTTTTGTGCATTTATTCCAAAGTCATTATTTACCGTAGTTTGGGTGGTTTTAGGTAGGAGTGAGGGACATCCCATATCCAAAGTCATGTCTATTCACTCATCTCTAATAGTGAGGGATGTGGAGGGTTTACAGATGGAACCGACCATGGGGAGTAAACAGAGCTTGCTGATCATTGTATTACACCCCAATAACGCACTCAGAGCTCTGCTACATAGTATCAGCTTACATCTTACATCCTCTATTCCTCTGTTCTGCTACATAGTATCAGCATTTTGTCTTACATCCTCTATTCCTCTGCTCTGTTACATAGTCTCAGTATTTGGACTCACATCCACCATTCCTCTGCTCTTCTGTACTCAGACCGCCATGAGTTTGGATACAGGGACATCCTTGTGGCTCTTTTGGTGCAGCAATAATTTCATCTGTCATCTCCATATGACACCCACCAGTGTATTAAAGCAATATTTTAAAGTTTAATTTGGCACAGATTTGCATTTCTTGATTTGAGAGATGTCACAGCGAGTTGGCAAATGTCCGCGCCGCTCCTCTCCCACTTGTCTGACTGTTCCTACTTTAATTATGTTTCACTGAGAGGCAGATTTACAAATCTCTATGAGAATAAATATGATCTTCATCTGCAGAGTGACACAAAATGACACAAATTTCCTTCATATCTGCTAATCTGGTCAGGGACTTGTTCCCAGTGAATCACCAGGACTTTCCTGCTTTGAACAGTAAACAGAATCCTGCGTCTCTGTGGCCACCAAGTGTTGTAAATTTTGGAGTCAGTGCAGGTGTTTGCTCCGATACATCTGAGACATCCTAAATGACAAAATCAACCCATCTACAATTGCAAATGTGGTGAAAGAATTTATGTAAAGTAGTTTCATTTCTAGATCTAAAGCCCTGGAGCACGTGATCTTCAAAGTTTTTGTAGAACATTATACTGTAGGGGGCTACTGGAGAGCATTAAACTGTGGGGGCTACTGGAGAGCATTATACTGTGGAGGGCTACTGGAGATCAATATACTGTGGGGGCTACTGGAGAGCATTATACTGTAGGGGCTACTGGAGAGCATTATACTGTGGGGGCTACTGTAGAACATTATACTGTGGGGGCTACTGGAGAGCATTATACTGTGGGGGCTACTGGAGAGCATTATACTGTGGGGGCTACTGGAGAGCATTATACTGTGGAGGGCTACTGGAGAGCATTATATTGTGGAGGCTACTGGAGAGCATTATACTGTGGAGAGCTACTGGAGAACATTATACTGTGGGGGCTACTGGAGAGCATTATACTGTGGAGGCTACTGGAGAGCATTATACTGTGGAGGCTACTGGAGAGCATTATACTGTGGAGGGCTACTGGAGAACATTATACTGTGGGGGGCTACTGGAGAGCATTATACTGTGGAGGGCTACTGGAGAGCATTATACTGTGGGGGCTACTGGAGAGCATTATACTGTGGAGGCTACTGGAGAACATTATACTGTGGAGGGCTACTGGAGAGCATTATACTGTGGAGGCTACTGGAGAGCATTATACTGTGGGGGCTACTGGAGAGCATTATACTGTGGGGGCTACTGGAGAGCATTATACTGTGGAGGCTACTGGAGAACATTATACTGTGGAGGGCTACTGGAGAGCATTATACTGTGGAGGCTACTGGAGAGCATTATACTGTGGGGGCTACTGGAGAGCATTATACTGTAGGGGGCTACTGGAGAGCATTATATTGTGGGGGCTACTGGAGAGCATTATACTGTGGAGGCTACTGGAGAGCATTATACTGTGGGGGCTACTGGAGAGCATTATACTCTGGAGGCTACTGGAGAGCATTATACTGTGGAGGGCTACTGGAGAACATTATACTGTGGAGGGCTACTGGAGAGCATTATACTGTGGGGGCTACTGGAGAGCATTATACTGTGGGGGCTACTGGAGAGCATTATACTGTGGGGACTACTGGAGAGCATTATACTGTGGAGGGCTACTGTAGAACATTATACTGTAGAGGGCTACTGGAGAGCATTGTACTGTGGAGGGCTACTGGAGAACATTATATTGTAGAGGGCTACTGGAGAGAATTATACTGTGGATGGCTACTGGAGAACATTATACTGTGGGGGGCTACTGGAGCTCATTATACTGTGGGGGTCTACTGGAGAACATTATACTGTGGGGGGCTACTGGAGAACATTATACTGTGGGGGGCTACTGGAGAACATTATAAATACATATAAAATACTGATATAATAACCTGGTGACGACAGAGATCCACACAATAATGGTGGCGATCACCAACGTAGTGCGAGACTCGTGGCCTCTAAGGGGGCGACACTAATATGCCCCCAAACAGCCCATTGTAGTCCCATGTAATGCCTGACTTTCCTTGTGGTTTCCGCGCTGCAGATATGTTGAGTTCTTACTGTCCAGTTCGATCAGAGCGGATCACTAAAGATGATGGCGCCCCATGGTG
Source organism: Leptodactylus fuscus (assembly GCF_031893055.1). Taxonomy (NCBI): domain Eukaryota; kingdom Metazoa; phylum Chordata; class Amphibia; order Anura; family Leptodactylidae; genus Leptodactylus; species Leptodactylus fuscus. The sequence goes on along the minus strand of NC_134272.1, from coordinate 4,273,176 downwards.
AGATAATTGTCAAAGGACCCATCTAATAAGTAGACAACCCCTTTAAGCGGGAGAATAGCCTTCCCTATCAAAGCCTTACTAGAATATGACAATGAAGCAGCTGGGACTCTCCGCTCTAATAATCGCTCTCCTATCATCTGTGTCTTAGACTTCAGCTGTAAGTCATTTATCTGCGCAGAGTGAAGGCGACACATAAAAGCGCCTCGTAGAGCACTAATGTCTCCATCTTGTGCGTTTCGATGCTACCCGTGACCTCACCACTACATCACACAGCCCCAGTGCCAGAGGTCTCTGCCTTTGCTATGTATCACACCAGGACGGCAAGTCATTTTATTTTACACTTTTCACTTTCATGCTACATATTCTTAACTAGTCATTTAGAAGTGTCAGTAGCTATCCCGGAACCCAGCTGCAACGTCTGACAGGAATCATACAAGTGCCATGAAAACAATCCCTCCAGGCCAAGACGTAACCTTCAGGGAGCTGAGAAGCCTTCTGTCTATCAAACCTCCACCACTGGAAGGCTCCTGCTGCCGTACGTGCGACTACGTCAGCTAATCTGTTGTCACATCCAACGATAGGAGCAACGAGAGATGGATTCGATTTAACCCCTCGCGTGCCGCTTCCACCTGCAATGGATTGGGTTCATCGATTCACCTGTGCAAGAGTTTTTACTTTGTTTCCAGCTTCGAGAAAGTTTCGAGAAAGTTGTAACTAAGATACTTTTGGTGAGACTCTCCTTCTGTATGGTGGACCATAAACTAATAGCAGGAAAGTAAATAGAGACCCATAACTCATAGCAGTATGAATATGGTCCTACTCCTTGCATCCCCCAATGGGCGCTGATCATGTGATTCTGGCACAGTTGGAATTTTTTCTCTAGCCCCCATCGTTCCCGAGCAATCATTGCTGTTACTTTCAGCACAGTTATGCCCTGTCAGGTGGGCGGTCCCTGACTTTTTGCAACATGGTATCAATTTCACAACATAACCACTGGGTGGCCACACATAGACATCCTGTGGCAGAATATCACAAAATCAGGCTGTTTTAAAAATCTGGTCATCTTTAGGGTTGAGCCGATCTTGACTTTTCAGGATCGATTTTAAAATCCGATTTCCGATCATTTTTCATTCGAACCCGATCTCGATCCCAATTCCGATCCCAATGCAAGTCAATGGGATTTTTTTTATTAATCGGAGATCGGATTTTAAAAGCAATCCTATTCACTATACAGCATGGAATCTAAGAATTGAACGCTTTAATTGTTAGAATCCACGCTGTGTAGTGATTTTTTTTTAATCCTCTGGCTACTTAGTCCCCCCTGGTGTCCACTTACCTGCAGAGATGGCTGCTCCAGTGCCCGGTGTTCTTTTTCGCCTTGCTGCCGCTCTACGCTGCTCTTCTCGCCTCACTGCCCCTGCCTCCCAGATTAGGAGAGTGTGGGCGGGTTAGGAGAGTGTGGGCGGGTACAAGAAGCTCAGAGGAAGCTTTGAAACGTCATATTCTGTCATCATTATGAGTTAGCCATTAAAAAAGGTATCACCTACTGAAAACTTGCAAAGTTTTTTTGTTTTTTATATTCCAAATAAATAGACAGCGTAAAATATTTTACGCTGTCTATTTATTTGGAGTATAAGATACACGAAGGGTCTCAACTTCATTGACCTGTCCAAAAATTGATTTAAAAGAATTACATCAATGTAAACATGTTAAAAAAAATTAAATCTGTCTTTTATTAGACTGGAAATTCCATTATTTTAATACTATCAAACAAACTTACAATAAAATCCAAGCGACTTCACTTTGCTAAAAACGTACGACTTCACTTTGCTAAAAACGTACTTGACGATTTTAATGAAAATCCATAAATTATCCGTAATTGTCGCTGAATCCGCAGATTTGTCTATTGGTAAATGTGTAAAAATTCCACACAAGGCCGAAATGAAAAATGAAATCCCAATGTGAAATGGAAGAAGAAAACCAATTATTCAGCTTTTTATGCTTTTTGAAAAGTAATTTTTTCCTCTTCCTATATTGTGCCGCAAATTTGTCAAACATCGTTCTGGGGAATTAATAAAAAAAAAAAAAAAAAATGATTTTTTTTTTTAGCCACAACAGCGAAAGTAGGATTTAAAGGTAATTTCAGCGGCTTATAGAGAACGTATGGGAATATTTAGATTCAGCAATGAATTCCTGGAAATTCTGAACAGAGATCATTTATAGCGTATATCTCTGTAGGCATCTGGCAGACGATGGCCGTCTACGATGGATCGTTCCGCTCGTGTCTGAGGTTTCTCACCATCTCAATGTAATGTAAAATGTAAGGCTTGGGATTACCAGTTTTAGGATTTTTCTACAATAGGTTTGATTTTGGAAAACAAATGGAAAACCCAAATGGAATACTAGAAAGACAGACCGCTGGAAAGAAGACCCTGAAAGAAAAAAGCCCAGTCATGGGTGGTGACATTACTGGTGTTATTGGGTAGTGGTGGCCCATGAATGGAGAAGACCCTGGTCGATATACAATTACCGATGCTATGGATGGGTCTTCAGTCTGTAATCCTGGAAAACTCCTTTGAGGAGCTATCCTAACACCAGTTACTGAAATATGGACCATGTAGACCAACTGACCACTGGGATAGGACTCCGACTCCAAACATCATAGCCCTGTATTAGGTTAGGAGTCCCTGTCTCCCCGCAGCTGTCCTGTTCTGTACTGTTCATGTTTCAGTATGAGACAGTGGCCCCATATGGAGGCAGGTTCTCCTTTAATCATAGATGACTATGAAGGTTTGTGTTGGGTCTAGTAAATATGGCCGACATCCAGTCAATATGTCTCAGCCAGCCTAAGGATATGTCATCAATATGCAAAGCTCCTGGATGATGGAGCGATGAGGTCTACACAGTTACATAGTAGATGAGGTTGGATGAAGACATCAGTCCACCAAGTCCAACCCATAACCCTACAATTCTTACAGTGTTGATCCAGGGGAAGGCAAAGAAACCCCATGAAGCTCCGGCCAATTGCCCTATTTCAGGGGGAAAAAATTCCTTCCCAACTCCAATCTGGCAGTCAGTATAAAAACCCTGGATCAACGTGTCCTTACAATCTAGACTCCATATCCTATCTAGAATGGGTTGGGCCAATATCCCGAGCCCTGTTATACACAATACAGATTATTGACCTGCTAGTATCCGAGCGTTACCATATCACCATCCTGTTTGGTTAAGGCTCCCATTGTACGTGTAAGCTCCATGCATTGATGAATGACGCTTTAGCTCTTTGGCCTTAGTCATGTGGAACAGCTCACCGTTATAATACCGCCATCCCCGGCTTGGAACCCTTCCAGTGTCAGCAGAGCTCAGCCTTGTATTCTTTTATAGGTGACATTTCTCTTTCTTACTACAGTCTTTGTTATTTCACTATGACCCAAATCAACCAAGCAAAATACTCTTTCATTTCATCCACATCTCATAAAGGTTCCAGTCCCATAATCCAGGGATTAAATCATAGTTTGCAGAGATCCTGAAGGTTATAGGTCACTGACCATTCACCTGGAACTTGGTGACTGTAATTCTGTTTATTTCGTGGACCGTCTGCCATATGTCCATAACACGTGTGGTCCAGTCCTCGTTGTCCGGGGTTGGTGATTCCTTCCTTGCGTCTTCTTATTCCGGAGCTTTATTAGTAATCTTTTATCTTATACTATATATTTGTATACAATTTATATTGATGTTTGTGGCCACCATGAATCGTAATATACATTGTATGTCAGTATTATAGACATATCTGTAATTACTGAAATTCTGTAACACTGATATTATTCCTATCCAACAGTATAAGACTGACATTTGGGGGTTCGGTGGCTGGGACCTCGGAGAGCAAGTGACCGAGCGCTGGTCTGGACCCACCGAGGGCTCTACTTAGCTATATTCATCATTCCATTGGAGCAAATGCAGCATTGTTCTCACATGTCCACCACCACTCTATATATATGGGCTACTTGGGGATCGCCATTCTCCTGGTCCCAACATTTCCATCTGAAGCAATCTCACTCTTAAAGGGGTTATCCGGGATTAGAAAATATGGCTGCTTTATTTCATAAAGAGCTCCTTTTCAGGAAGTGATGTCATGTCTATCGGTCACATGGCCATGCTATAACCCCGTCCAATTCCAATGAACAAAATTTGAGGTTCTTGGTGATCAAATTGTGAAAGGTGACCTCATTCTGAAGGGACCCTACACAATAGACTTGACTCTATCCGGCCTATTATGTGAGCACAGAGCAAGTAGGATCCAAAGACTTGCCCAAGGCGATAGTAAGAAGAATCAAGTATGTCTCTGGATCTTACCTGCCCTGTGTTCATATTGTAGCCCTGAGAGAGCGTGCAGGGTCCCATCTACATGAGGTCACCTTGTCGGGGCACATGGGCTTTCACAATCTGATCAAATGGTTCACCAAGAACCTGAAATCTCTATACATTAGGTAATAACTATAGTAGTAATACAATGTAACCTTATTGTACACACAGATAGTGTTACTGCATTCTGTGTTTGTCTGTTTTGCAGCCGCTGCACCATGCACCTGTTCACATTGGCTACTCTTTCACTGAGGTCATACCAGATTACTGCAACTTCCAGTGACTAGGAGCGGATCTGCAGTAACCTGGTCTTACCACTACGGAGAGAACGGAGCTATCGGCTTCCTGTTCCATTTTCTGTGTAAGCCCCAACACTCTGATATTGATGGTCGATTCTTAGGGCAAGTATCAATATTTTTAACCAAGAAAACCCCTTTAAGGCAAACCCCGAGCTGGAGTACAATGTGTTTCTCTTTGGAAGACCTGGCCCATTGGTTTCAGTAGGCGCCATGCAATGCTCAGTTCTCCCCCTAGGAGCGCTGCAGAGGAATAATCACAGATTACATCTGATCAGTGAGGGTCTCGGCAGCAGAGACCGCCATCAGATTTGCGAATATTTGGGATCTTTCTAACAATAAGCCTTGTGAAGCTCGCTGTGTATAGAATGATGCGGTGGGATTAGCAGAGCCGAGGGTGCTGGCTTGGCTGAAATAGACCTGCGTAGTTATGTTGCGGTCACTGAGCAAATTTCATTTCAATGAACGACAGGATTCATGCTTGGCTTAACGTTTAATTATTGACTGTAGATTTAGCGTACAGTCTGCTGTCTTAGCTGATCTTGCTGAAAAGGTTCAGCCCCAGTTACTACGAGCTACGAGCCATTTCTTATGTTGGAAATTGCACAAAATGCAACATTTAAGAGACTCCATAGAGGAGTAGAATAATGTCTCACCGGCCGCAGGAAAGGAACGACCTGCAAAAGCCCCAACTCCAAAACACATATATACGGGGTATTGCTTCATCACATTGACGTGAAGAATTTAAGTGGATTATGGGAAGTCTTCCTGAAAATTCATGCACTTCACTTGAACTGGATATTTAATTTCATATAGAACGTTTCTCTTCTCTGGAGAATCCCGAGCTCGGTCAATGAAGCGATCAAAAAGAGTCTCCAATCTGCAAACCCCGGCGATCAGCTGTGATCTGTAGAGATAGGTGGCAGTAAATGTCTGATTTCCCTGCAGCACCACCACAGGGCAAATGAAGTATTACACGCTGCCTATTCACATCAATGGGTTGTCTATTCAATGCAGGACAGGATGGGTCCTCCAGAGGGGGAGACACTCTTTGTAAGTGCTCTACATTGTATAATGATGATCCTCAACACAGAAGCCCCTCTATAAACTCAGAAATCAGGGAATATAAAAGTGGCTTATTCCAAAACTGTATTGACATATATTTGGTTATTAAAACCAGATATTCACCAGAATTAGCTATTCCGACTCAGTGAGGTCTATGGGAGAGATTTCTGCACATTCTCTCTGCAGAGATGGAGTAAAAAGCTGTGAGATCATCGATTGTTAGTAGTGGTTGCAATGATGGGTGTTATGTGTTGTGATCTGTATAGGTGTTATCTTCTATTGTAAATGGGGTGACTGCTGCAAAGACACCTACAGAACTCTTGAGGGTCAATGAATTATTAGGCTTAGCAGCCAGAGTGGTAATTGCAAAATAATACTTTATATAAAATATGGATTCTGACATGGAAAAAAGTAAAAAAAAAAATTAAGAATGTATTTAACATAAAAATTTGATTTATAAATTAGGTACTTTTTGGTGACACATTCTCTTTAAAGAGTATTTCTCCTAAATAGAAAAACAGTCTGTGGGATGTGTCCAGCATCAGTCCTGCTGCAATGCAATACAATACTATACAATATGATGAAATACAATACAATGCAATGCAATGCAATACAATACAATATGATGCAATACAATACAATGCAATGCAATACAATATGATGAAATACAATACAATGCAATGCAATACAATACAATACAATACAATAAGATACAATACAAAGCAATACAATGCAATACAATACAAAGCAATACAATACAAAACAATGCAATGCAATACAATACAAAGCAATACAATACAATGCAATGCAATGTGATACAATACAAAACAATACAATACAATACAATACAATACAAAACAAAACAAAACAAAACAATACAATACAATGCAATGCAATGCAATGCAATACAATACAATACCATACAATGCAATGCAATACAATACAAAACAATGCAATGCAATACAATACAAAGCAATACAATACAATGCAATGCAATGCGATACAATACAAAACAATACAATACAATACAATACAATACAAAACAAAACAAAACAAAACAATACAATACAATACAATGCAATACAATACAATACCATACAATGCAATGCAATACAATACAAAACAATGCAATGCAATACAATACAAAGCAATACAATACAATGCAATGCAATGTGATACAATACAAAACAATACAATACAATACAATACAATACAAAACAAAACAAAACAAAACAATACAATACAATGCAATGCAATGCAATGCAATACAATACAATACCATACAATGCAATGCAATACAATACAAAACAATGCAATGCAATACAATACAAAGCAATACAATACAATGCAATGCAATGCGATACAATACAAAACAATACAATACAATACAATACAATACAAAACAAAACAAAACAAAACAATACAATACAATACAATGCAATGCAATGCAATGCAATGCAATACAATACAATACAATACCATACAATGCAATGCAATACAATGAAATACAAAATACAATAATAAGCTTGCTATGATTGACAGATTCCTGGTACAGGTACGATCCTATTTCTGAGAAAAAGCCAAATATTACACTAATCCAGGACAACCCTTTTAACAATAGACCCCAATGCTTCAGAGACGAAATACTTGGAGTTTTACAACATCTGGAGAGACGCAGGTTGGAGGAAAAAGTATTTCCATGGGTCTGTGATGTTCTGAATCTTTGTACGTGACGGTGAGCTCTAATATGTGACAAGACGTCGTCCATAAACGTGCAAAGTCTTTATTGTGCCGGGAATACGAGGTCTGACGAACATCAGTGTTTGATGTAAAGGAAACACTTTATATCTGATGGATTTCGTTACAGATTCTCAGCTTCCTTATACTTGAGCGTCACTTCCTGTTTTTTCGGCTCTTTCCTCAGACATTGCTGGATATTTATGGTAAGGAACACAAGAACGTGAGATATAATGTGATCCTTAAATACACGTAAAACACAAGAAGTCATCTGCAATGAATTCCCCATACATTGTACACATAAGACTCCAGCATGAGACATATTTGTAGGGTTGGGTTAGGGTTACACTCCACATTGGTCAAGCTCAATGATTCCCAAGATGCTTGGGTTCCTTCAGATATGGAATAAGTTGCAAACCCAACACTGCCCCTTGACATAACAGTAATCCAAAGAATTGACCCTGTATTGCTGTCCAAGGTATTTTTATACATTGTGTACATTGGATTTCCTTCGATTCTGGACATCAAGAATTGATGGGGCTTCTTCAACATCATGGGGCGGCCATAAAAAGTAATAACCATGATCAGTGGACGTTTGCAGGTTGCGATCCTGCCATAGATTTGGCATTAGTACCCTAAAGCTTCAGGTATCGCCTCTGGTTCATTGGCAAGTTATCAACCAAAACTTTTTTAAAAAAAAAGTTTTAAGACAAAGATCTGGCTGAAGCCGAACCCTGGCAAAATGTAAATCATTACAGTATTTGTCTGTACAGCAGAAATCACCCACTTTCTTCCATTTTATTGCCACGAGTTGAAAGGATTTATAACCTCATGTGATTTTATAATGAGAAAGATTACTTCAGTCTAACGTTTCTGCCAACATTCCTTGAAATACAAGAGAACAAATATTCATATTATAGCAATTTTCAGGAAAATATGGACTTCAAAGTAAGATTTTGTAGCTAAATCTAAATACCGCTACATGCTGAGACATGACATGGGAACGGAGCCGCGTCCGTAAAGATTGTGCTCATTACTGGCGGAAGGACAAGAACAATATCCTGCTTACCATTAGGAAAGAATATTTGTGCCTTGCTGAGTACAGAACCCTATAATGTTACCTCGAGCCAAGAGTCGTGGCAGCCGTACAGAGGAGGGAGAGAAAATGGGGAAGTCACATCGTGTATATGGAAATTGTAATTCGCAAAAGGTCTTACAAAGTCCTGTTTAATATTTAGTCGAGTCCCACCGGAGAGAGTAACTTAATATAACGGGAACGTCTGTCTGAGCCAAGACATTAGCGAGGGGATGGGAATTACCATAGATATACAATACATAGGCAACCTGTGATTTTTGGCCGGAGCTTGGACCATTTAGATCCCATGGTGTGCCTCAAGGAGAAAAACCTGCAAAACTAGAACACTGTGAAAAAGTTTGGAAACAATGTTGCAAAGAAAGCTTTCAGAAATAGAAGAGTTAATAGTTTTAACAAAATGACGCCATCGATATTTGGTGTGACCTTTGCCCTTTATCTTCTTCTCAGTACTTGCAGATACTTTTTGGCAGATCAGGGCAGGGAGGTTGTTCCCGCCGCCATCTTGGAGAACCAAGCCCAGATCTTCTGTGGATGCTGCTTGTCCAATCCGTCTGTCTCTTCATGTCTTCCAAGACAGACTGGATGATGATGAGATCAGGGCTACATCACCAAATACTGATGAGATTTACATTTCTCTTTTCTTCATTCACTTAACTTTGTTATTTTACAGAAAACATTAATGGAGGGCTGGGGTGGAAGGGGAATTGTAAGTCTGCCTCAAATTCATTCCTTCAAAGCTGCTATGTAGGGTTGAGCCAATCTTGAGATTTCAGGATCGATTTTAAAATCCGATTTCTGATCATTTTCCAGCCGCGAAATTTGCTCAATCGCCATCCTTTCCGATCCCGATCGATTGAGCCGACCTTGAGAGAACCTCCGACCTCGATCCTGCTGGAAAAGTTCGGGATAGGAATTCCAATCGTGAACGTGAAATTTACGTGATTGCTGATCGGAATAGGATCTTTTCCAATCCCTATCGCTCAACCCTATTGCTGTGTGCTCATAGAGTCCACCATTAATATAGCCAGCATCAAACCAATCCAACCTCCATACTCCAAGATCCAGTTCTCCGCCAAAATTGGCACCCAATTCAGTGAAATTCTTATAAACTCCTTTTCTTTTGACCTATAAAAAGTGGATTTGATACTAAACACTCCGCTCCGTTCCGCTGGGTCTCGGATGCTTTTTAATGTCAAATACGTCTCGTTCTTCAGCAGTGTTCCTGCCATCAAAAGAATGGAAGCTCCACAGAAACTCGATGGATTCCATTAAAAGTCAATGGGATCCCTCAAGATTTGTTAGGATGTGTTTGAAAATGGCTTTGTCAAGGCTGTCAGGGCTCTCTTAGGAATGGAAGCTATAATGCTAATGTGAATCGAGCCCTCGTCTTTGTGATCCTCAACTCAAACTTACTTATTAAATAATTGTAAGGAAATAACTTCGGCTTGTCAGGATTTACAAGGAAATCTCCAGATTAGAAAATAGAATGATGATATTCCGTCTCCGGCTGATGTGATTATTCATACCATGATACTTTGTGACATGTCAGTATAGGGGAAGGCAGTGTAAGCGACAGGATAGATTATAGGGCTATGGAGAGAAGCCTAATAAACCGGGAGCAGCAGATCTGGAGACAAAGGAGACTGCGGCCTCCTCTCCCCTATAATGTCCATGGACCACCAATCGATTGGGACCACAATGATGATGAGACCAAAGGAGACAGCAGTTACCGGGCCGAGGCAGGAATAACATGTCCCCCTTACAAGAATGGAAGAACTACTTACTATCTTGTGAAGGATGGAAAATATAAGCAGTTCTCATCATGCCAATGTCTCTGGTTGTGTATCTTGTAATACATACAGTGTTGGCCAAAAGTATTGGCCCCCCTGCAATTCTGTCAGATAATACTCGTGTTCTTCCAGATAATGATTGCAGTCACAAATTCTTTGGTATTATCTTCATTTAATTTGTCTTCAATGGAAAACCACCAAAAGAATTGTCAAAAAGTCAAATTGGATATAATTCCACAACAAACATAAAAAGGGGGTGGACAAAAGTATTGGCACTGTTTGAAAAATCATGTGATGCTTCTCTAATTTGTGTAATTAACAGCACCTGTTACTTACCTGAGGCACCTAACAGGTGGTGGCAATAACTAAATCACACTTGCTGCCAGTTGAAATGGATTAAAGTTGACTCCACCTCTGTCCTGTGTCCTTGTGAGACCACATTGAGCATGGAGAAAAGAAAGAAGACCAAAGAACTGTCTGAGGACTTGAGAAGCAAAATTGTGAGGAAGCCTGAGCAATCTCAAGGCTACAAGTCCATCTCCAAAGACCTGAATGTTCCTGTGTCTACCGTGCGCAGTGTCATCAAGAAGTGTAAAGCCCATGGCCCTGTGGCTAACCTCCCTAGATGTGGATGGGAAAGAAACATTGTTATTCCTATGGCATTACCTAAGAAGGTGGAGTTTAGAATTAGTATTTAAAGAACCCGCCATGCCCCACCACTGAGGATCTGAACTAGGCAGAATACAATGTATCAGTTTTGCCTGGAATGTTCCTTTAATAGATCGCTTATTTTTCACAATATTACTGTTATCTGCAAGGCCTTGAATAAATGTTTATCTATTTGGGGATTACACAACTATGGATGACATCAGCAGAGCTAACAATATGAGGAATGGTGTTTATTTTTGGTTGATAAAATTGGCCAATTTTAATCTGTTGGAGGAAACAAATAAACATGGAAATATTGCCTGCACCTAGCGAGGGGTTAATACATCCCAGTCCTGTTCACATGGAAATATTGCCTGCACCTAGCGAGGGGTTAATACATCCCAGTCCTGTTCTCATTGTCGAGCTCAAGGTCATTGAGAGCATGAGAGAGGCTTGCAGTAAGAGATGAGCATCTGGCCTATAAAACAGCAGCATGGCTGGAATGTCTTTATGGCGTTCTATCCCCGTATTTAATAGTTCTCTCTGGTTCTTGTTTCATATTTCTTAGCGAGATCCTTTCGGTAACCTAAGAAAACTGCATTAGGTAAAAGCCGTGTAATGACATCTCAGAGGTGGCTCCACCGAGCGTTAATCACTTTGCCTCCGATTCAGACGAAAATGGTCAAACTTGAGACTTTATATTATTAGAATAGAAGAAGAAAAAAGTTACAAAAATAAAAGGTACTTTGTAGATTTTGGTCTGATGTTGTGTCTGAGGTTCCATTTCTAGACCTGCCAAGGTGAACTGAGCGATGGGACTTGGAAGACTCTTAGTTGACTGTCTCGAGGAGCCGCCGAGGCCTCGGGATATTTGTGTCTTTTCATTTCCAATTAAACATTCCTGTTAAGCTCACGTTGGCGACAAGCTGAACCTTCGCCTCGAATACTCGGAGTTACTTATACTACGGCTTCTACGACTCACATAAACTCAGATTACCATGAACCATAATACAGCAGGGTCCCGGCTATAATATAGTTCAGTGCTCCATTAACGAATCTGCATGCTTCAGAGCTGAAATCTCTCACACACAGCACGTTCTGCTGAACTCTCGTAAGTATCATCTTTACGCCAGTAATGTAGGGGAAACTTCTCTAATTCTCCTGATGCACTGGGGGGTTTTCTGGGATTAGGGGTGGGCGACCCACTCAAGATTTTTTTGGCAAGGTTCATTCACCTATTTTGTTTGCTGAACCAAAAGTGTGAATATTATACTCTGGGGACTCTTCAAAAATTTGCAAAAATTTAGGGTTTGATGTCTGTATTATACTATGAGTCATCCTCAGACCCCAGAGTATAATAAGAGGAGGTTCGGGAGAGATGCAGAAACATCTGGTGAGCTCCTTTGTTGGTTCCTTTGTGGCGTCCGGCACTACCTTGGGGTCTCTTCAGTTGTCCTTTGGTCTCTTTTGTCCTCCTGGGCGACTTCACAGGCCCTGGGAGACCACTGAGGTCTGTAATTGGTCCTCAGAGGTCATGTGGGGTGCACTGATGTCATGATGGCGCCCGTGAGGCCAGTAAGGGTGCATTCACACTGAGTAAACGCTAGCTTATTTTGTAGAGTAAAATTACACTTGTAAATTTTGCTATCCCATTGACTTCAATGACATTTTACAGGCGTATTTTTTACAGGCGTATTTTTACACTTGTAAAAAAATATCATTGAAGTCAATGGGATAGCAAAATTTACAAGTGTAATTTTACTCTACAAAATAAGCTAGCGTTTACTCAGTGTGAATGCACCCTAAGATAACTGAAGAGGAGAGGGGAGACAAGTTAAGTCTGAAAGCTCATGTTTAGTTACTGCACCGCCCTGGGCCGCTGCTTATTATACTCTGGGGTCTAAGGATGATTCATAGTATAACAGAGACCCCAAACCCTAAATTTTTGGAATTATTCTTAATGAATCTGTGTTGTTACAAAGCAGTTCATTCATCTCTATTTATGACCATGTCTCAGCTGAAGAACAGGAGCAAGTACTGCAGGCTCTTCATTGTTTCCTGGGTATAGCGCCCTTCATTGAGTGGTGGTCATGCCTAGTATTGCAATTCCTATTTACTCAATAGGGTAGGATATGATAGGTTGTCAAGTACTAGGGAATCTCTTTAAAGGATAACTGAAGGTTTAATAACAAGCTTGTTGATTGTTTCCAGGGACAACCAGCAGGGCTGTGAATGTAATTCAGGACTGTGGTGTATGTTATAAATCAGGACCAGTGCACACAAGTAATCCAATGCTTCTGATGGGTTATTCAGTCTGTTCTGTAGGTTATACCTGTATAATGTTGTGGACATACCCTGTAAGTCTTGTACGTCTCCGTGTACCCGGTTGTGTAAGGTTGAGTCGGCCTCTTTTCTGCACAGATCGTGAACTCTCCCCGTCTTTGGATGAATTTCCTTGGCCGGGAATAATCCAATGTTTTCTAAAATGTTCCCATAATTACTTACAAAGAAAGAAAACCAACAACTATTTTCTTCATTAAGAGCAGCTTAGATGCTGAAAACAAACCTGATAGCAATTAAAGTGCAGACACCGGCGGGCACCCTGCAGTGGAGGTCACCCCGTGCCAGCCCCGCAACGTACGCACGCTGCCAGCCTTCATTTGCTCGTAGCATTTCCATGACGTCTTTTCTCCTTCCTTTGTGTTAGGCTCGGAGCGCTCGTTGTACAATGGTTTTACATACAATGCACATAATAAGTAACGTTCTTGTATCCAGCGTGGCCAGAACATTCTAGGCTCACAATCACAAGCTATGGTATATGGCCAGAGAAAAAGGGGTCCTTGTTAAGGGAAATGTCTGATAGGATTGATGTCATCTGGGCTACAATGGAAGTTATACACTTAAAGGGGTTGTAATAAAGCTTACCAGTGTATTTCCTGCTGTAATTAAAGGGGTTGTCCAGGGAGTAATAAAGCTTACCAGTGCATCTCCTGCAATAGTTAAAGGGGTTGTCCAGGGAGTAATAAAGCTTACCAGTGCACTTCCTGCTGTAATTAAAGGGGTTATCCGGGGAGTAATAAAGCTTACGAGTGCATCTCCTGCAATAGTTAAAGGGGTTGTCCAGGGAGTAATAAAACTTACCAGTGCATTTCCTGCTGTAATTAAAGGGGTTGTCCAGGGAGTAATAAAGCTTCCCAGTGCATTTCCTGCAGTAATTAAAGGGGTTGTCCAGGGAGTAATAAATCTTACCAGTGCACTTCCTGCTGTAGTTAAAGGGGTTGTCCAGGGAGTAATAAAGCTTACCAGTGCACTTTCTGCTGTAGTTAAAGGGGTTGTCCAGGGAGTAATAAAGCTTCCCAGTGCATTTCCTGCAGTAATTAAAGGGGTTGTCCAGGGAGTATTAAAGCTTACCAGTGCACTTCCTGCTGTAGTTAAAGGGGTTGTCCAGGGAGTAATAAAGCTTACCAGTGCACTTCCTGCTGTAGTTAAAGGGGTTGTCCAGGGAGTAATAAAGCTTACCAGTGCACTTCCTGCTGTAGTTAAAGGGGTTGTCCAGGGAGTAATAAAGCTTACCAGTGCACTTCCTGCTGTAGTTAAAGGGGTTGTCCAGGGAGTAATAAAGCTTACCAGTGCATTTCCTGCTGTAATTAAAGGGGTTGTCCAAGGAGTAATAAAGCTTACCAGTGCACTTTCTGCTGTAGTTAAAGGGGTTGTCCAGGGAGTAATAAAGCTTACCAGTGCACTTTCTGCTGTAGTTAAAGGGGTTGTCCAGGGAGTAATAAAGCTTACCAGTGCACTTTCTGCAGTAGTTAAAGGGGTTGTCAGGGGAGTTTAAATGCACTTACCTTATCCAGTAGATCTGGGTCATCTAGGACCCAGCAGTCCATGGAGTTTGGCCAATGTTAGTTCACTGTGTTTGACAAACCTAACCCAAGACAACCCTGTTAGTGGTGGAAAAGGGTTGTATGATAAAGCGCCGGCGCCCACTGACTCACTGATGGAAGGAGTTCAGCTCTGGCAGGTAAAGTGCACCAAAAAGACTCCGAGCCGATGTCCTGATGATTGGAAGTTATTACATATAAATGATTATAAGCTTATATACAGTCCTATGAAAAAGTTTGGGCACCCCTATTAATCTTAATCATTTTTAGTTCTAAATATTTTGGTGTTTGCAGCAGCCATTTCAGTTTGATATATCTAATAACTGATGGACACAGTAATATTTCAGGATTGAAATGAGGTTTATTGTACTAACAGAAAATTTGCAATATGCATTAAACCAAAATTTGACCGGTGCAAAAGTATGGGCACCTCAACAGAAAAGTGACATTAATATTCAGTAGATCCTCCTTTTGCAAAGATAACAGCCTCTAGTCGCTTCCTGTAGCTTTTAATCAGTTCCTGGATCCTGGATAAAGGTATTTTGGACAAACAATTCAAGTTCAGTTAAGTTAGATGGTCGCCGAGCATGGACAGCCCGCTTCAAATCATCCCACAGATGTTCAATGATATTCAGGTCTGGGGACTGGGATGGCCATTCCAGAACATTGTAATTGTTCCTCTGCATGAATGCCTGAGGATTTGGAGCTTTGGTGTTTTGGATCATTGTCTTGCTGAAATATCCATCCCCGGCGTAACTTCAACTTCGTCACTGATTCTTGAACATTATTCTCAAGAATCTGCTGATACTGAGTGGAATCCATGCGACTCTCAACTTTAACAAGATTCCCGATGCCGGCATTGGCCACACAGCCCCAAAGCATGATGGAACCTCCACCAAATTTTACAGTGGGTAGCATGTGTTTTTCTTGGAATGCTGTTTCTTTTTGGACGCCATGCATAACGCCTTTTTTTTATAACCAAACAACTCAGTCTTTGTTTCCAAAATGAAGCTGCCTTGTCCAAATGTGCTTTTTCATACCTCAGGCAACTCTATTTGTGGCGTACGTGCAGAAACGGCTTCTTTCTCATCACTCTCCCATACAGCTTCTATTTGTGCAAAGTGCGCTGTAT
This sequence comes from Leptodactylus fuscus, assembly GCF_031893055.1. Taxonomy (NCBI): domain Eukaryota; kingdom Metazoa; phylum Chordata; class Amphibia; order Anura; family Leptodactylidae; genus Leptodactylus; species Leptodactylus fuscus. The sequence goes on along the minus strand of NC_134272.1, from coordinate 4,257,169 downwards.
AGTTGACCGATGCACAGTGACACCATCTGCAGCAAGATGATGCTGCAGCTCTTTGGAGGTGGTCTGTGGATTGTCCTTGACTGTTCTCACCATTCTTCTTCTCTGCCTTTCTGATATTTTTCTTGGCCTGCCACTTCTGGGCTTAACAAGAACTGTCCCTGTGGTCTTCCATTTCCTTACTATGTTCCTCACAGTGGAAACTGACAGGTTAAATCTCTGAGACAACGTTTTGTATCCTTCCCCTGAACAACTATGTTGAACAATCTTTGTTTTCAGATCATTTGAGAGTTGTTTTGAGTAGCCCATGATGCCACTCTTCAGAGGAGATTCAAATAGTAGAACAACTTGCAATTGGCCACCTTAAATACCTTTTCTTATGATTGGATACATCTGGCTATGAAGTTCAAAGCTCACTGAGGTTACAAAACCAATTTTGTGCTTCAGTAAGTCAGTAAAAAGTAGTTAGGGGAATTCAAATCAATAAAATGATAAGGGTGCCCATACTTTTGCACCGGTCAAATTTTGGTTTAATGCATATTGCACATTTTCTGTTAGTACAATAAACCTCATTTCAATCCTGAAATATTACTGTGTCCATCAGTTATTAGATATATCAAACTGAAATGGCTGTTGCAAACACCAAAATATTTAGGTGTTTTCATAGGACTGTAGATTGTGTCACCAACGTGAGATATTTTTGAACCAAGATGTTATATGAATCCTATTTTAATTTACTTATTTTTTAAATTCTCCATCTATAATTTTTTAAACTACTTCACTCTGGCCACTAAACCTAATTATAGACTGACACTTGCCAATTCTATAGGAGTTTTTATTGTAGTAGTCATGTCATTTATATCACAAACAAGACAGATGGCTTTACAATGGAGAATAACACCTATATAGATAACACTACATGATACCCGTCATTGTATACACTACGGACAATAGATGATGTCACAGTTTATCTCCTCCCCCTCCATGTGCAGAACATGCCTAGGAAACTCTTCCATAGACTTCAATGAGTTGGCTTTAATCTATTGCTGCCTGTGACTATGCTGTAAAACCAGATCACTAAATGTTGCTAACAGAGCGAAGGAGGTGCTCATACAAGATGGGGAGGCCAAGACGTCTGGACTCTCCATTGTCCTGCACATCAAATTATCAGGATCCTGGATAACCTGCTTCGGGTTAGTGTGGTACGTGGGGCAGATCTGGATCATTTCTTGCTTCCTGAGCTCTGCTTCTGTGACCAGATGACATCACATCCATTAGTCACATGCTCTTATCACAATGAATGGACTAAGCTGCAATACCAAGGACAGCCACTGTACCAATGTATGGCGCTGTTTTTGGTAAATATTAAAGCGACTGCAGCACTCACCCAAACAGCTGATCAGCCGGGGACCCGGGCCGCCAATCTTTAATTTATTGCCCATCCTAAGAATATGTCACCAGTTGCTTAGGCTGGAAAACCTCCTTGACTTTTTCTTGCACAATCTTTAACATTTTGAGACAAGTTACAAGATTTCCAGCGTTTACTGTAGGAAAGTCATTTCTACTGACATAAATATGTTTTCATCGTTTTGTGAATTTCCAGAATGTCGAAAAGAATCTTTTATCCGCCACATGTCACTGTTGTCTGCAGCTCCATAATTACGCTAACAGAATCCTTATCACGCGTTGCGAAATCTTAGTTATACAGGACGATGTTATCATCTGTCATAAAAACATCCAGAGAGGATGACGGAAAAATAAGAAAGTTCTGTCTCTTGGAATGGAAAGATGGAAACACATGAGAGGTTACTCAATCGTGTTGTTTGTGACTGAATAGGCAAATGAGAAGTTTGGAGCAATGAGGGCGTCACTTTGCCTTTAAGCGTTCCAGAATTCCCTCCGTCCTCTCATGGGGTCAAGGAGCTTTGCTGAATTCTCACCTGGGCCTGTGTTCTCATGCCGCACCGCTGCACATGCACAGAATAGCGGCATCAGGTGGGGCAACCTTCAGAGCTGATCTGTGCATGTGCTGGTTATGATAGTGACGATGTGAATGCTCTAGCACAGGGAAATTTCAACTAGTCAGCCCCCGGGGAAGAAGAGCAATCCACAGGATTTAGGGGCGCAGCTTTTTGGAGCAATGTGAGCAAGTGTTGCTCCAAACTGCTTATTTGCATATTCATAAATAAAATCATATCTTGGGAACAGAGACATGAATACATAGGGGAATCTGAGCGGGCCTCACTTATAGAACAGTTGGGCTTCAATCGATTTCTGTAACAATCTACAAAAATACCAAAATGTTACATTGTCGACTTTGTATCAGTTTGTGTTCTATATGTTTAGTATTCAGTCCAAAGGTCTCCAAACGCTCTGCCTATGTATCATGAGAAATCCACGGCTGACAGGAGTCATAATAGAGGATTGTTTCCCCGTCAGGGTCTGAGTAATAGTCCCATCATCCTTCTGATAGACCATGGCTGGAGCTGTAGTCTCTATCAGCAGAAGAATTAGTAAGATATCCTGGGACCGCTCGGAGCGCGTTGCGTTGTGCCACAGATTGCAAATCTCTATTTTATTGTCTAGGTGAGCTGTCCTGGAATTCCTGATAAATGTAAAGCCTGGACGGGTTTCGGTATCTGCGAGTTTTTCATCTGGATTTGCAGATGACTTTTTCCTTCCAATCCTAAACCTATTAATCCAGTTTTATCTAATTTAGCTGATACTACATTCACAGTGTTTGTGATCTTCTCGCTGCATCGATTTTCTAGCAAAATGCACAGTGAAGGCTGGAGAATGGCGTCCAGAATACACCGAGCCTAATCATGGATGAGATCCGCAGACACAGCAATAGTCTTCAATTAGCCATTTATTTCTACAGCCCAAGTCCAAAAAAACAACTTCCCAAAAGATGAATTTATTTACGTTTTAACAGGAAAAAACATGAACACGGTCAGGTTTCTTTTATAGGAATGTGTATTTATTACATTCCTCAAGTCATCTATTAAAGGGATTTTCTGGGACCTTTAAATCAATGACCTAGAAAGTGAAGATCAGTGGTGGTACAACACTTGGGACTCTTGCCGATCAGCGGTGGTCCATGAGAGTCTCTTTCGCTTCTCAGGACTTGTGACGTCATGGTCATTGGTCACACCTTTCCTGGGGCTGCTGTGGCTTCCTTTAGCATCCTGGTCCTCTTCCTTGACCATCCACCACTCTTGAGGCTTGTGATTGGGCTTCAGAGATCACATGGGAGTGTTGATGTCATCACGCTTTGTTATTACATCATCATCATGGACGTTGTAGCATCAAAGCATAATGATATTAACGCCCCAAGGTGCCACTGGAATCCAATCATGACCTATAGACTGGAAGACATGGGAAGAAGACGAGAATGCTGGAAGATGGTACGCTGAAGCCTGGGAAAATTTGGCCAAATTTTCTTTGCAAACCTCGCGATACGAACCCCGAAAGTTTTGCCAATCCCTCTTTAGTATGGTATATGCCAAGCACAGTACTAGATTACAGTGACCCCGTCTATCTCCCCAGTGACTTAGCGATCTCTCCTCCCCGCCTCTATAACCTTGGATGTGAATCTTAGAAAGTGATTGTGCTCCAAGCCTAAGATCAATAATTGTAATTAATGACATCAATAACGAGAGGAAATGCACATTATTTTATTACAATGCTCTGGTTTACAACGTCCTTCATCACAGGACACAGAGAGAGAGAGAAAATAATTAGTAATATTATAAAGGGAGGAGATCAATGTGCTGAAGAGCACAATGAGACAGAAAGATTAAGCTGATGGATTTCAACATGCCTGATCCTATTGTTTTCAGGGGAGATGAGCGGCTCTCAGAGGGGTCCCCTCCCTCTATACAGTGTCAATGTCCAAGCATGCAGGTATATGCGAGGGCCTAGAACAGGGGTAGGGAACCTTCGGCTCTCCAGCTGCTGTGAAACTACAACTCCCAACATGCTCCATGCACTTCCATTGGAGTTCCAAGAACAGCAGAGTAAGTATGCATGCTGGGAGTTGTAGTTTTGCAACAGCTGGAGAGCCGTACGTTCCCTACCCCTGCTCTATACATTGTCAATGTCCAAGCATGCAGGGTCTTATGTCCGAGCATGCAGGTATATGTGAAGGCCTAGAAGGACAGCTGAGGGTCAGAAGAACGTTTTGCCGACAGTCATCTAAAGTGCATGACCGGTGTAAGTAGACATTGCCGGCGGCACAAGAAGTCTCCGGCTACTTTGTATTCTCCGCAATTCGTTTCTTGTCCAGATATTTGCAGAACTGGCCTTTAGATGAACTCGCTTCTTTCTGACAAGAATCTGGGGACAGAATCTCCACTCCTTTGTCTCCCGTCCTCTTTTCGGATGGATAGTGTGAGATGAGATAAAAGTCCACGTAATGAAGTTGCTTCCTCTAAGGCTTTTTAAATATTAAATAGACAATGGCGGAGACAGGCGCGTTATTACCTGGTCTTTTAAGTTTATAAGATTCAGGAACCCTGCCGCACGGCCGTCAACGCGCCCGCACCTTCCCACTCTCTAAAATACAAACACATGGAAAATAGCACAGCATAAAGTAAAGTAAAAGTGATGGGCACTCAATTATGTATGTGCGGAGACCGTAAATAGCCGAGCCATCGCCGTGAGAAGATTCGCTTTCATCTGCCAAACAGTCAGAAAAATCTACTCGGAGAAATCACAATTGACTTCACATTATACAATAACCTACACGATTATATCGGGAAGAAGCCGAATATCGTCAGATCGGCAAATTATTGGTTTATGTTTTCCAACAATTAGAATGTTTTTAATTTGTTTTTATTCCGTTAGATGTAACACTTTGACGTATCCTGGAAGTGAAGCCATTCTACGTTGCTTTTGATACATTGTAACACTTTGACGTATCCTGAAAGTAAAGCCATTCTACGTTGCTGTTTTACATTGTAATACTTCATGCCCCTGGTGGTATTAGGGTAAGTTTACATGGTAGATTTTGTGGAGGACCCACCATGATAAATTGGCCACGTAAAGAAAGATTTGCTGCTCCCATTGTCTTCAGTGGGAGAGTTGGGTGGAATCTGCCCAAAGACGGAATGAATGGGAGACTGATTTATTGTGGCTGAGCTGTGATATGATGTCACCGGGACCACTGCAGTCACTCGCCGCTCTTCTGCTCTTCTTAAAACCATTAGAAATTGTCAATTATGAGATTTTATTAGTCGTCATTAACCCTTGGGGACCTTGTAAAGTAATATGGTGGGTTCAAGAGCGTGCGGCGCACGTGGTAGGATAAGTGTGTGTATTCATTTATGGGCCATTATGACCGGCTATAAAGCAGTTTATTGATACCTGTTACAGTTTACAAGACTGAGGAGTGTTTCAGTTTTCCAGTCCCCTCACAGTCAGACGTGTATAATATATGTGAGTCCAAGCGAAGTCCCTAAATGGATTACACTATGGTCCCAAACACCTCCAGCTACCCACCAAGGACCCTCGACCCGACTTGATCCCATTGTGCTGGATTATTAGAATTATACGTCAGTCGTTATTGATGAGTAATATCATTAGTTCCATTTGAAGTGTCAAACTCTCCATGTTTTTAGGTTGGGTTTCCATACATTGGCCCAGGTAAGTGCGATGTACAAACGTCAGAACAGTCAAGATGCGCCCTCACAGGACATACGATAGATGTTGTTCAGCCTTGGAATGGCAGGGAAAAAAGATCCACAGCATTTACTATTGTAACAATGTGGACAAGATTTTTCCGAGTCTCCTATGGCTACCATGATATGGCCACCAACATATGGACACCAACATCTGGACACCGTAGTCAAAGGGACACAATCGATAGTGTATTTAGGTATTGTAAGGCTTTGTTTCCACCCATTCCTATCCATGTCCCTTTGTGCCTCCATATAGTATCATGCCCCCTTGTAGTCCCCACATAGTATAACAGCTCGGTTCACTCTTCTCTACTCATAACCAAAAATGGTACCAACAGAAACTACAGGTCATCCTGCAAATATCAAGCTTTCACACAGCTAAGCTGATGGAAAAATAAAACGTCTATAGCTCTCAGAATATGGTGACACAAAGAGCCACAATATACATATATATATATATGACCCGCAGAGTACGGTTACTAAGCTGTTATGCTGCACAGGGCAAAAAAAGGTCCATCAAAAAAATAGACACGTGAATAACTGCATAACCATTCACAGTCTAAAAAATGCCTGTGTGAATAAGGCCTTATAGATGGCTCATTTATAGCCTTCATAAAGGAATACACAAGTAAGAACTCATTGGTGGAAAAGAGGAACGAGCTCTAGCGCCCCCTATTGAAAGGAGCTCCCTATAGAGTAATGCTTGGTTTGTAAAGAGACCTAAGGGGGTAATCTGGGAATAATAGCCAAGACATGAAGGAAGAGGATCCCGTTTGCAGACGACTGTTTCCTCTTCCTTTATGTCTTGACTTTTATTCCCAGATTATGCCTTTAAGTTTCTTTGCAAACCAGCCATTACTCTATAGGGAGCTTCTTCCAATAGATGGCGCTAGAGCACGTTCCTCTTTTTGCATTTTTCTTACCCAGAATTCTTAGCAGGGCATGCATGGTCCCTATTGAGACACATTAACCCCTTCTGTCCCTCACTAAAGATTCGCAATAAATAAAAAGGTCTGGCAAAAATATTCTTGTTTTTGTTTTTCTCTACAAGAACATGATGTTTTGTGTCTCTTGTCAGTACGCTACGCTTAGAGGAGATGCAAAAGCTTATTGACGTATTCAATTACGGTGGGGTAATGTGGGCCGCACGCGGAGTCTTCTCCTACCAGTTCATCAATTCTCTGTCAGACTAACAAAATCATAACTCCTACAATTACCGTCCTGATAGACGGAGCGCAGGGCGCCTTATGAGGTCAATGCTGTTGTCATCTCTCTCCCATTTCTGAAATTACCTTCTAATTAACTAGATTATATGGGATAGAATCCAAGATTTACCGGAGACTTTGTTACTTTGTTTTTTTTTTTTTAGTTAGTGTGCGGTTGCTAGGTAATGTTTTATTCCACATCTCGAGACGCCGTTCGGTGTCTTACAGTGAACTTAGATCGTGACCATCATGTTCTCGAGATTTTTACAGAAAATTAGAACAGAAGTTTCTTGCCGAGAGATCTTATACACAAATGTAGCTGCGATGGATTCGTCATTTGGGACAATTTATTGCTGAGCGTTCAGGATCCCCGCGGCCACACAGAAAAGCTTGAAATATGGCCCATTGCCCTTTTAGAACAATAAGGGTAAAATTGTACGGCAGAAATTTTTGCAGCAGAATTTACTGCAAAATTTTTTTTCCTCCCATTCATTTCCAATGGAGGCAGAAGGTTACTTTTCGCGAGTAGAAAATATCAAGATGCATGGAAATAAGCAATGGCCAAACCTCACATTGCATGGGACCTCAACACTAATGCCGCATCCAACTCACTGGAGGCAACACCAGGCGGGATATGTCATTGTAGTGTTATCAACAGTCAAGAACACTCAAATGACTCCACCAGCCCATCTCCCATGTTGGGGCAATGTACCCGATGGTGGTGGTAGTTCAACTGCGGCACTTCCAGGTGTGTGGGATCCACTCCTGAGCTTTGGGATGATGGCAGAAGCACAGGAAGGACTGAGGAGACAGCAGTGACGTGAACCAAATTCTGCCTCTCCCAATATGTATGGGGGGGATATTATGAGTAAGTCCACATTGGTACCGTGTCCATCAGTGCACCGTGAGATTCTGATAACCTCAACTTTTTTCCAACTTCCCATTTGGTTCCCTTTCAGAAACTGTCAGCAAGTTCTTCCCATGGCTCTTATGAGAACCCAGCATACATCCCTCAGGGGCCACAACGGGCTCTCAGTGGTGTCAGCTTCACCTATGGACTCAACAAGACTAAACTGCTCTGGAGACTCAGAATCCGCGCCCCTTGTCCCAGCCAGTGGTTGGTTGGGTTGGTCCAAGTTCCCCTACAAAGGATGGGGTATATCTTCTACAGTGGAATGCTCCTAAACAGGGGAAACAGACACATGGGGATGCTGCAAAATAGCAACGTCCACTGGGGTGCTGCACTAACCCTTTATACACCTGGTGTCTTTTATGTAGGAATGGGTCTGGCTTTGGCTGCCACTTCTACATGTCCTAGAGCTGCGTCCTTGAATCTTCTGTCCCTTCACAATGTGTAATAATAAGTTCTGGTCTAGGCTAAGCAACGTATGTGAGAAATGCAGGCACATTTAATATTTGCATTATTTTCCGTCGTTGTTACGGCCATAATTGCATATTTATAGGGAAAAAAAAGAGGTGCCCTTTGCGAGTCTCTAAGGAGAGTCCATTTGTCTGACTCATTTACCCCTGTGATTTCAGAAGAACCTAATTATGGTTAAGCAGGTTCCTAATGACATAATGGCCTCTTGTGAGCCTGACCTTCTGTTTCGTTCCTAGTCTGACATGTTCTGTACTGCCAGCCTCAATGTACCGATGTGCAAGAAGGGCAAGTCTTAAATATATCACAACCTGAGCTGCCGAAATTATTTTCTGCTTTTTTTTGACAATTTCCTAGACGCGATGACAGAGAGTGTACATTGTAGCCGGTATTAGGGCGCTGAGATCCAATAGAGTGTCGGGATTAGAAGAACATTCACATCTATTATATGAGAGGTTTATATTCTTCTACATACCGCGGGTGAATGTTACAAGTTCTGTAAAATCTTATAAAAGATATACAAAGTAACAAAAATATATCAGCGAGAGAAGATACCACTGAGCGAAGTCTAAGGGCTTGTCCGTCCACCAAGAAGAAGGCAAAATACATTATAGCAAAAATTTCCTGCTAGTGGCAAAGACAAGCCATCACCCTGTATACAGCCTACCAAGAGCTGTGAACCTGCCAAGTGTAATATCTATCTATCTATCTATCTATCTATCTATATATATATATATATATATATACTACAGGATGGTAAAAACAACACCGTCTATCTATCTATCTATCATCTATCTCCTATCTATCTATCTATCTATCTATCTATCTATCTATCTATCTATCTATCTCCTATCTATCTATCATCTATCTCCTATCTATCTATCTATCTATCTATCTATCTATCTATCTATCTATCTATCTCCTATCTATCTATCTATCTATCTATCTATCTCCTATCTATCTATCTATCTATCTATCTATCTATCTCCTATCTATCTATCTATCTATCTATCTCCTATCTATCTATCTATCTATCTATCTATCTATCTATCTCCTATCTATCTATCTATCTATCTATCTATCTATCTATCTATCTCCTATCTATCTATCTATCTATCTATCTATCTATCTCCTATCTATCTATCTATCTATCTATCTATCTATTTATCTATCTATCTATCTATCTATCTATCTCCTATCTATCTATCTATCTATCTATCTATCTATCTATCTATCTCCTATCTATCTATCTCCTATCTATCTATCTATCTATCTATCTATCTATCTATCTATCTATCATCTATCTATCTATCTATCTATCTATCTATCTCCTATCTATCTATCTATCTATCTATCTCCTATCTATCTATCTATCTATCTATCTATCTATCTATCTATCTATCATCTATCTATCTATCTATCTATCTATCTATTTCCTATCTATCTATCTATCTATCCATCTATCTATCTCCTATCTATCTATCTATCTATCTATCTATCTATCTATCTCCTATCTATCTATCTATCTATCTATCTATCTCCTATCTATCTATCTATCTATCTATCTATCTATCTATCATCTATCTATCTCCTATCTATCTATCTATCTATCTATCTATCTATCTCCTATCTATCTATCTATCTATCTATCTATCTATCTATCTATCTATCTATCTCCTATCTATCTATCTATCTATCTATCTCCTATCTATCTATCTATCTATCTATCTATCTCCTATCTATCTATCTATCTATCTATCTATCTATCTATCTATCTATGTCCTATCTATCTATCTATCTATCTATCTATCTATCTATTTATCTATCTATCTATCTATCTATCTATCTATCTATCTATCTCCTATCTATCTATCTATCTATCTATCTATCTTCTATCTATCTATCTATCTATCTATCTATCTATCTATCTATCTCCTATCTATCTATCTATCTATCTATCTCCTATCTATCTATCTATCTATCTATCTATCTATCTATCTATCTATCTCCTATCTATCTATCTATCTATCTATCTATCTATCTATCTATCATCTATCTATCTATCTATCTATCTATTTCCTATCTATCTATCTATCTATCCATCTATCTATCTCCTATCTATCTATCTATCTATCTATCTCCTATCTATCTATCTATCTATCTATCTATCTATCTATCTATCTATCTCCTATCTATCTATCTATCTATCTATCTATCTATCTATCTATCTATCTATCTCTACCATGTGACTATTGATTTACTGGGCTTTATCCACCCAATTGGGCATTACATATATAAATCAGATCTTTCTCGGCGTCTTCCATGGCAACCAATAGACAGACAGGTAAGTTGTACGACTCTTCTAATAAGGAAATTACGGCTTGTGATAAGACAAGATATACGATTCATTTCCATGAGTTGACCAGTGACCCCAATTATATCGCCGGCGGCCCAAGACTTGGAGAGAAATGAAATTCTTCCAGCTTCAGAATGAATACTAAGAGCCTGTGTACTCTACTTGTGAGAATGCGATTTGTCTTCTATCTCACTATTACATTGCGCCCTGCTCTCCCACTTGTGTATTTTTTCTCCATTTTTAGCTTTTTTTGGTCTCGCTGCTCTTTCATCACCTCAATTTTCTGCTGGCATTTTGCTTAATCTCTTGTAATTACTTTCCTTGGAGCTTGGTGGTCTCGGAGCCGCGAACATTCTCATTTGCAAGAACACATCTGCTCCGTATGACCTTAGTGTCTATGCTACGAGAAACCACAAAGCCGCTCTCCACATGGAGGACGGTCCTCTGGACCTGGGGAACCTCTAAATATTAAAAAATGTCAGTCTAGTAATATACAAATCACATGTTAGTGCGTTACCAAAGTGGCGATGTCTGGCTTGTAAGGCAATGGAGCAATGCAAGGTGTCTAATGTTATATATTGCAGCATTACAGTGATAGATATTTGAGGTATTCTGTATACTGCGATAATGTGTTACTTGGGTACTTCACACGTGTATAGGACAAATTTACCAATTTTGATGGGTTTTCTGACCATGGGGATATGTATTGGGAAAAACCAGTTCAGCACTGTAGGGATTGTAGGGTTATAGGTTGGACTTGATGGACTGATGTCTTTATCCAACCTCATCTACTATGTAACCATGTAACTATTGCCCAATGCTTTTGTGCCTAGGGGGATACGTTTTTTCCCTTCTCCGGGGTCACTACACAAATATCGATCAGCTGAGTCAAGCATAAATCATGGATAGGGTTGAGCCGATCTTGACTTTTCAGGATCGATTTTAAAATCCAATTTCCGATCATTTTTCATTCAAACCCGATCTCGATCCCAATTCCGATCCCAATGCAAGTCAATGGGATTTTTTTATTGATCGGAGATTGGATATTAAAAGCAATCCTATTCACTATACAGAATGGAATCTAACAACTGAACGCTTTAATTGTTAGAATCCACGCTGTGTAACGAATCACTAAGTAGCCAGAGGATTTTTTTTAATTCTCTGGCTACTTAGTCCCCCCTGGTGTCCACTTACCTGCAGAGATGGCTGGTCCGGTGCCCAGTGTTCTTCTCCACCTCGCTGCCGCTCCACGCTGCTCTTCTCGCCTCACTGCCCCTGCCTCCCAGATTAGGACAGTGTGGGCGGGTACTGGGAGGGGAGACGTCACGTCCCCGCCCTGTACCCGCCCACACTCTCCTAAGCCTTTCTAGCTCTTTAAACACTAACCTGGGAGGCGGCGGCAGCGAGGCAAGAAGAGCAGCGTGGATCGACAGCGAGGCGAAGGAGAAGGAGAACACCGGGCACCGGACCAGCCATCTCTGGAGGTAAGTAGCTACTAGAGATGTTAGTTTAGTCTCCCATTAGAATGAATGGAGGCAGCCGGCGCGTAGGGGGTTAAGGCTGTGTGCCAGCTGCTTCCATTCATTCCTATGGAACCGCAGCGGAGCCTTCACACTGAGTATACACTCCACTCAGAACGAGCGGCGTGTATACTCAGTGTGACGGCTAAGCAAAGCATTGTGGGAAATATTACCGACCTCGATCCCACCTAAAAAGATCATGTTTGGAATTCCGATCGCGATCATGAAATTTTCTCGATCGCCGATCGGAATCCGATCTTTTCCGACATGATCACTCAACCCTAATCATGGAGGAACCAGACGAGATCGTTTTTGATTTTTTGATTTTCCATTGCCAGAGTCCTATCAGAGCTTATGTTTTATGGGACAAGTGTTTTTTCAGAACGGCAATGTTAAATATTCTACATTCACTCATACAATATACTACAGTGCTGATGTATTGCAGTATATTGTAAGATCCCTGGATTTCTAATATGCATCGTGGCAGTGTGTAATAGATGACACAGGTCTGTCATAGGCTCCTGCTGTTCCCCTATAATGATTCGGGGGCACCAAGCAGAACCAAGGTCCATGTGTTTAGATGCCTCGGTTGCAATTGACAAAGGGTTAACATCCACAAAACAGCTCAGGAGCCATTTATGCTTGTTAGTGGGAGGCATCTGGTGTATAATACAGCCAACACCCCATGGGTATGGAGTGGGTCCAAGCCCCGAGCCCTCTCCATACCCCATACATATAATTATGTCATGTGTCGGGATGGGGTAAATATGATTTCATTGCAGGAGATCTGAAGCTCTGTATAAAATATTGGCGCTCTGACCCCTATAAACATATAAAATGGATCAGCTCGGAGTGTTGGACCTGAATATGACACAGGTAGATCTACATGACATGGCGCCTTCCGTCCTCCTCTGATACATTGTATACATCCCCGGTATTTAGTTCTATTTCTACACTTGTTACTTTTGGAATTCCGCATTGATTTCCTGGCACTGATCTGTAGGATGTCACAGCATGTACGCTGCGCCCATCCCACGGCCTTACTCGCGCAGGGGTCTACAAGACAAATAAATGTGCCGTCCACATAATAAATTATGACAAAATAATCCCGCCATCCGCTTTACAAGCCTCAATTTCGACAGCTCCCAGGAAAGACAGATATTCACTTCTAATGCACTTTATTGATTTGTAATCCTTTGGGCAAAGAACGAGTTTTTCTGTGAGGGATTTTTTATTTTTTTTCCTTTCTAAGCTACTAATTTTTCTTTTTAGAAGTGCGGAACGATTGACGGCAGAAAATAAAATCACAAAAGACCTTTATTTCAGGAAAAATGAGACGATTTAAAGAGCCCGACCTCCTCCGTTTCATTAAGTGCGTACATTCCTGCGGTAATCTCTGGAGCAATCGGGGGAAACAAGACCTTTTCTTGCAGAAAGTTCACACACTAAGATACGGCCAAGGATAAATCTGCTCTGAACGGCTTTCTATGAGCGGCGGCCATTGTTCAACGTGAAGGCGAAATAACCCCCCAACACGCCGACTGCGCCGCCATACTCTCTGCTGACGGATATATTTCAGGCTAAAGTATCAATTGGAAGGTGAGGCCGATGTCTCTTTCTTTATTGTGTTGGGCCAAGGGAATTGAGCCGTGAAATGGCCGCCATTTTTTGTGCTTTGCTGGAGATTTTGCAGAGTTTTTTGTCAATATTCCCTTTGCCGTGCCGCGGATATTTTATTGGGTGCTCATAACATTGTACAATTGATCTTTGTATTGCTTTTTAACTCGTTTCAGTTCGCTTAGCCTTAACGTGATTATGGCCGTAATCCAGAGAATAGGAAGTTGAATGTCAGTAATTCGAGGCTATTCAAAAATATTCCAGGGGACCTTTGAGTCGACCTTTAAAAGCAATGACTTTTTGTTCTAGATGGAACAAGATATTTAAAGAACTTCTGCAAGACTCTTAATAGAAGGGTTGTCTGGATTACAATCTCACTGTGTCCCTATTATGAAGACTTAGTAGGAACTTCACTCCGGACTTCCATCACCTAGTCCCTCATGTATTATATGGCTAGTCCACTCATTTCCATCACATAATGATTGATTTCTACTGTGGGAGGACCTTTCACTACCTTAACCAACAATATCTGTCACCATCCCTGGCCCCTGCCACTCCCGAGCCATCAGTGCAGTTAGTTTTGGTGATCACACATGAGCCCTGCCGTCCTATTCAAAGTCAATGCAGCTAATTCGTATAACCTAGTACATGCATAACCAGGATTTCATCCAAATGTCCCCAGAACAAGGTGCTTGCAACCCTCTGTTTGAGAGATCAGTGGGGTCCCAATGGTTAGGTCCCAAATAATGTGTATAGGGGTTGAATATTATTGGATAGGGATTACATTGGGAATAATAAAGTTTACCAGTATATTGTGTGCATGAGTTAAGCTTTATTAGTAATATTTATTATGCTTACTTACAGTATATGGCACCATCATATTCCACAATCAACATTCCCTATAAGAATGGGAGTCTTTGGAGTGTGGGAGGAAACCTGAGCACCTGGAGGAAACCCACACAAACATGGGGAGAACATACAAATTCCTTGCAGATGTCCTTGGCAGGATTTGAACCCAGGACTCCAGTGCTGCAATGCTAACCACTGCGCCACCATGCTGCCCCTACACCCAGGTCTAATGAACCCCCATTTATAACCTCTTGGGGCGGGGGGGGGGGGGGGGGGGCGACATTTCATTCCTTGATCGAGCTCCAACTACTGGTAACATGACCAACTCCACTCTACCCAACGAACCTGTGGTCAAGTAGAGGGGAGTCAGTGACATCAGTGAGAGTTGGTACATCAGCAAGAGAGACAGAGCAATGAGATTTCCAGCCTCCCCAGATGCCCCCTGCACAGGTAATAAATGCACCTCCAGGAATCAGAAGCCTAATTGGTGCAGGGAATGTACTGGTAAGGCTTATTATTCCCTAGACAACCCCTTTAAGTTACAGACCCATTAAATACATCATAGCCATGTTTGGAATTGTTAGATTTCTAGCATGCACAGTATTGAGAATAGCTATATATATAGCTGCATATACCTATTGTCTTACATATACATATGTGCCCTTGCTTTGCCTTTGGCTGGACATGTCAGAGATTTGTGTCATGAGATGATCAGCTTTTAAATACAACAAGATTCTGTGATACTCTATCACATGATGTCTATGATGTCTATCTATGTGTGGCCACCCAGTGGTTGCATTGTGGTATTGCAGTGAATTAGTGACTTGCATTATTGCAAGAACTTTACTGGCATGTCTCACTATTGGACTGAATTGGTTTTATGAAAAATTGTCCAAAACCAAAATGTAGCTAAAGGTCAAGGTGGACCCAACAGTACAGCTGACAGTCCTCCAAACCTGGGGAACCTAGCTTTACTTGTAGTATTCTAGATGGTCAGACTATACAGTAGGAAGTGTTGTCATGGGGACACAGACACTCCAGTTACTTTCTACAAGTACCTGTCATGTTATTGAGTAAGATACAATATATTTAGTAGAGATATTCTTATGAATTAAATGCCTTTTAGTGCAGGACGACTGAAGGGAGAAGCGAGCGGCTCGGGAGTAATGTGCTTTTAGTTACTTTGGCTAATATATATGGAAAAGTTTCTAAAGCTCATTTAAATTGAATATATTTCAGATAAGAGCGTAATCTCAGGAAAGCTTTTTCACTGTGTGCACTAAAGTTCCGATCTATTAGTTCATTAAAATGACACCGAAGAAGCTTTTTATGGTAAAATGAACGATATCAGGTCCATAAACTGCCGGCAGGACACGGAGTTACATCTGTATATGGAGGGTTTACCTCTCTGTATCCGCTGATCTGCAACCTGGAGTGGAATATTAAGTAACGCTGTAGTCTTTGCTTCATGTTTGTTCCGATACAGAAGGATCCGCCTATAAAATAGATGTGTCCGCCTATAATACAGAAGGATCCGCCTATAATACAGAAGTGTTGGTCGACCGACCGACCAACCCCCCCTGCACACAGTATTATCCCCCATAGTGGCCCCTGCACACAGTATTATCCCCCATAGTGGCCCCTGCACACAGTATTATCCCCCATAGTGGCCCCTGCACACAGTATTATCCCCCATAGTGGCCCCTGCACACAGTATTATCCCCCATAGTGGCCCCTGCACACAGTATTATCCCCCATAGTGGCCCCTGCACACAGTATTATGTCCCATAGTGGCCCCTGCACACAGTATTATGCCCCATAGTGGCCCCTGCACACAGTATTATGTCCCATAGTGGCCCCTGCACACAGTATTATGTCCCATAGTGTCCCCTGCACACAGTATTATCCCCCATAGTGGCCCCTGCACACAGTATTATGTCCCATAGTGGCCCCTGCACACAGTATTATCCCCCATAGTGGCCCCTGCACACAGTATTATGTCCCATAGTGGCCCCTGCACACAGTATTATACCCCATAGTGGCCCCTGCACACAGTATTATGTCCCATAGTGGCCCCTGCACACAGTATTATGTCCCATAGTGGCCCTGCACACAGTATTATGTCCCAGAGTATAATGATCGGAGACCCATGGTGGATTCAAACATAAAAATTACTGTTACTTACCTACCCCTGGCTCCGCTGCAGTCCTCGGTGGTGTCGGCCATCTTCAATGACATCAAGGGCATCACATGACCCTGGACGCAAGGGCCGGTCATGTGACGTCAGGGACGTCACACAAGAAGGCCCGAAGCCTGTCTGGACCCTGGAGAGGTAAGTAACAGTGTTTGTTATGTTCCCTCACCTCTCCCGGGCCTCCGATCATTCTGAAAAGACCCCCGAATATAATAATGTTGTTTGTGGGACCAGTGGCGTCTCTTCCCGGGCCCCTGCCAGGATCGGTAAGTAAATAGGGCCCGGTATCGGTTGGAGTAACTCCAGCCGGTAACGGCCTATTCAGAAAACATTAAACCGCAGCAGTAGCGGCTATTGCTGGGCTCCTAATGTCCCGGGCCCTGTGGCTGCCGCTACCCCTGCTGCCCTGGTAGTTACGCCACTGCCCAGCATGTCACTTTGTGGTAACGTATCATGAATTCTCGTTATGGGAGTGAGAATATTTTTAAGTCACGTCTTTTGTTAAGAGTTTTTAAGTTTCTTTTTTTTCTTTTTTTTTTTTTTTTTAATTTCCATGTTATTATCTATATTTTTTTTAACGAAATTCTTGCATTTCTGACACTGAGCCAAATAATAATACTCAGCTGTGTAGGAGGTTTATTTGCAGCAGTCACCTCACTTACAGCACATTGATGATCACAGCTATCAAGGTCTGTGATATTTGGTCCATGAGATGACTTATGAGATATTCCAATGTTCTAGAATCCATTATTTCTGCTTCCTGACACTGAATTGCAACAATGTATTTAAAAAAAGAATGTCTGGTCTCACCAAGATCCTTGGCAGAGTACGATAATGAATCTCTGTATACGTCGCATATGAATGTGAGATATTATTTTTTGTATGTGTAAATGACGGACTATTTTTGATATGTGCTAGATCGCCGTCATAGCCATATGTGTGATGTTACTGAATATTTACATTGTCTACAATGTGTGATCTATTGTGAAGATATAGAACGTCTGGATGGAAAAAAATCTACACATTGGGGCTAGAGGAAGTAAATCCACTCTGGAAGTGTTCACCTTAAAGGGATCCTATCATTCAGACAACATTTTTTCTAAGCACCACATCAGAATAGCCTTAAGAAAGGCTATTCTTCCTCCTACCTTTCATCGTCTTCTCCGCGCCGCCGTTCGCCTACAATCCCGGTTCTTGTCGGTATGTAAATTAGCTCTCTCGCAGCACTGGGGGCGGACCCCAGCCTTCAGACAGCAATGGGGGCATCCCCAATGCTGCGAGCGAACTCTCTCCAGTGCCGCCTCCTCTTCTTCAGCAGCGTCATCTTCAGCCTCTTCTTTCGGCGGTAACTTCTAAGGCCTCCGGCCTTGGGCAGAGCAGACTGCGCATGGCCATAGGACAAGAGAAATGGTCACTTCCATAGTATTTTAAGCAGCCTGCTCTGCCCGAAGCCTAGAAGTAAGAAGACACCGCAGGAAGAAGAGAATGAAGAGGCCATTCCTGATGAAGATGGAGGCGGCGCTGGAGAAAGTTCTCTTGCAGCATTGGGGCCGCCCTCAGTGCTGCGAGAGAGCTAATATGCATACCGAGAGAAACCCGGATTGTAGGCGAATGGTGGTGCGAAGAAGACAATGAAAGGTAGGAGACGAATAGCCTTTCTTAAGGCTATTCCGACGTGGTACTTCAAAAAAATGTCGTCTGAATGATAGGATCCCTTTAAAGGGATGGAGACAAGAGCAGGCAGCAGGGTGAGGCCGCATGGGGCTTATTGTATATAGGGTTTGTATCTGGGATTGTAGGGACACATACAGGTGGACGCACAACTACAATGTGATTGAATCAAGCACCAGACAAGATCAGGCCCGATATCAGGTGCTGGTAATACCAGTGTTATTATATAGAGATTCCTGCCACATCTGTATAATATCATAGTATAATCCTATAGGTAGAATTGCAAAAGTAAAGACCTTTCTATGAGAAAAACATATCTAAGGCATTACCCCGCTCATAGCAGTCGGCTCAGACAGCTTGAGAAATTTCAGTTAAAAACCTGCCGTCCCAGAATCCATCCGCCTATGACTCTATTTGTATGGATCCACACTAGTAAAAGAGCATTTTTCTTTGAAGTATTTGATTGTGGTCGGCGGTTTTGTGGCAGGAAAGGCTAATGTAGCATCGAGAGTGCGAATTTCTTATAAGGACGTTTTCGGAGGCATGTCAGCGCTGTGATATGTGGGCGCGAGTGTCAGGAGTCGGAATATTGTGGATATGTCCTACGAAGGGCTGCAACGACATCTCCTGGAACGGCATCTGGAAGGACAGAAACAGGAAAGTCTATCGCAGAATATGGCAAAACGTGCCGCCATACCGCCTGCTCAGGAAACGAACCAGAATTACTAATGAATCACAGGAGATCCCGAGACAACTGAGTGCTATCATTCTCCTTATTATTAGGGTGTCCTCCACATAGTCCCCACAAATCCTGTTAAAGAGTATTATGGCGCCAAGTTATTATTTATTTTTATACATTGGAGATAGAACGTTCAGAAAGAGCCAGATTTAATGCAAATTTTCCAAGGGTTTTGAGCTCAACCAGAACCCAAATATGGGGGTTTATCACCATTAAACTTGAAGTTTAAAGGGGTTGTCCCATCACAAGGATCCTATCTATACTGCTTGTTAATGTGAATGTAACACTTTTCCTAAATACATTGCTTCAGCAAAACTGCTTTGTTTGTGCACTATCTCACTTTATTCATTTCTCTGTTGACACATCCCTTGACTTATCTGCTCAAAAGTCAAGTGATGTATCTGCTGCTCTGAGGGGGGAAGGGAGGAGGGGCTAAGTGCACAGGAGCGAGCCTGGAGAGAGGGGTGGTAGTTTACCCTTTGGGGGGGGGAGGGGCTGCCAATAAGACGTGCAGCCTTCACAATGCAATACAGTCCCGGCATCCACTGTAATAGAGAGGCGGATACCGGGGAGTGTAGACGCCGGCACAGGTGCCTGCAACATCGCTATGCTCCTGCCCTGCATGAAGCCAGCAGCGGCAGGAGCGATGCTGCTATTCCGGAGGGGAGGGAGGGGGGGGCGGAGGAGCGGAATAGCAGCATCGCTCCTGCCGCTGCTGGCTTCATGCAGGGCAGGAGCATAGCGATGTTGCAGGCACCTGTGCCGGCGTCTACACTCCCCGGTATCCGCCTCTCTATTACAGCGGATGCCGGGTCTGTATTGCATTGTGAAGGCTGTACGTCCGATGCCTAGCTGCATCGGGAGCGCACACGCAGGGCCAGCGGCATAGAAGCGACGTCTTCTCGCCGCTGGCTTTGCATATGTAACCCCGCCCACCAATGACGCAACAAAGCCGGAAGAAAGAAGAATTTACAGCAGCGAAGACTGGTGAGTATGCGACGTGGGAATACCCCTTTAACTATCATAACACTGAGATCACTTTAGAACCCAGAGTATAATAGGTGGAGGCGCAGGGGAGGTGTAAAAAGTACAAAAACATTTATACCCACCTTCCCGCATCTCTTTTAGGCCCCTTCGCGGAGTCCATCATGGTTGAGTCACATGACCAAGGTTGACACTGAGTTCTGTGATTGGGCCACCAGTGGTCATGTGGACATGCCGAGTGTCATGACATCAAGATGAGTATGACTATTATTTTTGTGGAAAAGTAACAGTTATGCTCACCTCTACTGGGCATCCTGGCATCGAGCTCTGAGTCCTCTTCCAGACTCTTTTGACCTCCTGGATGACGCACTCTGGGGTCACCTCTGAGTTCTGTGATTGGGCCTCAGCAGTTATGCGGGGTGATGACATCATGACACTTTTACACAAGCATCATGGCTTTGGGCAGCCCAACAGAGGAAGGTTATTTTTCGACACCTCCCCTGGGCCTTCACCTATTATACTCTTGGGTATATCCCACATCAGTAAATGGAGCATTGGCATCTTACTAACCCCCACTGGTGGTCCCAGACATTTATGCCATATCCTATGGACCATGGAAAGTCACCAATTTCCTAATATTTACCATTCTAGTGTGGCCATAGTCATAATGAGCCATAGACAGAGGATAGGCGCATAGGTCTCTATATCAATGCAGAACATCAATGCCTAGAGTCCATAAGATATTGTCCGGCTTCTTCTTGTGTCCATAGACATAGTCATTTTGCATTTTGTTGCCTCCCGTTTTCCTCTCTGACACAGTATCAGATTGGTTTGTGTTCACACGTTTCCAATATCGAAGGTTCGACCCAGTGGCCGCTCGTAGTGATTTTATCATAAAGGCCAGTTGGCACATCTCGGCGGTTTATGACCCTTGAATTCCCGGCGTGGCGTCTTCTCACTCTTCGTATCTCAGGCTTAGTAGAATTGTTGCTTTTTATTTGTCAGGTATATTGAGGCAATAATCACAGCTTTAGGGAGATGTGAGAGTTTACCCAAGGTGAGCGGGCACTGCGGGCAAATCACTGTTGGGATAGCCTATTGATGGCAGAGATGTTGAGCTCATTTATATCTCCGTTTTAGCTACTTGCCTTAGATATTCTTTGATCCTTGTCAGTGTCAGAGCTCAGGGCTAAGAATTTAATTGTCTTTCTTCGCCTCCCGCAGTATGTGTCAAAACTGGAGAACTTGGGATAATCATGGGGCTCGTGGGATGGATAATGTGCTTATAGGATCACATTCAGGCTACACGATAAACAGAATCGGGCTTTGCAGGTAGATGTCGAGTAATATAAATATAGATATAAAGTGTTATATGAGGGGTTGTCTACTGTGGAATATCTCTTCTTGTACAGTATGTTCTATAAAGGTGATGAGTTAAAGGGGTTATGCCATGAGTCAAGAATGGGAGGACCCCATCACCCTCCGCACATTCAATCCCTAGCCTAAGATGGCAAACGGTATTGACAGAAACCATCAGAGGGCGTTTGCATAACACTGGACTACAACTGGTCCATCGACCTCTCACCACTGCTCACAAAGGCTGTTATGGTGCACAACACGATGGCAATGGAGGCTGGACTAGACGTCTACCCTCTTGGACAACACCATGGAAAAGCCCTCACAAGTAGGGTTGAACCAATCTTGAAATTTCAGGATCGTTTTTAAAACCTGATTTTCGATCATTTTCCAGCCAATCCCGATCCTGAAATTTGCACAATCGACGATCGGGATCCGATCTTTCCAGATCGCTCAACCCTATTCATGATATATACATGAATAGGGTTGAGCCGATCTTGAGATAACCTCCGACCTCGATCCCGCCGGAAAAGATCAGGATCGAAATTCTGATCATCATTGTGAAATTTACTCGATCACCAATCGGAATCCAATCTTTTCCGATCCCGATCACTCAACCCTACTCACAAGGGAATGTCCCACCAGTCCTACTCCCACGATTATGATGTAGGGTAGCTGGATCCTTCTGGTCTTCATTTCAGGTACAATAACAGCCCATTGTTACATTGATTTGGTCATGGAACCAGTAGTAGGGGCTTTTCTCCAAACTTATCCAGATGGGTTATTAGCAGGACCAGGCCACGTCATGTGTTTCTTCTGCTACTTTGAGCAGCCTGTGTGACCTAAACATGCAACGTCTCGGGAATTGTCTCCCATTGAGCACATTTGAGACATCATTAGCATCAATAGTTATCATAATCCCAAGACTTTTCCTTCTTGGAGTTGGAATTTCCCTGTTGAGAATCGTTTCATGTTCAGCTGGGTCCTGTGATCGCAGTTGGACCCCAAGGCTAAAACTGTTTGGACCAGAGACCAGCCGCCCCTGTGTGAAGGACTTTGTGTACCACAGGAATACTTCATCTGTCAAATCTCTCCTGACACATCTCATACCTCTCCCTTGCCGACCAAACTCATCCTTCCTCGCTCCTTTGTTTATTCCTCCATGTATAGAGAATTACATAGAATTTCTGCCTTACGTAAGGGACTAGAAGAGCAGTGATATAGTAGATGCATGAGATGATTAGCTGCAGACTTATAGAACTCCCTTGACTCCCTCTGCTTGTATTTACTACCTGTGTGCAGAATCTCCAGTGTATTCTATGAGATGCAGCTTCTCACTGCTCTCCCCTGACTCCTGAAATAAATCAGCCCAGAATTGTGGAACTATTCAGATTTTTATGAAATATAATCGTGCACAAGGCATTTATTTTTAGGATGTATCTAGATATTTAATTGTATCTAGATCGGAGCGCCTTGAAACTTTTTAACCATTTGTTTAAATGTTTTGCTAATTTCAGGGTCTCTTCTTGCCATCAGTACATGGAGACATTATTATGGTACATCCAAACCTGTCCTGAGGTCTTGACTTCTCATGTGTCTGATTATCTGAATTATTAGATGGCAAGCTGCATACACTATGAGCACAAAGCAATGCAAGGGATTTTTCTCTCTTACAGGATATGGGATAAGTTGTAGATCATTGAGTCCTCGATCGATCCAGAAAACAGAGGTGTCTTGCTCTCTATTCTGAATGGAGGAATGGTCAGAC
Organism: Leptodactylus fuscus; assembly: GCF_031893055.1. Lineage (NCBI taxonomy): Eukaryota > Metazoa > Chordata > Amphibia > Anura > Leptodactylidae > Leptodactylus > Leptodactylus fuscus. Next base: position 4,233,854 of record NC_134272.1, on the reverse strand, counting down.
AGGCATGCCCTTGATACATTCATTTCAATGGGACTTCTGTACTTCAGCAATCACTGGAGATCCTATTGAAATGAATGGATCAGGGGCATTCCTGTCCAACAATTGCTCCATTCCAAATGGGGAGCAAAACACCCCTGCTCTCATGATCGGTAGAAGCCCCAAGGATCACACCTCTACTAATCTGCAACTTACTTCCTATGTTCTGGATAGGAGATCAGTTGCTAAGATGATAGACTATCCTACTAATATTATAAAGGAAAGTATGTGGGTTTGGATGTTTGTGGATTTGTGTGTTTGGATGTTTGTTCCTGAATCACACCTACACGGGCGAACGGATTTGTCTGAAAATGCGCACATACATACCTTGAGTCCTGGATTGAACGATAGGCTGCATGGAATTCCCGTACACCACCGCAATTCACTCCCGTGCCCAATGCTTCTCACGGTTCAATTTGCTGCAGGACCTGGCACGCTGTAGGACCTGGGATGACGTCATCCCAGCCCTTTCAGCAGCTCACCTGATTGGGTGCTGTTTCTCTATGTGGGTGGAGTTATCATCCGGCCACCGTCCACACCAACATGGTGTCTCTGAGAGGTCCGGAGCGTCTACAAGTCGGAACATCGGTACACGGGAAGCCCAGGGTGTGGTGAGGACGGGGCCACAGGTTGGTAGGGAGAAAGGGGGCACACTGTCAGCAGGGTCTGGTGGGGGGAAAAGGGGGCATGGGGTAGGTAAGACAGGGAAGGGAGCATGTGGTAGGAGGAAGGAGTGACCACATGGGGAAGCGGGTAGGGACAAAGGGGGGTGGCGGGCACCAGGAGGGAAACCAGGTAAAGAGTTCCAGTGGGCCACAGGGTGGGGGGGCATGGGGTAGGTAAGATGGGGGAAGGGGGCATAGGGTTAGGGGGGAAGGGGGCATGTTCCTGGGGGGCAACGGGGCAAGGAGTAGGAGGAAGGAGTGACCACATGGGGAAGAGGGTAGGGAGAAAGGGGGGTGGCGGCTGCCAGGAGGGAGAGGAGGTAAACAATTCCAGCGGGCCACAGGGTGGGCCCCGAGGGTCCATGGACCCACAGGTGTAGGAAGGGCTCATTGAGGACACAAGGCAAAGGAACAAGCCTGCGCACTGTTCCAGGTGGGTCCCATAGGTGGTTGGGGTTCCGCGGACGAAGTTGCGGGTAAAAGCTAGTAGACTATAATGACTATACGCTCATATCGAATGCAGTATGTCCATCTAATACTCCAGATATCTGCCATGTGAGTAGTCAAGGATGGATATAAGTGATGTCTACAAGTGCTGACAGCAAGCGGAGATACTTCAAATAGCAAAACAGTTCAATGCTGCAAGGATCTCATATTCAGTTACATGTAAGGATATATTGTAGATAAGTCTGAGAAGTGAACGTCTACGCTCCTGCACAATTTTGTTTGATAAAAATCTAAGCAGTTCCAAAATTGTGGGCTGATTAATTCCAAGAGGAAGGAGAGAGCAGTGAGAATCTGCATATCATAGAAATACACCGGAGGTTCTGCATACAGATAGTATAGAGTCATAGGGGGCCCAGTGATCAGATCCCCACTGATTTGTACCTTATCCTCTTTTCTGTGGATAGAGGATAAGTTACTTAGATGGTAAACCCCCTATAATTACTCTGTGCTCATATAGTATGCAGAATGTCCATCTAATAATCCAGATAATCAGGAGTATACATAGCCAGCTTGATGCCTGATTAGATGAGTGTTATGCAATGTGCAGATGTTTTATTACAGAAATTATATTTATATCTTGTGTCTGACACAAACGTCAGATCATTGTCACCCTATCTCCTTATTTCCAGCGTTGCGGCTCGGGGACCCCCAGGTTCTTAGCCGGTTACATTACTAGATCAGTATATTATGCTATGAGACAGAGAATTGATTTCCTGCTTTGGGATATATTACTGAAATGCCATATCATATCCTGCAATTTATGAACACTTGTGTCATACATACAAAGGCCATTTTGTGGGCTCCACTAATGTGCTCTAGAACACAGCCCATCCATTAAACGGCAACCTGTGACATTGCTGAGGGACCTAATAAATAATATTTATGAGGCAGTGGTTTGGAGGGAATTGATATTGCGCTTTCTCATGAATATTGGTTTCACTGGGTTTAAGTTGAGCACAATACAAAAGCTTAAACAGAGACGATCGAATGTTCAGAACCTCTCAAAAAAATACAGATCCTTCCGAATCGCTGCAAAACTTTGCAAACCAACCCGACCATCTGTAACGTGATGGTTTATTATCTGGAAACCCAACACCAGCAAGACATGAGGACCACATATCCCCAATCTCCTTATCCATCAGATGTTATAGATTACTTCCTCCAACAAATCCCCTTTTCACCGGGACCAGGTCAATGGATCTATATCTCGAGTTAGAGTGTAAGGGGTTACCCACCTTTTACAAGTTAATGGCTTATCATTAGGGTTGAGCCGATCTTGAGATTTCAGGATCGTTTTTAAAATCCGATTTCTGATCATTTTCCATTCAAACACGATCCCAATTCCGATCCCAATGCAAGTCAATGGGATTTTCTTAATAATCGTAGATCGGATTTTAAAAACTATCCTGTTCACTACACACATGGAGTCCAAAAATTGAAGCCACCACACTGTGTAGTGATTAAATAAAAATCCTCTGGCTACTTAATCCCCCCTGGTGTCCACTTACCTGCACAGAAGCGCTGCCGCTGGTCCGGTCCCTGCTGTGCTCGCTCCTGTTCTCGCTCCTCTTCTCGCCCCTCTTCTCGCCCCACTGCCCCCTCCTCCCAGGTTAGTGTTACAGACCTAGGAAGAAGGCGGGGCTTGTGGCTTTGGAGAGTGTGGGTGGGTACACGCTCTCCTAAGCCACAAGCCCCGCCTTCTTCCTAGGTCAGGGGGACCGGACCAGCGGCAGTGCTTCTGTGCAGGTAAGTCTTATGCCCAGTTCGCATATGATGATGTGTTCCGTCCATAAGAGTCCGCATGAGGACTCCTACAGACGGAACACAAGCGCAACATTATAGTCTATGGGGCCCGAGTGCTTGAACTGCACAGTCCACAGCACTGAGGGGTCCTCATGCGGACTCTTTACGGACGGAACACATCAGCATATGTGAACCAAGCCTTAAGCTACTAGAGATGTTAGCTAGTCTGTCATTACAATGAATGGACGCAGCCGGCGCGCAGGGGCTAAGCGTCTGGACACCGGCACAGGATGTATGCCAGATGCATCCATTCATTCCTATGAGATCTAGCTAAGATTGTTAGCTTTTCCCACAATACTTGACCAGTAGGAAAGCATTGTGGGAAATAATCTCCGACCTCGATCCCGCCTAAAAACATCCCGATCACTCAACCCTACTTATCATATCATCAATTTTAGATTGTAGGGGCCATCGTAGATCAAATGTTTCCTCGGACACTCTAGGGAAGACGAACCAATTCAGGTCGTACTCAACCCGAACCTGAAACTTTTGGGGTTTGTCACCCATGAAACATTATTATACTCTTGGGTCTTGTCAAAGGGCCAAGGGGAGGTGAGTATAAATAGCAAACAGTTATAGTTCCCTTGTCTCACCTCTCCTGGGCATCGGGTGATCCCATGGCTTCCTCCTTAAGACTCTTCCAGCTTCTGGCTAATATAAAGTGTCCTGGTGTCACCGCTGAGACCCATGACTAACCTTCAGCGGTCACATGGGGCAAGTCAATGTCATGCCATTGGGTCAAAGAGTCATGCAATTGGTGTGCCCTGAGACCAAATCACAGGCCCTGAGAGGACACCAGGGACCATCAGATATCACAGCTCTCACCCAAATGTTGCAGCCTCTTCTTATGGCTGCTCTACTGGTGCGCCCAGTGACGGACCCCTGCCGAGCTTGAATTGACGACTTATCCTCAAAATACATCCACAATTAATAAGTCCAGTAAAAGCCCTGTCAGACCCTCAATATACAGTAAGCCTTATATAAGCCTTGCACTTTAGGCTGAGTCTAGATAAATTCTGTCTGCCTGATGACCCTATGACTACAACATGTTGTCGCCCTTGGAGAAATGGTCCTGTAATTGTCTTGTGGTGTTTCTCTCCATTTCACTCATGATCTCCATGTTTGACTTGGTGGGGATTTGGATCAATACTTGTGGTAATCGAGTGCTTTGCTTATGATCTGGCTCTTAGTGTTGTTATAAAAATGTCAATAATAATGAGTGACCTTTAAAAACTTGGAGTCTCTTTGCCTTCCCAGTTAGCAACTTGAAAATGTGAATCTATAATGTGCGTCTGCCCGGTGATCCATCTGCTCGAATGCATTTGGCTGGTAGATACTATTCATGCAGGTGATACAGAAAGCCCTTTGTTGCAGACGCTCCCGTGTATACATATTACCAGATTAGGTGTTAATGCAAAATTTGCCCCAAGCCATGAAAATATACAATATGTCCGGTCTGTCTGTAGAGCCCGGCCTCAAGGTTATTTTTTATCAGGTTGAGTATCGTGCGGGGTCATCTAGAGTAGCTGGTTTGACCCTATTTCATTCTATGGATAATATGGCCTCCTATTCATATATATTTATACTATGGCTATACACAACATCAAGAAAATAGGATCAATAGCAACAATCCAACATGACAGGGGCAGAATGCAACGCTCAGCGTGAGACCGATGGTACCATGGCACAGCAACTGTCCAAGATCTCACAGGGGTTTGTTCTCAATACTCACAATAACCTGTCCTTAAGGCACAAAATGGATTCACTTTCAGGAACAAGAAGCTCAGCTCAGGAATTGCAACGCATAGAAGAAACATTGGGAAGAAAACAAGGGAGGACCAAAGGGAAGACCCAAAAGTATGAGAGTTTTTTTTCCACCGGCTGTGACTACAAGGCATCAGGTCATTGTGCACAAAGACTGTACTCCAAGTGACACCAAAGGGACACAACCAATTGCCCAAATAATGGAGGAAGACTCCGCAGCAGATACACAATTAAAGTGACAATGTTACATCTGTCAGGGTCTGGGGTTGCTAGGTCGACGCACAAGTCCAGAATCTTTGGTCCAAAACAAAGGTAGAGTTTTATTTTCACTCAAAAATATAGTGCAGCAACAAAAGGAAACAATACAAAAATAACTCCCTGCCCGGCACTAACTAAACATAGAATGGGTGACCTCACCTAGAATAACAGAAATCCAAAAGCCAGAGAATCATTCAGGACACAGCTCCAAAAATATGACCTCTCTGTCAGCTCTCCAGCCAAGCTCTGCCCAAAGTGTTGCTGCTGGAGCTTCTTAATCCTCCCTGACGAGGAGATTCTCTGCAGCTGAGTCGCTGCCAGAACATCCCCAAAGTGTGGACTGGAGGGGGGGTGGAATGACAGGTCCCACTACCAACCTACCTGCCATTCCTAAAAATCCAGCCCAATTCTGAGCATTTACCAAAGTTATCTGCTGAGAACAAACATTCCTTCTGGAGTTTTCTCATCTCACCCACCTGAGTAGTCTGGGTGACATGTACACCCCCTCCATTATTTTGCTGGTCATTGGCTTACACCTCATACAGGGCAAAAGCCATTGACATATTCCATAATATACACATCATAAAATACACAATGGGGTGCACAAAGCAAAGCAAATGGAGCAGTTACACAGGAACGTCCTGGAAATAGAAGGACCTTAGTCCTCGTGTACTCAACCAAGTGTGATTCAAGTTTTCAGCGCAATACACTCGTATGACACCTCTATGGGGGCTTCTGATCCGTTCCGATGACATGGATGATTATGGAGCAGATCCTGCTCTGTGTTATGGGAACAGAATGAATTGGAAACCTCCATAGAGATGTCATCGGAGTGCAAACCCGACCCCACATCAGTAGCGCACTAGGGCATGTGCATGGGGTCTAAGAGAAACACCCACCTAGGGCCAATATATGGAAGGAGATGACTCCTACCGCCACACTGTACATCTACACAATTGTACTGCTGCATTTTTAGATTTCCTGCAAACACAACCCTTTAAAGGCCACAGGGCTGATGTATTGGCACTGGCGTATAGAACTCCAGTCTTGATCATCTACTTCACCAAAATTATTATATACATTATTTCTATAATGTTCTATAGGTCATCAGAATAGACAATGTTCATATCTGCAACAATTTCTGTGAGGTTCCATTAAAATCATGGACACATCATAAACGCACCCCGTTATAGTCAATGGGGTCCATCAGATCGGATTATGCCCATGATATGGCGGCTCCGTCCTCATCAAGGTTTCCATTTTGCTGCTCCTATAATGAAACAGAAAGAAAAGAGAAATCCTAAGAGAGATGTGAAGATATAAAGCCGGCCACTTATAGAGGATACGATTGGTTTATTAATCACTAGCTCGGCGTCCCATTATTTCTCCCAAGTTCCGTGCATGTAACTCCTTCCATTCCTTCCATTCTTGCTTTTCCATTCCGGTGAAGCTTTATCCTGTAATTTATTGTGGATCATTTCTGTGCGGCAGAGAGTTAATGGAAATGGAAGTTGTTTATTCAATGCAAGAGCCGGTGCGGGATCTCAATGAATTCCAATCTGCACCTCCAGGTGTATGAGGTTTAATTATATTGCAGTTGAAGAGGTAGGGGGCAGAGCACTTCATTATCTTTTGGAATTGAGTTATAGGCCTCTGCCTTAAAGGGGAATTCTCATCAACATATAAATAACCCTTATTTTAATCTAATTGTGTCTTCAAATAGTTCTCCTTTGTTTCCGCAATTGTGTTGTCTTTATTGTAGAAAGAAACTTCTGCTTTTAGAGGGATAAAATCATCCAAGGCTAATAACACGTGAAGTAGCGGCCGCCATGTTTTACTGTAGGCGTCAAATTCCTAAGGGTGGACTCACATCTGTATTCAGGTTTCCATTCGGGGGGTTCACTTGGGGACCCCAGGACAGAAAACGAATCCGCTTACAAAAGTGGTTACAAGGGCACTCCAACCACAATCAGGCTCAGGCAGCGCTAGAGTTACTACTATGGGACACTACTAACACCATCAGACCAGTGGCGTAACTAGGAATGGCGGGGCCCCGTGGCGAACTTTTGACATGAGGCCCCCCACCCCCCAGACCGACACTGAAGACCTTGTCTGACCCCTTCCTACACATTCCTGCGTGCTCTATTATCCCCCATAGTGGCCCCTGCACACAGTATTATGTCCCATAGTGGCCCCTGCACACAGTATTATGTCCCATAGTGGCCCCTGCACACAGTATTATGTCCCATAGTGGCCCCTGCACACAGTATTATGTCCTATAGTGGCCCCTGCACACAGTATTATGTCCCATACTGACCCCTGCACACAGTATTATGTCCCATAGTGGCCCCTGCACACAGTATTATGTCCCATAGTGACCCCTGCACACAGTATTATGTCCCATAGTGGCCCCTGCACACAGTATTATGTCCCATAGTGGCCCCTGCACACAGTATTATGTCCCATAGTGGCCCCTGCACACAGTATTATCCCCCATAGTGGCCCCTGCACACAGTATTATGTCCCATAGTGACCCCTGCACACAGTATTATGTCCCATAGTGGCCCCTGCACACAGTATTATGCCCCATAGTGGCCCCTGCACACAGTATTATCCCCCATAGTGGCCCCTGCACACAGTATTATGTCCCATAGTGGCCCCTGCACACAGTATTATGTCCCATAGTGACCCCTGCACACAGTATTATGCCCCATAGTGGTCCCTGCACACAGTATTATGTCCCATAGTGGTCCCTGCACACAGTATTATCCCCCATAGTGGCCCCTGCACACAGTATTATCCCCCATAGTGGCCCCTGCACACAGTATTATCCCCCATAGTGGCCCCTGCACACAGTATTATGTCCCCATAGTGACCCCTGCACACAGTATTATGCCCCATAGTGGCCCCTGCACACAGTATTATCCCCCATAGTGGCCCCTGCACACAGTATTATGTCCCTTAGTGGCCCCTGCACACAGTATTATGCCCCATAGTGGCCCCTGCACACAGTATTATCCCCATAGTGGCCCCTGCACACAGTATTATGTCCCATAGTGGCCCCTGCACACAGTATTATGTCCCATAGTGACCCCTGCACACAGTATTATCCCCCATAGTGGCCCCTGCACACAGTATTATCCCCCATAGTGGCCCCTGCACACAGTATTATCCCCCATAGTGGCCCCTGCACACAGTATTATCCCCCATAGTGGCCCCTGCACACAGTATTATCCCCCATAGTGGCCCCTGCACACAGTATTATGTCCCATAGTGGTCCCTGCACACAGTATGCCCCATAGTGTCCCCTGTACACAGTATTATCCCCCATAGTGGCCCCTGCACACAGTATTATCCCCCATAGTGGCTCCTGCACACAGTATTATCCCCCATAGTGGCCCCTGCACACAGTATTATGTCCCATAGTGGCCCCTGCACACAGTATTATGTCCCATAGTGGCCCCTGCACACAGTATTATGTCCCATAGTGGCCCCTGCACACAGTATTATGTCCCATAGTGACCCCTGCACACAGTATTATCCCCCATAGTGGCCCCTGCACACAGTATTATGTCCCATAGTGGCCCCTGCACACAGTATTATGTCCCATAGTGGCCCCTGCACACAGTATTATGTCCCATAGTGGCCCCTGCACACAGTATTATCCCCATAGTGGCCCCTGCACACAGTATTATGTCCCATAGTGGCCCCTGCACACAGTATTATGTCCCATAGTGGCCCCTGCACACAGTATTATGTCCCATAGTGGCCCCTGCACACAGTATTATGTCCCATAGTGACCCCTGCACACAGTATTATGTCCCATAGTGGCCCCTGCACACAGTATTATGTCCCATAGTGGCCCCTGCACACAGTATTATGTCCCATAGTGGCCCCTGCACACAGTATTATGCCCCATAGTGGCCCCTGCACACAGTATTATGTCCCATAGTGGCCCCTGCACACAGTATTATGTCCCATAGTGACCCCTGCACACAGTATTATGTTTTTTCAGACCCCAGAGTATAATAATTGGAGACCCAGGGGGAGAAAAACATAAAAAAATCTCTGTTGCTCACCTATCTCCTACTAACACCATCAGACTTACTACTATGGGAAACTACTACTAACACCATCAGACTCCCTGCACCAGCCTTTGAGGAGCATTGGATTATCTAGAGGAGATCCTCGCCACTGTGACCACAGCTACTACCACTCCCAACCTCCAATCCACTACTACTACTACCACTCCCCAGAGGAGCCTGATTTATTATACCCAGTGTAGACCATAATTCTCCTCCGTGTATAAACATGATCTAATGCTTTTTGCAGTCACAATACACAAGGAAATATACATTGTCAGAGAATTTATTATGTTACAAAAAAACTAATTTATGGACAGTTAAAAACCGATTGTGGAAAGAGTGTTGAAAACTCGGCAGTGGCATCACGGAAAGTAAGTCACACTAAGGCGAGTGTCATAATGTATTACTCTGGGTGTGAATTCACACGTGCACTGACACTTAATATAGACTGCAGAGCTTTCTATTGTATTGAGTCTTATGTAAAACATCTCAGATCAGGCAGAAGATGCAGCTGATGGGAACCTTTGCATAATTCATGACGTTTGCACCCACCAAAGTTTATGTAGGTTACCAGTCACACATGGCAGCTGTAAAGCAGGGCAGGTTTCCACTCATTTCTATGATTTCTTTCTATATTTCCGGCCGCTCGTTCATTGTATTATTTGCCATTTATTTCTCCTTTTCTCTTGCTGGTCCTCCAGGGCTCAGATCTTCTCTTCTTTATCCTCTGCGCTGCCCCATTGGACAATCCATCGTCAGATTTGGGTTTCCTTTTCCATCTCGATGATATACCTTGTCTTGTGACATCACTCCTGCACGACTACAAGATACCAGTGATGGACTGTCCATAGTGATGGATCAATGTCATGGCACTGAAGCTTCATGACGTGCAAAACCTCAACATGACCTGAGAAGTGGAATCCAAATGAAGATGTGAACCTTGACTAAGTCTATGGGACACAAGACATTGCAGGTGGATACCCAGAGAGGGAGTCAATAGACCTGCAGGGTAAACAAGTGCACCCAATATCTAGACACAGGGGTACTAATACAGTTACCAAACAAAAAATGCTAAATGACCTCATTGGATTGTTGCTGCACCCCCAAAAAATTTTACAAGGAACTTTATCTCTTTAATGGATGAACAGATTAAAACCCCCCACCAAATTGTCCAGGGGCGCAGCAACAATCAGGTGAGGTCATTTAGCATTTTCTACCTGGTGAAAGCTTCTCTTTACCTGGTTTTATTATCAATTCTGCGATGTACTAAATAAATGTAATATATGATAGGGAGACAAAGCTTCAGGGGGTCGCACAATCTGTACTTCTTAGAAGTGACCCCCAACAGTGAGCCGGCCGCAGGGAGCCCCAATACTATCCTATTACAGACCTTCCCCTGGAATCAATAGGACGGCATTGACATGCAAGGATGTGTTTGGCTCTGAAGATAGAAAATCGCTCTGGGTAATAGTTGATGGGTTTGAGCTTTGGACCCTCCCGGAGTTTGTTTTTCCTTTGAATTTTTTAGCAGCACATGTGAAGATGGGCATAAATAAATATATATAGAAAACCGCACAATCCCTTTAAGTTGTCATGTTGCGCTGACATGTGACCACATGGATTAGGGGATCGCACTGGAGGTGGTTGATGAATTTCCTGAGTTTGCAGGCTCCAGATCGTGAAGCAAATGTTTGCACCATCATAGAGCTGATCCAGACATGGAGGTCCTCCTATTGGCCCCATTGTCCTCTTTTCTGGGTGACTGAGGAAGGACCTTCAGAAACGTTCGCCTCCAATATCAAACTTGGTGAATGACTTCTTCCAGCTCTATCTGTGCCCGGTCTCTGAGACATCTCTGAAGGTGGATAAATGAAGGGGCATTATTTGCAGACCTTCTCATTCTAGATGCATGGTGCGCGGCCATCTCCTTACTGTATCTTAAGTATTTCGTTCACCTTTACAACCAGTTTTTTTTTTGGATGGAAGGTGCTCAGGACTGAGGTTGTGTCCCGCGGCTCCTTAAAGGGACCTTATTTTGTCTTTGCATGCCTTGTGCTCTATAAACACCACACTTGATACTATAGGATGGTTTGGGGTTGATTTGGCTCCGGTTTCCATCTTTGATTGGAGCCCTTTCTGCACAAAGCTCTTTCTTTTCCCATCAGACGTGTAATGTAAGGATTATATGACATGGATTGTAAAGCTCCTGTTTATTCCTAAATAAGCTGTCAGGGAGCTCACAATATAAACAGCTTTTATATGAAAACATTTTTCTCAGCAATTTTACTGTTTATGAAAAAGCAACATAAAGAAGTTTAAGTAAATTTGAAGTTGAAGGCAATCTCATGTAGCCATTAAGCGTTCTCTGCCTTATAATGGTATCCCGTGGATCAGATAAATGATTCTCTCAATTGCGCTTGAATTAGGATAAAAGAAAAGAGGGGTAAGCAAATGGATTTCATTAGATGCAGGTAATGGAACAGCACTCGTATCCAACACGCAGCACTGAGAGCCGGGGTGATGTACGTGTAATGGGATCCAATTCTGGAGTGTGCATGCTTAAGACAATGCTCTGTATAAAGACCTAATAATCTGCACCCTCCAAATCTGCTGCATTATCCACAGTCACGTCTAATGACGGAAAAAGCAACCTCATCCTACTATGCATTATGTAATCCTCTGCTCTGCTTAAAGGGACGCGTGGAATCGCTCAGACATAGAAAGTACAGTAAATGCGCCGCACAAACACAACCAGATACAATACTATGGGGGTGTTATGGCAGCCCAGTACACTGCAATGGAGCAGGGGCAGGTCACTGAATTCCTAAAAATACAAAACTGAAAGGGTTTTTATGAGCTAGCAGCTGTGGTAGGAGTATTAGCTGCAATGACTGAAGTACAGTATGGCAGTGTTTTATTAATGGAGTTTTGCAGGCTACATAATTGATGACCTATATGACTGAGCGTTTGGGTGAGTCCTGCAGCTTCCGACTCCATAGCCAATGGGGGAAACCTGGTTTTGCCTATTTTAGAGAAACATTGTGTCAATTTCTTTCCTTGCTGTACCATACAGAGTTAGAGGAGATAACAATGTGACAGTATAACATAAGACAGTCCTATAAGTCATCAGCAAATTCAGCACCTAATCAAATACACAATCTTGTGGACAGAAAACAAGAAAATGCAACAATGACACAGACAGATCCTTGGTAAATACCTAGAACGTGTCCCACTTAAGTACTGGCTCCCACACCTTATAAGCTTTGCCGCCCATGTTACTATCCATGTACAGTTATCTAGTTATATGGTCAGCCTGTCACACTACCTTTCCTTTGCAGCCACCTCCAGGGGTCACGACCTGCAGTGATCACATGACCATTGCTTTGGCATCCAGAGATTCCACAAGTGATCCAGTTCAGGATACAATGTTGCAATGACAGATTTACAGAACATCATTGTCATGCAGGTCTATTCAATGCTATGACATCAGTCGGTTCACTTGTTGGACTTCAGAGAACTTTCTGATACAATTTACATTTTAATAGAGAACAAACTATCCCATAAAGAATAAATTATCACTTCCAGTGACTCAGAGACTGAGGAAGCGGCTTCATTGATTTCCATCTTGAGCAAAGTCCAAATGGAATTAGATATATTGACTCATGATATCATGGCAGGTGGAAGGGGGATTATTTCAAGATGGCTCCAGGTCTATAGAGCAGCCATTCCCAACCAGGGTGATGTGGAAATCCACCAGGTGTGCCACAATACTTGGGTGACAAGATGGCGGCATATTCCAATATCAATGACAACAGTGGTGTGGATACGGGGTGACTCAATTGCAGCTTTGCTTGGATTCCCAGGGCTACCTTATCCTATAGGAGAATTTGGAAGCAAATGTTTAATACCCTCATGTCTTTAGGTAATCCCAGTCTATGGCCTCATGCATACAGCAAATATCTGGGCAGGAAAATCGGTCAGATTTTCCGACTTGAACCCAGTCAGGACTCCATATATCATAGTGATGTACAATACTACCATGTCATGGCTCTACTATCTGGACTGTACTATACTGTAGACCCTCGAGGAGGCCAAGACTATTCATCATAGGCCAATACAAAACAAAGAGTCCCAATTTCCTGGTTGGGTTCAATTTGGGATCCCTTGGACCAGCTTGTGTTTCCCAATGTATATAGGGCCTATATAACCCCCCTTCACTGAACAGGAATATATTAGTACAGTTGAGTTGGTTTAGAAGCCTCCAATCATTACGTCACCGGGAAATGGCCATGTTCTCTAGAAAGATCCAGCAGAGTTCGGTGACTTGGTATTTGAGAGGTCAGAACTTAATATAAGTAATTTATCTTAGAGAGCAGAGAATCAATTCTAAGTAATTGTGTAAAAGATGATATCAATATTTTCCTGTCGTGTGATTATATAGAGAGTAATATTCATGTTATATGTGAAGGAGGAAACACAATTACAAATCTATAAACATTCGCTACAGATTCAAGTCAAAGATTTGTAGAATGTGATCCTGCGAGTCTGTATCTGGCGTTACGGTCCTGTTCACACTATGATGTGGCTTTCATTTGGAAGTCACCACCAAATCTGTCATGTGATGGATCCAGCCGTTTCCTGACAGTATCTATTGACCTGGAATAAGATTGGTCAGATTCTGTTGTGGTTTCTGTCAAGTCAAAAAAGTTGAGTTGAGCGAGCTCATATGGCAACTAGGGTTGAGTCGATCTTGAGATTTAAGGATCGATGTTAAAATCCAATTTCCGATTGTTTACCAGCCAATCCCGATCGTGAAATTTGCTCGATCGCTGATCGGGATCCGATCTTTCCCGATCACGATTGCTCAACCCTAATCAATGCTTCTCTATGGGAAAAGTCACTTGTAGGGTTGAGCCGATGTTGAGATTCCAAAATCCGATTCCCATTCATTTTCCAGCCGATCGTGAAATTTTCTCAATTGCCAATCAGGATCCGATCTTCTCTGATCCTGATTGCTCAACCCTAATGGAAACTGTGAATTAAAATATAGAAAAGTTAAAAAACCAAAATGGAAAAATTCGACCAGTGGGAAGGAGTTAAAGTAATAAAATTAATAGTATATTTATCCTGATTATCGCTCCGATGCCCCAATTCCAGACCCCATTTAATTGTCTCCACAGTTTTATTTCCAGGTTTGTTCGGACACATCCCAGAGATTCCTCCCCCTGTCTGTGTCAGTGAGGTGTATGAGGAGGGCTGTCTGTCTGGCTCAGTTACCCAAAAATGGGGCCAGTTATTGAAATCATCTAGACAGTCAACCCCCTTCATACACATCACCAACACGTTGCTCCCATTGAAATGAATAGAGGGGTGCGCGCACTTCATGACCACCAACAGGGGAGGAAAGCCCCCCGCTCCCCTGATCAGTAGTGGTTTGGGCAGTAGGATTAAGGAAAACCAGAACCCTTATTATTTCCCTGGACATCCCCTTTAAAACAAGATGTCAGTGTTTCCCAATCTCTGATACATTGACTTCCCTTCGTCTGCTATTTAATGCTCCGATCCCCGTCAGCCTGACATATATAAAACAACATCTGGAAAGGGGCAACTCCTCTGACACAACACTATAAATCATCCATTTAATGTTAATATTCCATTTTTTTTATCCTTATTTCATTCCTGTATTTCTAAGGCGAGCTTTCTGATGGTCTAAACAGTACGGGAGCCCGCTCATCAATCAATGTCTTCATTTCTTCCTGGCATAATCTGTCCTGCAATAAAAGGAATTGATTCATGTGCCGTGTAGTGTATCTGGGCATCTGTTCTAGCCCAGCAGAGGTTGTGGCCCGTAGTAAGCCTTAAGGACACATCGCTTGTGCAGCCAGCATAGAAAAAGTCATCTCGACAAGCTCATTCCTTCCTCCCGATACAATGTTACATGTGCGCCTGGACATTAAAGTCACATTAGCTCCTATCTACGACTAAAGTGCAACCAATTTCCTGACAGCGAGCTTACCGCCATCCTTTCGAGCGCCACTCTCTGCCCATTAAAAGGTGGATAATTGATTCATTTGCTTTGCCCAGATACATTTTTAATTAATGCGTACATTGACCTCTGTATACTAAATATTTGGCTTTGCTAATTCCAGCATCATTAGCCGAGCCTGCATTTAGAGCCTTCCAACGCCCGTCTACCGGATTGTCTGTTTTCTAGACCTGTGTAATGAGCCATAAAATGAAATGAAGATGACTTGTATCTCAAACAATCAACCGCACTCTTAAGTAATGTTGAGGGAAGCCGAGAAGGACAATAAATTCCATCACCTTGACAACAGTTCGAGGTATTGATTTCTCTAATCGCAATCGATTTCTGGGAGAAAACAGACAATTTACATAGTATTTGCTCCAAGATTTCCCAGTAATTAAACATTTTAATGTGGTTACATAAAAATTAAAAGTTATGTACTTTAGAACTCGTGTCCACCACCGTATCCCGGCTACATCATTGCACAGGACCTATTGGAGTCGATGGAGCCGTTACATGTCTACCGGATACCAGATGTCGCCAACGATTGTGAAGATTAGATGCTTTGGTATATTAGATAGCAAAGCATTATAAGTCTTCGGAATAAAATTCCTATTTGTGATTGTGTTGTTCCTTGCATAAAAGAACATTGGCCAATGAGATTCTTCATATGAAATTGTATAGTGACCAACTAAAATTGCATTAAAGAGTGGTCCTCTAGGGAAGTGGTCTTCTAGGAGGTGGTCCTCTTGGGATGTGGTCTTCTAGGAGGTGGTCCTCTAGGGAAGTGGTCTTCTAGGAGGTGGTCCTCTAGGGAAGTGGTCTTCTAGGAGATGGTCCTCTTGGGATGTGGTCTTCTAGGAGGTGGTCCTCTAGGGAAGTGGTCTTCTAGGAGGTGGTCCTCTAGGGAAGTGGTCTTCTAGGAGGTGGTCCTCTAGGGGAGTGGTCTTCTAGGAGGTGGTCCTCTAGGGGAGTGGTCTTCTAGGAGGTGGTCCTCTAGGGAAGTGGTCTTCTAGGAGGTGGTCCTCTAGGGGAGTGGTCTTCTAGGAGGTGGTCCTCTTGGGATGTGGTCTTCTAGGAGGTGGTCCTCTAGGGAAGTGGTCTTCTAGGAGGTGGTCCTCTAGGGAAGTGGTCTTCTAGGAGATGGTCCTCTTGGGATGTGGTCTTCTAGGAGGTGGTCCTCTAGGGAAGTGGTCTTCTAGGAGGTGGTCCTCTAGGGGAGTGGTCTTCTAGGAGGTGGTCCTCTTGGGATGTGGTCTTCTAGGAGGTGGTCCTCTAGGGAAGTGGTCTTCTAGGAGGTGGTCCTCTTGGGGAGTGGTCTTCTAGGAGATGGTCCTCTAGGGGAGTGGTCTTCTAGGAGGTGGTCCTCTAAGGGATTGGTCTTCTAGGAGGTGGTCCTCTATGGGAAGTGGTCTTCTAGGAGGTGGTCCTCTAGGGAAGTGGTATTCTAGGAGGTGGTCCTTTATGGGAGTGGTCTTCTAGGAGGTGGTCCTCTAGGGAAGTGGTCTTCTAGGAGGTGGTCCTCTAGGGAAGTGGTCTTCTAGGAGGTGGTCTTCTATGGGTGTGGTCTTCTAGGAGGTGGTCCTCTAGGGGAGTGGTCTTCTAGGAGGTGGTCCTTTATGGGAGTGGTCTTCTAGGAGGTGGTCCTTTATGGGAGTGGTCTTCTAGGAGGTGGTCCTCTAGGGAAGTGGTCTTCTAGGAGGTGGTCCTCTTGGGGAGTGGTCTTCTAGGAGATGGTCCTCTAGGGAAGTGGTCTTCTAGGAGGTGGTCCTCTAGGGGTGTGGTCTTCTAGGAGGTGGTCCTCTAGGGAAGAGGTCTTCTAGGAGGTCATCCGCTTGGGGAGTGGTCTTCTAGGAGGTGGTCCTCTTGGGATGTGGTCTTCTAGGAGGTGGTCCTCTAGGGGAGTGGTCTTCTAGGAGGTGGTCCTCTAGGGAAGTGGTCTTCTAGGAGGTGGTCCTCTAGGGGAGTGGTCTTCTAGGAGGTGGTCCTCTTGGGATGTGGTCTTCTAGGAGGTGGTCCTCTAGGGAAGTGGTCTTCTAGGAGGTGGTCCTCTTGGGGAGTGGTCTTCTAGGAGATGGTCCTCTAGGGGAGTGGTCTTCTAGGAGGTGGTCCTCTAGGGAAGTGGTCTTCTAGGAGTTGGTCCTCTTGGGGAGTGGTCTTCTAGGAGGTGGTCCTCTAAGGGATTGGTCTTCTAGGAGGTGGTCCTCTATGGGAGTGGTCTTCTAGGAGGTGGTCCTCTAGGGAAGTGGTCTTCTAGGAGTTGGTCATCTTGGGGAGTGGTCTTCTAGGAGGTGGTCCTCTAGGGGAGTGGTCTTCTAGGAGGTGGTCCTCTAAGGGATTGGTCTTCTAGGAGGTGGTCCTCTATGGGAAGTGGTCTTCTAGGAGGTGGTCCTCTAGGGAAGTGGTCTTCTAGGAGGTGGTCCTTTATGGGAGTGGTCTTCTAGGAGGTGGTCCTCTAGGGAAGTGGTCTTCTAGGAGGTGGTCCTCTAGGGAAGTGGTCTTCTAGGAGGTGGTCTTCTATGGGCGTGGTCTTCTAGGAGGTGGTCCTCTAGGGGAGTGGTCTTCTAGGAGGTGGTCCTTTATGGGAGTGGTCTTGTAGGAGGTGGTCCTTTATGGGAGTGGTCTTCTAGGAGGTGGTCCTCTAGGGAAGTGGTCTTCTAGGAGGTGGTCCTCTTGGGGAGTGGTCTTCTAGGAGATGGTCCTCTAGGGAAGTGGTCTTCTAGGAGGTGGTCCTCTAGGGGTGTGGTCTTCTAGGAGGTGGTCCTCTAGGGAAGAGGTCTTCTAGGAGGTGATCCGCTTGGGGAGTGGTCTTCTAGGAGGTGGTCCTTTATGGGAGTGGTCTTCTAGGAGGTGGTCTTCTAGGGAAGTAGTCTTCTAGGAGGTGGTCCTCTTGGGATGTGGTCTTCTAGGAGGTGGTCCTCTAGGGAAGTGGTCTTCTAGGAGGTGGTCCTCTAGGGGAGTGGTCTTCTAGGAGGTGGTCCTCTTGGGATGTGGTCTTCTAGGAGGTGGTCCTCTAGGGAAGTGGTCTTCTAGGAGGTGGTCCTCTTGGGATGTGGTCTTCTAGGAGGTGGTCCTCTAGGGAAGTGGTCTTCTAGGAGGTGGTCCTCTAGGGAAGTGGTCTTCTAGGAGGTGGTCCTCTAGGGAAGTGGTCTTCTAGGAGGTGGTCCTCTAGGGAAGTGGTCTTCTAGGAGGTGGTCCTTTATGGGAGTGGTCTTCTAGGAGGTGGTCCTCTAGGGAAGTGGTCTTCTAGGAGGTGGTCCTCTAGGGAAGTGGTCTTCTAGGAGGTGGTCTTCTATGGGCGTGGTCTTCTAGGAGGTGGTCCTCTAGGGGAGTGGTCTTCTAGGAGGTGGTCCTTTATGGGAGTGGTCTTCTAGGAGGTGGTCCTTTATGGGAGTGGTCTTCTAGGAGGTGGTCCTCTAGGGAAGTGGTCTTCTAGGAGGTGGTCCTCTTGGGGAGTGGTCTTCTAGGAGATGGTCCTCTAGGGAAGTGGTCTTCTAGGAGGTGGTCCTCTAGGGGTGTGGTCTTCTAGGAGGTGGTCCTCTAGGGAAGAGGTCTTCTAGGAGGTCATCCGCTTGGGGAGTGGTCTTCTAGGAGGTGGTCCTCTTGGGATGTGGTCTTCTAGGAGGTGGTCCTCTAGGGGAGTGGTCTTCTAGGAGGTGGTCCTCTAGGGAAGTGGTCTTCTAGGAGGTGGTCTTCTATGGGCGTGGTCTTCTAGGAGGTGGTCCTCTAGGGGAGTGGTCTTCTAGGAGGTGGTCCTTTATGGGAGTGGTCTTCTAGGAGGTGGTCCTTTATGGGAGTGGTCTTCTAGGAGGTGGTCCTCTAGGGAAGTGGTCTTCTAGGAGGTGGTCCTCTTGGGGAGTGGTCTTCTAGGAGATGGTCCTCTAGGGAAGTGGTCTTCTAGGAGGTGGTCCTCTAGGGGTGTGGTCTTCTAGGAGGTGGTCCTCTAGGGAAGAGGTCTTCTAGGAGGTGATCCGCTAGGGGAGTGGTCTTCTAGGAGGTGGTCTTCTAGGGAAGTGGTCTTCTAGGAGGTGGTCCTCTAGGGGTGTGGTCTTCTAGGAGGTGGTCCTCTAGGGAAGAGGTCTTCTAGGAGGTGATCCGCTTGGGGAGTGGTCTTCTAGGAGGTGGTCCTTTATGGGAGTGGTCTTCTAGGAGGTGGTCTTCTAGGGAAGTAGTCTTCTAGGAGGTGGTCCTCTTGGGATGTGGTCTTCTAGGAGGTGGTCCTCTAGGGAAGTGGTCTTCTAGGAGGTGGTCCTCTAGGGGAGTGGTCTTCTAGGAGGTGGTCCTCTTGGGATGTGGTCTTCTAGGAGGTGGTCCTCTAGGGAAGTGGTCTTCTAGGAGGTGGTCCTCTAGGGGAGTGGTCTTCTAGGAGGTGGTCCTCTAGGGAAGTGGTCTTCTAGGAGGTGGTCCTCTAGGGGAGAGGTCTTCTAGGAGGTGGTCCTCTAGGGAAGTGGTCTTCTAGGAGGTGGTCCTCTAGGGAAGTGGTCTTCTAGGAGGTGGTCCTCTTGGGGAGTGGTCTTCTAGGAGATGGTCCTCTAGGGGAGTGGTCTTCTAGGAGGTGGTCCTCTAAGGGATTGGTCTTCTAGGAGGTGGTCCTCTATGGGAGTGGTCTTCTAGGAGGTGGTCCTCTAGGGAAGTGGTCTTCTAGGAGTTGGTCCTCTTGGGGAGTGGTCTTCTAGGAGATGGTCCTCTAGGGGAGTGGTCTTCTAGGAGGTGGTCCTCTAAGGGATTGGTCTTCTAGGAGGTGGTCCTCTATGGGAAGTGGTCTTCTAGGAGATGGTCCTCTAGGGGAGTGGTCTTCTAGGAGGTGGTCCTCTAAGGGATTGGTCTTCTAGGAGGTGGTCTTCTATGGGAAGTGGTCTTCTAGGAGGTGGTCCTCTAGGGAAGTGGTCTTCTAGGAGGTGGTCCTTTATGGGAGTGGTCTTCTAGGAGGTGGTCCTCTAGGGAAGTGGTCTTCTAGGAGGTGGTCCTCTAGGGAAGTGGTCTTCTAGGAGTTGGTCTTCTATGGGCGTGGTCTTCTAGGAGGTGGTCCTCTAGGGGAGTGGTCTTCTAGGAGGTGGTCCTTTATGGGAGTGGTCTTCTAGGAGGTGGTCCTTTATGGGAGTGGTCTTCTAGGAGGTGGTCCTCTAGGGAAGTGGTCTTCTAGGAGGTGGTCCTCTAGGGGTGTGGTCTTCTAGGAGGTGGTCCTCTAGGGAAGAGGTCTTCTAGGAGGTGATCCGCTTGGGGAGTGGTCTTCTAGGAGGTGGTCCTTTATGGGAGTGGTCTTCTAGGAGGTGGTCTTCTAGGGGTGTGGTCTTCTAGGAGGTGGTCCTCTAGGGAAGAGGTCTTCTAGGAGGTGATCCGCTTGGGGAGTGGTCTTCTAGGAGGTGGTCCTTTATGGGAGTGGTCTTCTAGGAGGTGGTCTTCTAGGGAAGTAGACTTCTAGGAGGTGGTCCTCTTGGGATGTGGTCTTCTAGGAGGTGGTCCTCTATGGGAAGTGGTCTTTTAGGAGGTGGTCCTCTAGGGGAGTGGTCTTCTAGGAGGTGGTCTTCTAGGGTAGTGGTCTTCTAGGGGGGTCCTCTAGGGAAGTGGTTTTCTCAAAGAAGATGGTTCATATGGAAAATTGAAAATTCATCACAAAAAACATGGCTGGGTAAGGGTTGGTCATCTCAAAACATGGTCTTTAGAAAAAGCTTTACTGTATTTGTTTGACAGGCTTTGGTGCAGGACCGGCTCCTTCATCAGGATCACATTTACTAATAAGGTTATGCCAATTTTTGGTTCTACTTCTCAGACTTCAAAAGTGGCAAGAAAAGTCTCCCCAGAGATGCTGTTTAGGACAATTGTAGTAAAGATTTGTTCAGGGCCAGAAAATGTCCATTACTGTTTTCCAAATGTCAAATCAATCAACTTACTAAATAAAGTTCACTGTTCTAAACTGCAATTCCAGTTATGCCATAAGTGGAGCTTCTGTAAGTTGTGATATTTGGACAGATGCAGGAAGCTCCATTCCCTCTCTATTGCTGAAGGTTCCCTTTAGTGTATTGGCGTTGGCTCCATGTCCTGCATGATCTCCGGTGTTAGTACTGGACCTCCACACCTACTGACTAAGATGTAGGGCCAGCCCCGACCACTGGACAAGTCATGGAGTAAACTGCTTCTGGCTCAGTGCACTGTGTAGTACACAGTTTGGATGGATCTCTGTTGGCCCCCACCAATTATATAGTTATGCCCTCTCAGGACAGGATAAGTATAATATATAGTTAGGCCATAAATTAAAAAAAAAAAAAAAAAAGTTTCTTAAGACATCAATAACAGTACAAAATTACAACTTAATAGCAAAACCACTAGCAATTCACAACACAACCACTAGGTGTCCACACATAGGTACACATTGCAGAACGCTTTATGGCACAATATCACAAAATCATGTTATTTGAAAAGCTGTCGATCCGGTGACACACACACACACACACACACACACACACATACAGTATATATATATATATATATATATATATATATATATATATATATATATATGGGCTTGTCCATCTAAGAGAGAAGATAAGAGCGGACACATCTGTGGGTTTTGTTGCATGTCGGAGTGTCCACAAGACTCTAAAGATAATAGTACGGATTCTGATCCATTTCTGTAACCTGTTATTTGCAATCTTTAAAGAATACATTTACAAGGAGTTGGATCAGATTTGTAATTTAATTGGAACAAACCCAACAATGTCATAGTTTTTAGATGTTGAAACCTAGAGTTCTATCTATAGAAGATACTGAAGCCTCGGTTATACAATGAGCCCCATCTCCTCCCTGTATGTATACTATTATATTATACTATGACACTATTTACTACCTTAAGGTCTTCTAACGCATCATTGTAACCTCCAGGAATCACTAACATGGCCACAAGGTCATTTCTATACATGTAGCACTTAGGTAACGGGATACGATGGGAATCTGTGCCGTGTCCCTACAATCGCCGTGTTAATCTGTTCCTTTAATTTGCTGTTACCCTTTGAAAACATCCATCATGTAAAGAGGTTACGCACTCACCCCGTGACGCACGCGCATCGATCCCAGATATGCATTTGGTTAAGATTAAGGACACTTAAGGCTCAGCTGCGGAGTCTTGTTAGGACGGTTGTCATGAGAACAAAAATTACTTTGTATCACTCAGCGGGACGGATGACTTTGTTCTACTTATCAAAATGTATTTGTTTTTCAGCAAATAAAGTTTTCCTGCTTTTCGTATAAATGTCACCGGGTCCGGTCGGCCTCTCGGATCTTGTTTGTGTTTTTATTTCTGTTTTACAAAATACATTTACTGAAAACTTACAAATGTGGCGGAGTCTTTAGAAATGTCCTATTAGGGATATCAGAGCAGATAGATGAAGAAGATCTCATGAAGGGTCCAACTAATAGCATGAATGTAATACTTCATCTGTCCTGCGGAGGTGCTGCAGGGGAACTGAACATTCGCTGCCTGATCCTAAGAGCAAAACACTTTATGGTTATCATAGTTTCAGGAGGTCCTTCTACTCAAAAGACATTTTTCAAAGCGGACAATCCCTTTAATATCACAGTGGATAAGGGGTTTACTAACTTTTAGAGGAGGACATTGAATCAGTGTCTGTTACCTAATATAATGTGCATATTACTAATCTATATTTACAGTAACTCCGTTTTTTGTTATTGAGGTAGATGTAGGGAGAGAGGGATAGATAGATAGATAGATAGATAGATAGATAGATAGATAGATAGATAGGAGATAGATAGATAGATAGATAGGAGATAGATAGATAGATAGATAGATAGATAGATAGGAGATAGATAGATAGATAGATAGATAGATAGATAGATAGGAGATAGATAGATAGATAGATAGATAGATAGATAGATAGGAGATAGATAGATAGATAGATAGATAGGAGATGGATAGATAGATAGACAGATAGATAGATAGATGATAGATAGATAGATAGATAGATAGATAGATAGATAGATAGGAGATAGATAGATAGATGATAGATAGATAGATAGATAGATAGATAGATAGATAGATAGGAGATAGATAGATAGATAGATAGATAGATAGATAGATAGATAGGAGATAGATAGATAGATAGATAGATAGATAGATAGATAGATAGGAGATAGATAGATAGATGATAGATAGATAGATAGATAGATAGATAGATAGATAGATAGATAGGAGATAGATAGATAGATAGATAGATAGATAGATAGATGATAGATAGATAGATAGATAGATAGGAGATAGATAGATAGATAGATGATAGATAGATAGATAGATAGATAGATAGATAGATAGGAGATAGATAGATAGATAGATAGATAGATAGATAGATAGATAGGAGATAGATAGATAGATAGATAGATAGATAGATAGATTTATACATACATACATACATACATACATACATACATACATACATACATATATTGCTTCAGACCACCCTGGGGTGCGAGCCCTGGCACCAGGAGATACTTATGTCACCGCTCCCTCATTTGACATGATGACTTAACATTCTAATCTTTCTATAATAGTCACTTGGAGTTTTACAGGATTCCGAGCTTGTGACAATCCCCAAATGTCCCTTTCATAAAACAAGCACATTCCTTCAACAGCCCATTATGTAAATGAGATCTGAAAATAGTTTTTCAGGGAAATGACTGCATACTGTCAGAGTATATGGATTCGGCACCATAAAACCACTGAGATGGTAAGGAAGCACCAGAATGAATCTGTGCAGTGCTCATTACTTTCAGAAGGATGTCATAAAGGCTGATGGACAAGGATTGAAAAGTTTTACTGCATTCAGCTAAGCACAAGAACATGCACAAGATAGCTCGGGATCCTTGACCAGGGAGGGAATTGGGTTTAGGATTAAAACAAGTGACAGCCTATTGTCTGCCATCTACCGAGCTGCAGCAGGAAAGGATTCTTGCATGATATTCACACTGCACGGTTACTGAAAATTGTAAATATATAAACGGTAAATTACATTGTTCCGGCCGTCTATACTGTCAGTATACAAAATACTGCTGAGCCTGCAATTCCCATAATGTGCAATGTCACAATATCCAGATATGACTATATGTGAGAGCAGAGTTATCACAGTAATGCAAGTAACACTGCACGACATAGTCAGCTCTGCTACACGAACATGGGACAAACTTTCCTGTAAATGTCAATGAACATTATGACCATCACCAACAATCTGCAACCTGCAAAACACCTACTATTATCTGGGTTACAAAAAGGAAAGCTCCCGAACCCCAGGGTCACATTTCCAACAAAACTCCCCCACCCTGTGCTATTTACAATATCTTGTCTGTTATGGCAGATGGGACTTTGGGTACAACCTTTGTATCCCCTATAGATATATACTGTATCTACACAACTGCATGGAGCAGTATTATCTCCAGCACGGTCAGCCCTAGCAGAGCCTTCACTATATTATACAGTATTATCTCCAGCATGGTCAGCCCTAGCAGAGCCTTCACTATGTTATACAGTATTATCTGCAGCACGGTCAGCCCTAGCAGAGCCTTCACTATATTATACAGTATTATCTCCAGCATGGTCAGCCCTAGCAGAGCCTTCACTATGTTATACAGTATTATCTGCAGCACGGTCAGCCCTAGCAGAGCCTTCACTATATTATACAGTATTATCTCCAGCACAGTCAGCCCTAGCAGAGCCTTCACTATGTTATACAGTATTATCTCCAGCATGGTCAGCCCTAGCAGAGCCTTAGCAGAGCCTTCACTATATTATACAGTATTATCCCCAGCATGGTCAGCCCTAGCAGAGCCCTGGGAGCCTTCACTATATTATACAGTATTATCCTCAGCCCTAGCAGAGCCTTAGCAGAGCCTTCACTATATTATACAGTATTATCCCCAGCACGGTCAACCCTAGCAGAGCCCTGGGAGCCTTCACTATATTGCACAGTATTATCTCCAGCACGGTCAGCCCTAGCAGAGCCTTCACTATATTATACAGTATTATCTCCAGCACGGTCAGCCCTAGCAGAGCCTTAGCAGAGCCTTCACTATATTATACAGTATTATCTCCAGCACGGTCAGCCCTAGCAGAGCCCTGGGAGTCTTCACTATATTATACAGTATCATCTCCAGCACGGTCAGCCCTAGCAGAGCCTTCACTATATTATACAGTATCATCTCCAGCACGGTCAGCCCTAGCAGAGCCTTCACTATGTTATACAGTATTATCTCCAGCACGGTCAGCCCTAGCAGAGCCTTCACTATGTTATACAGTATTATCATGAGCCCTAGCAGAGCCCTGGGAGCCTTCACTATATTATACAGTATTATCCTCAGCCCTAGCAGAGCCCTGGGAGCCTTCACTATATTATACAGTATTATCCCCAGCACGGTCAGCCCTAGCAGAGCCCTGGGAGTCTTCACTATATTGCACAGTATTATCTCCAGCACAGTCAGCCCTAGCAGAGCCTTCACTATGTTATACAGTATTATCTCCAGCACGGTCAGCCCTAGCAGAGCCCTGGGAGCCTTCACTATATTATACAGTATTATCTCCAGCACGGTCAGCCCTAGCAGAGCCTTCACTATGTTATACAGTATTATCCTCAGCCCTAGCAGAGCCCTGGGAGCCTTCACTATATTATACAGTATTATCCCCAGGATGGTCAGCCCTAGCAGAGCCTTCACTATATTATACAGTATTATCCTCAGCACGGTCAGAGCCCTGGGAGCCTTCACTATATTATACAGTATTATCCTCAGCACGGTCAGAGCCCTGGGAGCCTTCACTATATTATACATCCTTCAACCTTCAATGTTGCGGTGATATCTAGGCTATATATTTATGTTGATTCGGTAAAGGACACAAATGATAACGTCGCCGGCTACAGTCGGCAGTAGATTAAAAATCAGTTAGGGAGCATGGAGGAGAACTGTCTCTCGTGTAATGAATGTACAAGACATCTTCCATTTCCAGTGGATAAAAATAGCCATTAACGGCTTTAGTGATTTTTCTCCATTATCTCTCTTTCACGAGTCCGATCTTAATAGTGATTTACACAGCTCCAGCATTTAGGCAGTTAAACAATTTAAGAAGCTCGGCTTTGATGGATATTTATAGAGTATGTCTTTCATTGCTTAAGAACTAAATGCTCCACTCAAATTCTTGGAACTCGAAAGATTGATTTTGTTTGCCTTTTGATTAAGAGAACAGGATTTGGACATGAAAATCCAATTAGATGATTGTAGAGGAAGAGGATGCTGCCTCCAGCAGAATACAAATCTCCTCCAAGAGCCCGGCTCTGAAATCTGGGCCACAGATCCACCATTTACAATTAGGAATGAAACAGATGCTCTTTTTTTTATTCTTTTACACTTAACTGATTATTCTAAGTGGAACACAAGTCTACATCTTGGATTGTGAAGCAGAATTGTTTTCATGCATTGTGTGTCTGCTTCTTATATCTGGTTAGAAGTCGCTCGGATCATTCAAACTTTATGAAAAAATAAGACGATTTCAATTCTTAAAGCGTTTCATCTTCCTTGTAAAAGGAGGCCCAGAATATTGTAAGTTCTCCTAAAAAATCTTGATGTTAGAGATGAAATTAAAGCCAGTGGAATGTATTCTCAATGTCATATTGAAGGTAATAGTGAAAGGCTAAGCGATTGCTGCAGCTGCATCCCCCTCCTCCTCCTCCATCTATTTACTGTTTTATGCTAAATGGATACTTTTATGAACAGGGTAAAAGGTAACCAGTGGCTGCTGAAGGGAGAAGAAGATGTTGCTTTCTCCTTTTCATGTATTCACATGCTACAAACTACTGATGTAATGAAGACCTGTCATGTCTGATATTATTGGAAAGATCCACAGGCATGCATCACCAACGCTCCTACACTATAGGTGAGGTGGAATGAGGACCTTCACTAAATTTTTCACGGATGAACCCCACCAACCTTAGTCTGGCCCGGATCGTCACCAAATTTTCTGATATACTAGTTAATTCACAAGTATTAATAAAATTATGAATCTATAACAGATAAAGGTGCAAAAAGTGTTAATCCTAGGTAAAATATGAATTGTGTTGCGGAGGTGCCAGATGTTGGCGCTTGTACGAGGGTTATTTGATCCTCAGGTTTATAATGAACATCTGTGGTGATAATTTTAATTACCACGTTCCATGACAACCTTCTCTAGACCAGGGGTGTATAAGGTGTATCGGCAAAGTAACGTGTGTTTTATTATTAATCACAATTAGCCCCAAGTCCACTACAGTTATCAGATATGTAGAATCCACTGAATATTCAATATATTATGTTTACATTAATTGAAAAGGGATATTCATTGGGGAATATATTGTATATGTGTAATATAGTCAGTATATAGTATATACAGTATGATGGCAAAATCTCACTCAATGCCTTTCGATTTTTTATGTCTGGTGTTTGATAAGTGACATGATCTCAGTGTTGCAGCAAACAAAGGTCAGATCTGTCCCAGTGCAAACTGCAAATTCATGGCAGAAATCCAATGGTTCGCCTAGGATCTTTGCTGTGGAGTTTCTTTCAAACCAATGGCTGTTTTTTTTTTCATCTTGGAAAATCATCCATGTGAACACGTTGCAGGAATGTCTACGACTTCTGCACAAACCATGTACTTGCCACTAAAACAACCCCATTCAGAAAAGTGTCGATTATCTTAAGTCACTGAAATTTTTGCAACAAATCTACTCTATGTGCTGTAGATACACCCATGTGTCAATATAAAATTAGATACATTTATAGTTGCTGGGATACATCTCCTCCAGCCAAAAATGGAGCTGATCGACAAACCCATGAATAATCGGAGAACTGAATCTCGCCAGATTCAGCAATCTCTAGTAGTAAGCTTGGTTCTGGCGCTGTATCTATGCAGTAAGCTTGGATTGGTTGTTATACCTATTCCGTAAACATGGTACCATAACTATGTAATAATCTTGGTTCTTGTATCTTATCTGTGTAGTAAGTTAATTATTGTATGATCTCTATGTAGTGATCCTGGTTCTATATCTATAGTATATAGTAAGCTTGGTTCTGGTGCTGTATCTATGCAGTAAGCTTGGATTGGTTGTCATACCTATTCTGTAAACTTGGTACCATAACTATGTAATAATCTTGGTTCTTGTATCTTATCTGTAGTGATCCTGGTTCTGTATCTATATAGTAAGCTTGGTTCTGGTGCTGTATCTATATAGTAAGCTTGGTTCTGGTGCTGTATCTATGCGCTAAGCAGCTATCCGTTGTCAGTAAACTTGGTGCTGGTATTATAACGGTGTAATAAGCTTCGTCCTTGTACCTTATCTATGTAGTAAGAATAGTTTAAGGCCTCTATCTCTATAGTAAGCTTGTCCTGGTGCCATATTCATGAAGGAAGCTTGGTTCTTGTACTGTATTAATGAAGAAAGCCTAGTGCTCTATGGGTTTGGAAGTGTATCTAGGCAGTAAGCATCAGATCATGGTGGGGCCCCAGAATCTTACAAGAATTCTTACAACCCAGGGCCCATGGTAACCTTAATCTGTTCCTGTTTTCAAGCCATGTATTCTGCCATCATCATTCCTCCAATACAGGGAAGGATATATAGACGACGCGCCGTGCACCGAAAATCTGAAGTGTCATCAGTTCCTTCTCCGTCTCTGTAATGCGGTCATAAATACAATTATTTCATTTTTATAACATGAATTTATGACCCCTGGAATCCTTGTCATTGACTTTAACTGTACGGCAATGCCGATAATCCTATATATAGACTTCTGTTTCCATCTATTGTCTGGAATTATAGTTTTCACTTCTTATCTCAGTCATCGTATAAAGATATCTTATTATTCATGCTTTCTTTATACTGTTCCCAGATCTTTGAGTCATTCGCTGACAATATGTGACCCTGTTCTTTTCATGTCAGAGGGAAAAACACGAGATAATTGTGGCAATTACGTATTGTTAAGAACACCAAAAAGTAGCAATAGAATTATCTAAAATATACTTTACTTTCTTCTCCACTTTTCATGCCTGGGTTCTTGTGTTACCAATTGTTAAGGGACTCCTGAACTTTGGAGCTCCAAAATTTTGTATGCCAAGTATCTAACGTGGCACCTTGTCGGCCATGTGCTGTGTATGTCATGGTAACATCCAAATACTGATGATCAAGAACCCAACACTAAGAATGGGACCTATCCAGGGGACAACTACAGAGGGTGCAGGGGTAGAAGTGGCTACCAAGCTCTATTCTAAATGGTACAAGGTGCCCTTGCAGTTTTGGAACTAGGACTCAAGACATTCAACTTGTTGCAAATTTGTGGTGTAGAATCTGTAGGCCCCTTCACAGGGTGTAAGCACGCCACTCATTTAGACAGGTATACATGTGTCCGAGCGCGCGCTTCAAAACAGAGCCCATTGATTTCAGTGGGAAGCACGTGTATATGCCGATATATATATATATATATATATATATATATATATATATATATATAAATCAATGGGCTCTGTTTTGAAGCGCCACGCTTGGACACGTGTATATGTGTCTAAATGAGTGGCGTGAAGGGGCCCTAACACAAACCTATCGCCGCGTCTGATCCCAGCCTTAAGGTTTGCAATATAATTGACAGGCTGCAAATTTTGAGATTCACAGCTCCAATTCTGCATACAGTTTATCATTTCTGCATCATTTTTGTAAGATTTTATAACATTCCAAATCGTCCGATGTAATTTTTTAGTTCCTGTATACTGCTGCACATTCTACCTTAGCAATCCCACAGGTAAAGTCGTGTGACGTGACCCTTACAAACTGCAGCAAGTTCCACCCCTGACTTGCAGATCCTACTCTGCCATCACCGCAGATTTCCTGCCTTTTTATGTGAGTTTTATGTTCTTGTGTATCATCCAATTTGTCGATGATGGAACTTCACAGTCCTGTAAGATGGAGGTTTAATAAGTGAGTAATCGGAGGCGCGTCGGATAAATATTTATCACAATGGTTGCGCTGTCGTATCTACGGGGAGTAACGTCTCTTTGTTTTTGCATTTCCTGGCTACATATTACCATTAATATTTTACTTGCTTATTACTAATGTGTGGAAGCGTTCACTCCTGTCCCAGCTGTAAAATAACCACCGGCTACAATAAGATATTAATTGCTTTCATATGTAAAGCCGCCGTACTCTGCGAGCCGCATGAATTCTTCTGTGTTACGTTCAGCGGTTTCCTTGGATTTTCACTGAATACTCTGAACCCAAATGATCTGCTTTCTATAAGTATACAGTATATAACAATGTATGGGGACCGCGCTGTAGCTGATATGACACTAATAAGGCGGGCGATGGGATTAACTCTAGAAGTTCCAGATATACTCACAGAGGCGAGAACAACTTTGCAAACTGTATTGTATCTGGATTAAAGAATCTCTTACCGTCTTGTGTCTACAGTTCCTTTCCAGGCCCAGGTGACGTCTTGTGTCCAGTCTAGGGAGGAATGATTCAGCCTGTAATGAGTTTTTCAAAAATTTCAGGTTCTGCCAAATCCAAGATTTTTGGAATTTGACACCTGCAGATCATTATTATACTTTTGGATTCTTCAGAAACACTCAGCATTGAACGGTATAAAGTAGGGGTCATGCCCAAAGTCAAGGTCTAAACTATTTATTATGACCCCAAAATAAAGTAATCAGAAGCCCCGGGGATGTGTGGAAAAATAATAACTAGAGATGAGCGAACAGTGAAATATTCGAGATTCGAGATTCGTTTCCAGTAGAGCCTCAATATTCGACTATTTGATGGAATATCGAATCCCATTATAGTCTATGGGAAAAAATGCTTGTTTCAGGGGAAACCACTACTCAACTAAAGGAGAGTCACCAAGTCCACGAGTAGCAGGAGGAGAGTGTTTAGGAAGAGCGCTGTGCAGTTAAAGTGCATGGACCTCATTATAGTCTATGGGAACCGTGCGCTTTAACTGCACAGCGCTTGCAGTTGCGCTGATAAGAAGTAAGCTCCCTCGTAACAGCAAACTGCCAGATCTCCTGACTAGCAAGGATGAGCCTGTTGCAGAACCAGCATTGATTTGCTGAATGCTATACACTGTATAGGATTTGGCCAATCAACACTGGTCCTGAATTGAAACATTTACTGCAAATAGCTAGTAGTATTTGATCGAGTACGAATATTTTGAATACCTACTCGATCGAACACCACTCATCCTCATCTTCCACCCCATCTCCAGGGCTCTGCTGCTGCCTCTGTTTTTCCTCTGCACCTTCCAGCCTCTACCATTAAAGGGGTTGTGTGGACACAATAAGCACAAGGTAAGTTACATCCTTCCCACAGGATTGGTTGGGGTCTCGGCAATTACAGGAGCTGGGGTATTTTGCACCAGCCAACAACTATCCCTCCAGACCTCCAATATGCACATGAACACTTGGATCACCCAAGGGTGCAAACATTCTGAATAAGGAGAGAAGACTTATCAGTTATCAGACCCCTCTGTCCTGAGAACATCGGTTGTGGAAATTTAACATGCCTAGTTCTTTCTTCCTCTCAAGATCATCTGCTGGAGAGTGTTGAAAGGTATGAAGATAAAAAACCACAGAGTCTGCACAAATATGTAATATATGCTGGAAAATATGAGTATAGAGAGTGGAAATCAGATTCTTTCCTAGAAATGGTTATATATCAGTAATAAGTTATATGGATACATATGTATATATGGTATGAGTATATGCCATCTGTCCTGACCTCTGCCCTGTATACCTCCCACCTCTGTGTTTTATATATATATATATATATATATATATATATATATATATATATATATGGTATGAGTATGCGCCATCTGTCCTTACCTCGGCCCCGTATACCTCCCACCTCTGATATATATATATATATATATATATATATATATATATATATATATATATAGTATGAGTATGTGCCATCTGTCCTGACCTCTGCCCTGTATACCTCCCACCTCTGTTTTATATATATATATATATATATATATATATATGGTATGAGTATATGCCATCTGCCCTGATCTCTGCCCCGTATACCTCCCACCTCTGTTATATATGGTATGAGTATGTGCCATCTGTCCTGACCTCGGCCCCGTATACCTCCCACCTCTGTTATATATATATATATGGTATGAGCATGTTCCATCTGTCCTGACCTCGGCTCCCTATCTCTCCCACCTCTGATATATATATGGTATGAGTATATGCCGTCTGTCCTAACCTCGGCCCCGTATACCTCCCACCTCTGATATATATTGCACATATAGCTTCCTATTTTCCTCTTACAATTCTCCGTCTATGACTCTTTTGCAGCTTCATTCCCCGCGACGTGCTGACTGCATGTTATATTACAGCATGCTAAGTATTCCAGGATATGTTTTTCTCCAGCTTTCACTGTAGGTGGTGAGACAAGTGAGGACATTGCTCTCGGCCAAATCACATTTTCCAGTTTTAAGCCGTGAACCAACAACCCCGGTGAACCCGAACGTCCTGTGTTTACTTTTACTAATGGAAAATAAACTGGAAAACGAAGAGCGAGAGTGACATTTCAGCGTGTGCTATTTACATGCACAGGCTCTGCATCCAAAACCACGTGATGATAAAGGATAGAAATGTGCGAGCCAAAATCTGCCCACAAAGTAAACAGCACAAGTGCCGACTCTGTGAACTCATATGACCACTCCATGATAAACAACTGCAGTGTAATGCAGCCATCGCAGTCACTATAAGGCCCGGAGAGTCAGGGGACAGTGATAGAAAGGCAATGCAATCCTTATGGACAACACAAAGGAGCCTCTGAGACCATTCCAAAAACATTGGCTTATTGCAGTGGGTTGGAAGGAGGCCACATTACATTTCTTGACAGGTGGCCAAATCATATTTCTGAGAGATAAAATAAAATGCCATAGAAAATTAATCCAAGAATTTGGTCCAATTGCCATATTGGGATTTGGAAATAATTGTTTCCGATGGGGCAATTGTCACCCGCCCACCCATGGGTTCTTTGCCATCCTCGGTAGGCTTATAGGTTGGACTTGATGAACTTGTGTCTGTATCCAACCTTGTCAACTATGTTACTATTGTCGGGAGATTTGTTTCACCAAATATTTGGGCCAGACTTTTTTTTTGATCAAAAGCAGACTTGTTACTAAGGCCCAGGGGAGGTGAGTAAATACAAAAATCAGTCTTACTTCTCCTGGGCTCCGTTGCGGTATCCGGAAGCCCCTTAACATCTTTTTCGGGCCTCTTCAGGTCTCAGAAATTATGTCAGCCACCCCTTGGGGAAAACTTAGAACTGTGACTCGTCCTTAGTGGTCATGTGGGGTGCACCGACATTATGATGCACCCGAACCCAAAACGTTTGGACAATTTGTAACAATTTTGCTCATTCCTATATCTTTCTGTATTACTATGAAATGCCTTAAAATGACCAAGAATCATTCTGTAGCCTTAGATTTGATTTAAATTAAAGAAAGAACAATGTAACCAGAGACCAAGACAAGACCCGGGTGGCGTTACTTAATAACATGGAAGGAGGATAGACAGGGCAATGGGATGGGGCAGATGGAAAGGCAAACGATAGACCAAGTTCTAAGTGTCGTGAAGAACAAATTGTGGAGGGTACATATAATATACCAGGGGTCCCAAATTTTGGTGAAGTTATCCTGGATCACCACAGTGAGGTGGGAACAAGTCTTAAGGGTGGGGAGATCTGTTACCAGAGGTGGCCGATAAGACATTGAACTGCTTTTAATATACGTGGAAGACCTTTGAGGAACGTGTGGAGCGTCAATGATGTAGGCTTGGAGGTCAAGAGGGATGACTCCATCTTTACAAAGCACCCGATCTACTCCTGATTGGTCTGTCATTTTTGTAGTCTAGGCAGTGCTTTCCAAATTTTGGTATCAAAGTAATAAAGGACTATGGCATGGAGGAAGGGAAAGAGTCCCCCTCTAGGAGACATCTGAAGAAGGCAGAGGAGTAGTTTAACACTCATCTTATAGTAGCGGTGTGTCCATCAGGGCCAAGGAGATATGGCCACATTAAAGGTGACCCATGTTACTGTGTGTATTGATGTTCTACAGGAATCCTCTAAATATATTCATGTGGAACCCATGGGTCTATGGGTTGTGGCATCTGACGGGGGAGAGTTGGGAGTCGCCTGGCCCTTCCAAAATGGGGGGATCGTCTGACCTTGACATATCCTCTCTATACTTCGGAGTCATCGGGGTAAATACATTTTATTTGCTTTTGCAGAGAATGAACATCATTATGTAATATCCGACATAAAACGACAAATCACAGGCCGCACGTAGGAACGCCGCAGCTGGACATGAAATTGGATATTGTCTTGTTCCCAATTATAGAGGATTTAGGATTATAAATTGTCTGTGATTAAAGCATTGGATTATAGAGTGGCCTGCATAATTCAGCAGATGACAAAAGCATTACACACTCCAGATCCATTAATGATATTATATTCAGGAAAGCTTCGCCATATTCTCATCTAATCCGAAATGTGAGGCTTTACCAGGTCAGCTCGCTCTCGCTAATGTGCGCACAATCTATGTATAGGATGTTACATCCAAAAATTACATTCCGGATTACCATTTTTTAATGAAATATACATTTTCCAAATCATTTTTTTTAATAGAAAAGTAGTGACTTCTTAATAGTGTTGGGAGAATTGGTTCTCGACAAACCGGACTGCACCTGAATATTCCAAATTTTGGGGATTTTAATGAAACCAAATAATCTGGAGTTTGTCTCAGACAAACTAAAATAGACACCATGACATGATTTGTGGTAAATTGTTATACTCAGACCCCAGAATATAACAGGTGGAGACCCCGGGGAAGGGTAAAATATAAAAATCCTGTATACTCACCTTCTCTCACATCGAGTGCTCTGGAGCTCTACTGCAATGTCATGTGTCTGGGGTCACAGCTGTGATCCAATCACAGGCCTCTGCAGTGACCCCGGGTGCATGATATCACAGAAGTACCTGGCAAAGTACCCTCCCACGAGCTGCCATAGCTCCACCCCCGATTAAAGTGTAGGAGGGAAAAGATTGCTACTAAGTCAATGTGAAAAATGTTTCTTTTTTCATTTGAATTGGCAACAATGTCTTCTATTCTCTTAGAGGACTCAGAAGAAGTCGATACTAGAGATCAGCGAATGGTATTCAATGGTATTACATAGGAATGAATGGGAGCGGCCGGCACGCTGCAGGCGCCGGCGGCCAGCGTTTAACCTTTAACCCCGTCACGATCGGCCACTCCCATGCCTTCCTATGGAAGTGGAGGTATTGGAATCTAGGATTCAAATACTATTCGCTCAACACTAGTAGATACCAAAATAATCCTAATTGTACTGGAGTAGAAAAACATGGCTGCTTTTTTTCTAGAATGAGAACCGCAGTTGTACGTAGATTGTGTCTGGGGTTGGCTTTTTGCAACTACCAAAGTAAAAGAGACTGAAAAACGGCATCAAGTTATGGACTGGCATGGTATTATTTCTATTCCTATACAAATCCTTTACAACTTGTCATGGCTGCTAGGTATAGTATGTTCTGTATATGGAAGTCATGACGGAGTTGCAGTCTATTCTAGGAATTGCTATAGGAACCCGGGGCTTATTCTCTTGATATGTATCTTTGTCCAGGTTTGCTTTTGATTAATTTATATGAATTGATAGAAATTCTTACAGTGTATTAGATTTTGAATTATATTATTTTATC
The DNA here is from genome assembly GCF_031893055.1 of Leptodactylus fuscus. Classification (NCBI taxonomy): domain Eukaryota; kingdom Metazoa; phylum Chordata; class Amphibia; order Anura; family Leptodactylidae; genus Leptodactylus; species Leptodactylus fuscus. The sequence continues at coordinate 4,197,913 of NC_134272.1, read as the reverse complement.
TATTTTATATTATATTTTCTTATATTTTGTATCATATTATATATTTTATTATGTTATATTTTGAATTATATTGTCTTATGTATTGTATTATATTTTGTATTATATTCAGGGTTTAGAGATCGGGAAAGATCGGATCCCGATCGGCGATGGAGCAAATTTCACAATCAGTATCGGCTGGAAAATGATTGGAAATCGGATTTTAAAATTGATCCTGAAATCTCAAGATCGGCTCAACCCTACTTATATTATATTGTTTTATATTTTGTATTATATTGTCTGATATGTTGCATTATATTTTGTATTATATTTTCTTATATTTTGTATCATATTATATATTTTATTATGTTATATTTTGTATTATACTGTCTTATATGTTACATTATATTTTGTATTATATTGTCTGATATGTTACATTATATTTTGTATTATATTGTCTTATATGTTACATTATATTTTGTATTATATTGTCTTATATGTTGCATTATATTTTGTATTATATTGTCTTATATGTTGCATTATATTTTGTATTATATTGTCTGATATGTTACATTATATTTTGTATTATATTGTCTGATATGTTACATTATATTTTGTATTATATTGCCTTCTATTATGTTACATGTTTTGGATTCGCTCACAATATTAATGTATACAATCTCAGTACAGAATGTGTTTTTTTTTCCTGTCCTTGGATTAACTTTCTATTTTCTGTAGGTAATTGTATCCACAGTGTCTATAACCGTGGCCGCGTGTCGCGGATGGCCCGTCACATACCACATATACACAAATACCTTGCACTCGTTTGACTCCGTGTACAAGACGTTTATGTTTTTCCGGACACGATGCTTTCGCCACAGAATGTGGTAACACCGAGGAGCTATAAATGAAATGGACGGGTTTAACATTATGTTGTGGTCGTTCATGTAATAGGAAGAAACCACCTACATTTATCTCGCCGAGGCCATTAAATAACATCTCGCAGACATTGCAGCATTTTATATATTATATATGACAGACGCTGATGGTTAAATGTTCACAATCGTAATTGGAGATTTCCCTGGAAATATTTATTGAGTAATATTATGATATGGAAAAGTAACATCACGTCTGCAGTATAGATCCTGGAACCGGAGAGATTAATGAGAATCTTCCCTCGTGCTGGTTGTGCTATAGATTTGTTACAATGTATATATATATACTGTATATATGTGCCTGCTCAGGGCATCTCGTACACAGCAGAGCCTTGCACATAGAACCTATAGGGAGGCACATGAGGAGCATTTGGTACCTTAGCATGAAGCTGCGGACACTCTTTGAGCCGCCATATGGGGTCCTAGTATAGCACCATATTGCAGAGGGATATTTCCCTCGAAGCCATGCCCCTGTGGGGAGAAACCTCTGCAATATGATATTCAGATTCATATGGAATCCAGTGGAAAAAACTCTGTATGTCTCCAACAGGACCAGAGTGCACCACTCCACTATTGGCCCATGAAATGAAAGAAATTTTCTGAGCTAAAAATATTGATAACCCTTCTAAGAAAGAGGATAAGACATCAATATCAGATTGTTAAGGGTTTGACGCCACCTCCCCCCATTGCTCAAGTGTTCTTAGTAACTAATACACAGAGAATGAAGCAGGAAGTAGACAGCGCCGTTCTCTGTGTAGTGGTCAGGCCAGGTACTGCAGATCAGCTCTCTTTCATTTGAATGGGCCTTAAGCTGCAGTGACTCAGTTCTGCCACTACACAGCGCTGCCTGCGTCCTGCTCCATTCTCTGTTATGGAGAACAGCTGATCGTGGGGTCGCCGTATGTCAGACCCAACTAATGGGATATTAGGTGATCAATATTTTTGGCTGGGAACAATCATTTTAACCTTTTCGAGCCGTCTATTAGAAGACTACATGTATGTCTTGTCTGGCTGTTACATGTGACTGGGACATAATATCGTCCTGTAGGGAGCCCTGGTGACCCTCCTATTATCCCCTGCCCCCTGAAGGACACACATGGGGCTGCCAATGACTCCCCAAATACTGCACGGATAATAAGTGTATATTAGAATATATCTGCTGTCTATTACCCAGACAGCTCATTTTGACTGAAGAATCTGTTCCCATTTCACAACCTATAATTTGTGTCTCTTTGCAGATTTGCACCTTGTATTTTATGATCTTATTCACGATCGCTCATTACACGCCGGGCTCATCTAATGTCTACAGTAAAATTTACAATCTAAAGCGGTGGAGACAAAAAAAGAGAAGTGGCTAATACTGTAACAGTGGGGTGACTGCGCCCAGATCAGGGGGGTCTCCATAAGGGATACGCATTGATCTTTTTGTATCTTTTTACATTGCACTGGTAATGCAGGGGTTAAGTTTTTATTGGATTCAGTATTTAATAGTAGCACAAAGAAACCAGTAAACCAGGCACAATCTGTGATAAAAGTATCTTACGTTTTATAGCCGGACCTGTTTATCATTAACGCTTTAGATGGCCACATGAAGGCTCCGGCACGGCGTTATAGAGGTCGCTTTATGGCCGGACTACGGGAGGGCTTTCCCCTGTGGCTAATGAACGCTGGAGATTGACTCCTCTCACTCCAGTTCATTAACCCAAGACCATTTCTACTTAACGATTTACTTACTGTCTTTTTTCTTTAAGTAATCTTTTTTATGACCCCCGGGCGCACACACTGGGGAGGAGAAAACGGACATAAAAAGTAAAAAAGACAATTATATAGAAATTATTCCTTCTGGTCTGACTTCTGCTGGTCCATTTAATTCTTAAGATAATGTTCTGTCTACATGAGACGTCTTTAGGCTCTAGGAAGACGAAATATTCCAAAAAATTTATAAAATACTACAAAAATGAACTACTACAGTCTTTGTTTCCTATGTGGCAAGACTGAGACCTGCTTTTATGAAGACATGAGGGTATCAAAGTTTGGGATAATAAAATTGGGATCTCCAGGATAGGTCAACAATGAGTGGTTAGTGGAGTTTGTCCCGAGGACCCCAAGATCCGGAGCTTACAGTGACTGGGACATCGGGATCGGCAGATCGGCATCTACATTAGTCATTCAATTATAGGCAATAGATCCAGTGCAGAATGGTGCCCGGAGACAGAGAGGAGCGGGGAGCAGTCACCAAATTTCTTGCTCTGGCCCCAGTACCAATAATTAGGGTTTAGCGATCGGGATCGGAAAGGATTGGATCGGCGATCTAGCAAATTTCACAATCGGGCTTGGCTGGAAAGTGATCGGAAATTGATTTTGAAATCTCAAGATCGTCTCAACCCTAAAAGTGACTTTTCTCATAGAGAAGCATTGACTAGGGTTGAGCAATCGGGATCGGCGATTGAGCAAATTTCACGATCCCCTCCAGCTGTGGCAAGATGACACCATGACCAGTCACCAACCTTCGTCCACCCCTTATCCCGACTCTGTTTTCCACAACATACATGTATATGATGAGGCTGTAATGGGTTAATACTACTACACATGGCTGATGGTTGCCATTACGTATACTGGGGACATGATGTTACATAATCAACACATCGCTCTTAGCAAAACATTGTAGTGTTACACCGTACAATCAATTATGGAATGTGTGAAAGACTCCGGTGTCACCGCGGTTCTGTAATATTTGTAAAAGTGAGAAAATAAATAGAAAATCACAACAACATGTATTATCCTGGGTCAAAATACTATTAATGTGCTCAGAATGTATTGGATAAATCTCAAGCATGGATTACCATCCAACCAAAGGCTGCAGACCATGGGCATTGTATGTTCTTCATAGGTTTGTACGGTTAGTAGGGTTGAGTGATCAGGATCAGCTGGAAAATGATCGAAAATCGGATTTTGAAATAGATCCTGAAATCTCAAGATGGTTCTCAACCCTTATGGTTCACTCCAGGGCCCTGACCTTAAAGAGAACCTTTCACTCCGCTGATTCTGGTGCAACTGGAGTTTTTGGAGCTTCCACCAATCCCAAGCTTTCATTTCTGCTACTTTCAGCACATTTATGCTGTCCCTGTCTATCACCACCTACCAGGCAGCAGAGACCACTTTGGGGTATGAGGAGCATAATAGTATTTTATGGGCAGTGAACCTCAAATAGAAACTTCAACTTTTGGAAAATTTGGGTGAAATCTGGTTCTAAACTAATTGGTTCCCTCACCGCAGATAGAAATGAGCGGCAGGCGGAGGTGTTTGGCCATGGTTAGACCTCTCTTCCCATAACACATGCACACTTGACCAACTAGGGGTAGGGGAGTTGAAAGGTAATAGCTGTTGGCCCAATAAACATTGAACTGACAGCTGTCCAAAGCACATGACCATGTTAAAATGGGAAGGGGTTTGCAGGTTAACAAATATTGATGATTTTTCCCTAGGAAGCTCATTCATATCAGATTGGTGGGGGGTCCAGCACCTGACATCACCCCTGTTCTCAACAGCCACCAGAATAATGCAAAGAATGGAGCTGGATGCACAGCCCTAATCGCAACTCCATGGAAATTGCACCTGTGCTGACAGCCTTGTCCTCCATGTTGGTTGCACTTTGTGCAGAGATCAGTTGGGGGTCTCAGGGGATGGACCCGACCAATTTGATAATAATCACCCATTCTAATGATAAGCCATCAATCTCAGTTTAGTTTTAATGTATGTAAATTATCCTCCAAAAAAAGTAAAGGCAGACAAATAGGCAGCAAGCTCTTCCAGGTCTTCTCTGCGTCACCGAACTGATTTAGAAAGTTTACAAAGAGAACGTCGATAGCCGAAGTCTCCAGAAGTGATACTTGGCATTAACTGCAGAACAGCAAGATCAATTTCAAGAATGTAGAAACTCTTCTCCTGGTACATGAAATCCTGTTTTGATATGATAAAAATTACACTGGGCTTCATTCCATCTCGTAGATGTTGTCGCCAACCAAATAGAGATTGTTCTTCAGGTTCTTGCACATGTCAATAACGCGCGGATCTAAGTGCATTGTTATTAACTGCTCGCCGGTCTCTGTGCAGTCTATAAATTACCAGGAATTAAAAGAAGCTTCCACAAGACGATAAGAAGAAGAAAAGGGCCTTTTAACTATTGCAGAGATTAATCTTTACAGATGTCTAAAGGGGTCAACTTCTATTCTGGGTCTGCCCCGCCCCTGAGGAGCATTGTCAGCAAAAACCTAAGGACCAGACATCAACACAAGAGTGTCGAGCTGCGGCCGTGTTACTGAGGCCAATGATGCCTGACAATGACAATGTGATCGAGCTGCTGCCAAATAAACAACAGGGGCAAATAATTATTCTGTTATACTCCCCCGTTAACCCCTTCAGGACATTCTCCCTGTTTCAGGACTGGACACATTTTATGATTTTCCATATTTGCAGCATTCGGATTATTCATCTAATTTTTGTCTTTTTTGTTGATATATTATATTATATTATATTATATTATATTATATTATATTATATCTGCAAGTGCACCCGTTGTCCTATATTTGTCTTGGCTTTGTGACCTGGGTCCTGAGCAGCTGAGTCGATCTTGCCTTGCATCTGGGGTGTCTTAAATTCCATATTCCAGGACAGTGTCAGATAATAAGTAGCAGTTTACTGACTTAATCTGTTCCTTGGGCATTTTAGGGAGCATCTCCCTGGGCATTACATACATTGCAGCTCTATAACAGCAAACCTGCAGTGACAGGGCTCAGAACCTGCGTCCAACTCTGTGCTGTGCATAGTATGGGCATACAAAAAAAATTCCCTACCAGCCCTTTTTAATAATTGCAATAAAAATGCATCTTTTTTTGTGCCCTAGAACTGGATTTAGGTCTTGGGACAGTAAGTAGCAGTAACAGATCCCAAATCATTGCTTATTAATCCAATATGGCAACAAACAAAAAAACAACAACAAATAAATAACAAAATGCAGCATTATCTTTTTGGTTACATTACCTCCAGAATAAAACTAATTAAGAAATTCTCAAAATTTTTTGTTTAACCCAAATACATATCGATAACAACTACAGCCGACAATGAAAAAACTGAGCCCTCAAACAGTTCTGCTGACTGATATATTAGAACTGTGTCAAAATATGGAGACGCAAAGCAATTCTATAAAAAATAATAAACATTGTATCAACGTGCAATGAGCCAAAGCAAAAGGTGAATACAATGTATCATGTCTACTGCTTAGTGAAACCTGTAAAAAATAATCCCCAAAAAGCGATGGCAGAAAAGTATTTTATTTTATAGAGAAACATTTAATGGAGCGATTAAAAAAAAATACTAAAAAAATCTGTTCTTGTACAGCCATGAAAATGAACATTGACCTGTGTAAGATGTGAGAGAAAAGCCTTAAGAACCCGGAATTAAGAACAGTGATTTATGGGTCAGGATATTTATATGCAAAATGTCACTTCTCTAATAGTAAACCTTCGTAGATAAACCCAGCGATGTCTTCAGTAAATGCGCCGCCCTGATCATCTGCCGACACCGGGGAAGAATCATCATCTCCACTCTCACCAGATGTTATTACAGGCCTTTCCGAAAATTTGTCAAAAGAAATCATAGTTTTCAGTATCTTCTTTTGTCGGAAAATGTCAAGGTGACTGTTAACATAGCTCGGCCCTCTTACGTGCAATACTTAAAAGTAGAGATGAGCGAACAGTGTTCTATCGAACTCATGTTCGATCGGATATTAGGCTGTTCGGCATGTTCGAATCGAATCGAACACCGCGTGGTAAAGTGCGCCATTACTCGATTCCCCTCCCACCTTCCCTGGCGCCTTTTTTGCTCCAATAACAGCGCAGGGTAGGTGGGACAGGAACTACGACACCGGTGACGTTGAAAAAAGTAGGCAAAACCCATTGGCTGCCGAAAACATGTGACCTCTAATTTAAAAGAACAGCGACGCCCAGGTTCGCGTCATTCTGAGCTTGCAATTCACCGAGGACGGAGGTTTCCGTCCAGCTAGCTAGGGCTTAGATTCTGGGTAGGCAGGGACAGGCTAGGATAGGAAGGAGAAGACAACCAACAGCTCTTGTAAGAGCTAAATTCCAGGGAGAAGCTTGTCAGTGTAACGTGGCACTGACGGGCTCAATCGCCGCAACCCAGCTTTCCCAGGATCCTGAATGGAATACACTGTCAGTGTATTCCCGTATACCCGATATATACCCCGATACCCGTTCCAACGGTGTGCCCCCCCACCTTCACCCCAGAAATACCCTGCAAGTCCCCTAGCAATAGAATTGGGGCTATATACACCCACAATTTTTACTACTGGTATACAGTGCCATTGTCTGACTGGGAATTCAAAGAATATATTGGGAATACAAATACCCTCATTTCTTGCTACTGCCATATAGTGCCAGTGTCTGACTGGTAATTCAAAGAATATATTGGGGTTACGTGCACCCACAATTTTTACTACTGGTATACAGTGCCATTGTCTGACTGGGAATTCAAAGAGTATATTGGGAATACAAATACCCTCATTTCTTGCTACTGCCATATAGTGCCAGTTTCTGACTGGTAATTCAAAGAATATATTGGGGTTACGTGCACCCACAATTTTTACTACTGGTATACAGTGCCATTGTCTGACTGGGAATTCAAAGAGTATATTGGGAATACAAATACCCTCATTTCTTGCTACTGCCATATAGTGCCAGTTTCTGACTGGTAATTCAAAGAATATATTGGGGTTACGTGCACCCACAATTTTTACTACTGGTATACAGTGCCATTGTCTGACTGGGAATTCAAAGAATATATTGGGGTTATAAATACCCTCATTTCTTGCTACTGCCATATAGTGCCAGTGTCTGACTGGGAATTCAAAGAATATATTGGGGTTACGTGCACCCACAATTTTTACTACTGGTATACAGTGCCAATTTCTAACTAGGAATTCAAAATGCGCAAGGCTCCCGGAAAGGGACGTGGACGAGGCCGTGGGCGAGGTCGGGGGAATGGTTCTGGGGAGCAAGGTAGCAGTGAAGCCACAGGGCGTCCCGTGCCTACTCCTGTGGGGCAGCAAGCATTGCGCCACTCCACAGTGCCAGGGTTGCTTGCCACATTAACTAAACTGCAGGGTACAAACCTTAGTAGGCCCGAGAACCAGGAACAGGTCTTGCAATGGCTGTCAGAGAACGCTTACAGCACATTGTCCAGCAGCCAGTCAGACTCTGCCTCCTCTCCTCCTATTACCCAACAGTCTTGTCTTCCTTCCTCCCAAAATTCCGAAGCTTTACAGAACAATAACCCAAACTGTCCCTGCTCCCCAGAGCTGTTCTCTGCTCCTTTCATTGTCCCTCAACCTGCCTCTCCACGTCACGATTCCACGAACCTAACAGAGGAGCATCTGTGTCCAGATGCTCAAACACTAGAGTCTCCTCCATCTCCGTTCGATTTGGTGGTGGATGACCAGCAACCCACCCTCATCGACGATGATGTGACGCAGTTGCCGTCAGGGCATCCAGTTGACCGGCGCATTGTGCGGGAGGAGGAGATGAGACAGGAGTTGGAAGAGGAAGTGGTGGATGATGAGGACACTGACCCGACCTGGACAGGGGGGATGTCAAGCGGGGAAAGTAGTGTGGATGTTGAGGCAGGTGCAGCACCAAAAAGGGTAGCTAGAGGCAGAGGCAGAGGTCAGCAGCTTAGGCGAAGCCAGGCCACACCCGGAATCTCCCAAGATGTTCCAGTTCGTACCCAGCCCCGAAAAACTCCCACCTCGAGGGCACGTTTCTCGAAGGTGTGGAGTTTTTTCAAGGAATGCGCCGAGGACAGATATAGTGTTGTCTGCACAATTTGCCTCTCGAAATTGATTAGGGGCTCTGAGAAGAGCAACCTGTCCACCACTTCAATGCGCCGTCATTTGGAATCCAAGCACTGGAATCAGTGGCAGGCAGCAACGGCAGGACAAAGGCCGCCTGCCGTTCACGCCACTGCCACTGCCTCTGCCACTGCCTCTGCCTCTGCCACTGCCACTGCTGACTGTGCTGGCGATGCACTCCAGAGGACGAGCCAGGACACCACTTCATCTGCCTCCGCCACTTTGTTGACTTCTACCTCATCCTCCCCTGGTCCTGTCTTATCTCCTTCTCCTGCACCATCAAAGGCACCATCAGGCGTTTCTTTACAACAACCCACCATCTCTCAGACATTGGAGCGGCGGCAGAAATACACTGCTAACCACCCACACGCGCAAGCCTTGAACGCCAACATCGCTAAACTGCTGGCCCAGGAGATGTTGGCGTTCCGGCTTGTTGAAACTCCCGCCTTCCTGGACCTGATGGCAACTGCGGCACCTCGCTATGCCGTCCCTAGCCGTCACTACTTCTCCCGGTGTGCCGTCCCCGCCTTGCACCAGCACGTGTCACTCAACATCAGGCGGGCCCTTAGTTCCGCGCTTTGCACAAAGGTCCACTTGACCACCGACGCGTGGACAAGTGCATGCGGACAGGGACGCTACATTTCACTGACGGCACACTGGGTGAATGTAGTTGAGGCTGGGACTGCTTCCCAAACTGGCCCGGTGTACCTCGTCTCCCCGCCTAACATTCCTGGCAGGGACACGAGAAGAACACCCCCCTCCTCCTCCTCCTCTACCGCCTCCTCCTCCGCCACCGCCTCCTCCTCCGCCACCGCCTCCTCCTCCGCTGTTAGATTGACCCCAGCTACGAGTTGGAAACGTTGCAGCACTGGCGTTGGTAGACGTCAGCAGGCTGTGCTGAAGCTGATCAGCTTGGGGGACAGACAGCACACTGCCTCCGAGGTGAGGGATGCCCTCCTCGATGAGACGGCAATATGGTTTGAGCCGCTGCACCTGGGCCCAGGCATGGTCGTTTGTGATAACGGCCGGAACCTGGTAGCAGCTCTGGAGCTTGCCGGACTCCAACATGTTCCATGCCTGGCCCACGTCTTCAACCTAGTGGTGCAACGTTTCCTAAAGAGCTACCCCAATGTTCCAGAGCTACTGGTGAAAGTGCGGCGCATGTGCGCCCACTTTCGCAAGTCGACAGTAGCCGCTGCTAGCTTAAAATCTCTCCAGCAACGCCTGCATGTGCCACAACACCGGCTTTTGTGCGACGTCCCCACACGCTGGAACTCAACGTTTCAGATGTTGAATAGAGTGGTTGAGCAGCAGAGACCTTTGATGGAATACCAGCTACAAAACCCTAGGGTGCCACAAAGTCAGCTGCCTCAGTTTCACATCCATGAGTGGCCATGGATGAGAGACCTTTGTGACATCCTACGGGTCTTTGAGGAGTCCACAAGGAGGGTGAGCTCTGAGGATGCGATGGTGAGCCTTACAATCCCGCTCTTGTGTGTTCTGAGAGAATCCCTGATTGACATCAGGGATAACTCAGATCACACAGAGGAGTTAGGGATAGCATCCGATCCGTCACAGCTGGAGAGTAGGTCCACACATCTGTCCGCTTCACTGCGTTTAATGGAGGAGGAGGAGGAGGAGGAGGAGGAGGAAGAAGAGTTGTCCGATGATGTGATGGTGATACAGGAGGCTTCCGGGCAACTTCGAATCGTCCCATTGTTGCAGCGCGGATGGGTAGACATGGAGGATGAGGAGGAAATGGAGATTGAACTTTCCGGTGGGGCCAGAGGAGTCATGCCAACTAACACTGTGGCAGACATGGCTGAGTTCATGTTGGGGTGCTTTACAACCGACAAGCGTATTGTCAAAATCATGGAGGACAACCAGTACTGGATCTTTGCTATCCTTGACCCCCGGTATAAAAACAACATCTCGTCTTTTATTCCGGTAGAGGGGAGGGCCAATCGCATCAATGCTTGCCACAGGCAATTGGTGCAGAATATGATGGAGATGTTTCCAGCATGTGACGTTGGCGGCAGGGAGGGCAGTTCCTCCAGTAGGCAACCAAGTTCTCACCGGTCCACACAAACGAGGGGCACACTGTCTAAGGTCTGGGACACCTTGATGGCACCCCCTCGCCAAAGTGCCGCCACGGAGGGTCCTAGTGTCACCAGGCGTGAGAAGTATAGGCGCATGTTGCGGGAATACCTTTCCGACCACAGCCCTGTCCTCTCCGACCCCTCTGCGCCCTACACGTATTGGGTGTCGAAGTTGGACCTGTGGCTTGAACTTGCCCTATATGCCTTGGAGGTGCTGTCCTGTCCTGCCGCCAGCGTCCTATCTGAGAGGGTGTTCAGTGCAGCCGGTGGCATCATCACTGACAAGCGCACCCGTCTGTCAGCTGAGAGTGCCGACCGGCTCACTTTGATAAAAATGAACCACCACTGGATAGAGCCTTCATTTTTGTGCCCACCTGTGTAAAGCACCCCAACATGAAACTCCATGTCTGTACTCAACCTCTCCAATTCCTCCGCATCCTCATACTCATCCACCATAAGCGTTGCACAATTCTGCTAATACTAGGCTCCCTCCAACATGATTTCCCCCAACTCTGCTGGTTAGAGGCTCCCTCCACCCTGATTTCCACCAACTCTGCTGGTTAGAGGCTCCTTCCACCATGAATTTGCCCAAACTGGGCTGTTTAGAGGCTCCCTCCACCATGAATTGGTCCAAACTGGGCTGGTTAGAGGCTCCCTCCACCATTAATTGGTCCAAACTGGGCTGGTTAGAGGCTCCCTCCACCATGAATTTGCCCAAACTGGGCTGTTTAGAGGCTCCCTCCACCATGAATTTGCCCAAACTGGGCTGTTTAGAGGCTCCCTCCACCATGAATTGGTCCAAACTGGGTTTTTTAGAGGCTCCCTCCACCATGAATTGGTCCAAACTGGGCTGGTTAGAGGCTCCCTCCACCATGAATTGGTCCAAACTGGGGTGGTTAGAGGCTCCCTCCACCATTAATTGGTCCAAACTGGGCTGGTTAGAGGCTCCCTCCACCATTAATTGGTCCAAACTGGGCTGGTTAGAGGCTCCCTCCACCATTAATTGGTCCAAACTGGGCTGGTTAGAGGCTCCCTCCACCATGAATTTGCCCAAACTGGGCTGTTTAGAGGCTCCCTCCACCATGAATTTGCCCAAACTGGGCTGGTTAGAGGCTCCCTCCACCATGAATTGGTCCAAACGGGTTTTTAGAGGCTCCCTTCACCATGAATTGGTCCAAACCTGGCTGTTTAGAGGCTCCCTCCACCATGAATTGGTCCAAACTGGGGTGGTTAGAGGCTCCCTCCACCATTAATTGGTCCAAACTGGGCTGGTTAGAGGCTCCCTCCACCATTAATTGGTCCAAACTGGGCTGGTTAGAGGCTCCCTCCACCATGAATTGGTCCAAACTGGGGTTTTTAGAGGCTCCCTCCACCATGAATTGGTCCAAACTGGGGTTTTTAGAGGCTCCCTCCACCATGAATTGGTCCAAACTTGGCTGTTTAGAGGCTCCCTCCACCATTAATTGGTCCAAACTGGGCTGGTTAGAGGCTCCCTCCACCATGAATTGGTCCAAACTGGGTTTTTTAGAGGCTCCCTCCACCATGAATTTGCCCAAACTGGGCTGTTTAGAGGCTCCCTCCACCATGAATTGGTCCAAACTGGGTTTTTTAGAGGCTCCCTCCACCATGAATTGGTCCAAACTGGGCTGGTTAGAGGCTCCCTCCACCATGAATTGGTCCAAACTGGGCTGGTTAGAGGCTCCCTCCACCATTAATTGGTCCAAACTGGGCTGGTTAGAGGCTCCCTCCACCATTAATTGGTCCAAACTGGGCTGGTTAGAGGCTCCCTCCACCATTAATTGGTCCAAACTGGGCTGGTTAGAGGCTCCCTCCACCATTAATTGGTCCAAACTGGGCTGGTTAGAGGCTCCCTCCACCATTAATTGGTCCAAACTGGGCTGGTTAGAGGCTCCCTCCACCATGAATTTGCCCAAACTGGGCTGTTTAGAGGCTCCCTCCACCATGAATTTGCCCAAACTGGGCTGGTTAGAGGCTCCCTCCACCATGAATTGGTCCAAACTGGGGTTTTTAGAGGCTCCCTCCACCATGAATTGGTCCAAACTTGGCTGTTTAGAGGCTCCCTCCACCATGAATTGGTCCAAACTGGGGTGGTTAGAGGCTCCCTCCACCATTAATTGGTCCAAACTGGGCTGGTTAGAGGCTCCCTCCACCATTAATTGGTCCAAACTGGGCTGGTTAGAGGCTCCCTCCACCATGAATTTGCCCAAACTGGGCTGTTTAGAGGCTCCCTCCACCATGAATTTGCCCAAACTGGGCTGGTTAGAGGCTCCCTCCACCATGAATTGGTCCAAACGGGTTTTTAGAGGCTCCCTTCACCATGAATTGGTCCAAACTTGGCTGTTTAGAGGCTCCCTCCACCATGAATTGGTCCAAACTGGGTTTTTTAGAGGCTCCCTCCACCATGAATTTGCCCAAACTGGGCTGTTTAGAGGCTCCCTCCACCATGAATTTGCCCAAACTGGGCTGGTTAGAGGCTCCCTCCACCATGAATTGGTCCAAACTGGGGTTTTTAGAGGCTCCCTCCACCATGAATTGGTCCAAACTTGGCTGTTTAGAGGCTCCCTCCACCATGAATTGGTCCAAACTGGGGTGGTTAGAGGCTCCCTCCACCATTAATTGGTCCAAACTGGGCTGGTTAGAGGCTCCCTCCACCATTAATTGGTCCAAACTGGGCTGGTTAGAGGCTCCCTCCACCATGAATTGGTCCAAACTGGGTTTTTTAGAGGCTCCCTCCACCATGAATTTGCCCAAACTGGGCTGTTTAGAGGCTCCCTCCACCATGAATTGGTCCAAACTGGGCTGGTTAGAGGCTCCCTCCACCATGAATTTCCCAAAACTTGGCTGTTTAGAGGCTCCCTCCACCATTAATTGGTCCAAACTGGGCTGGTTAGAGGCTCCCTCCACCATGAATTGGTCCAAACTGGGGTTTTTAGAGGCTCCCTCCACCATGAATTGGTCCAAACTTGGCTGTTTAGAGGCTCCCTCCACCATGAATTGGTCCAAACTGGGGTGGTTAGAGGCTCCCTCCACCATTAATTGGTCCAAACTGGGCTGGTTAGAGGCTCCCTCCACCATTAATTGGTCCAAACTGGGCTGGTTAGAGGCTCCCTCCACCATGAATTTGCCCAAACTGGGCTGTTTAGAGGCTCCCTCCACCATGAATTTGCCCAAACTGGGCTGGTTAGAGGCTCCCTCCACCATGAATTGGTCCAAACGGGTTTTTAGAGGCTCCCTTCACCATGAATTGGTCCAAACTTGGCTGTTTAGAGGCTCCCTCCACCATGAATTGGTCCAAACTGGGGTGGTTAGAGGCTCCCTCCACCATTAATTGGTCCAAACTGGGCTGGTTAGAGGCTCCCTCCACCATTAATTGGTCCAAACTGGGCTGGTTAGAGGCTCCCTCCACCATGAATTGGTCCAAACTGGGGTTTTTAGAGGCTCCCTCCACCATGAATTGGTCCAAACTTGGCTGTTTAGAGGCTCCCTCCACCATTAATTGGTCCAAACTGGGCTGGTTAGAGGCTCCCTCCACCATGAATTGGTCCAAACTGGGTTTTTTAGAGGCTCCCTCCACCATGAATTTGCCCAAACTGGGCTGGTTAGAGGCTCCCTCCACCATGAATTGGTCCAAACTGGGTTTTTTAGAGGCTCCCTCCACCATGAATTGGTCCAAACTGGGCTGGTTAGAGGCTCCCTCCACCATGAATTGGTCCAAACTGGGGTGGTTAGAGGCTCCCTCCACCATTAATTGGTCCAAACTGGGCTGGTTAGAGGCTCCCTCCACCATTAATTGGTCCAAACTGGGCTGGTTAGAGGCTCCCTCCACCATTAATTGGTCCAAACTGGGCTGGTTAGAGGCTCCCTCCACCATGAATTTGCCCAAACTGGGCTGTTTAGAGGCTCCCTCCACCATGAATTTGCCCAAACTGGGCTGTTTAGAGGCTCCCTCCACCATGAATTGGTCCAAACTGGGGTGGTTAGAGGCTCCCTCCACCATTAATTGGTCCAAACTGGGCTGGTTAGAGGCTCCCTCCACCATTAATTGGTCCAAACTGGGCTGGTTAGAGGCTCCCTCCACCATGAATTTGCCCAAACTGGGCTGGTTAGAGGCTCCCTCCACCATGAATTGGTCCAAACTGGGTTTTTTAGAGGCTCCCTCCACCATGAATTTGCCCAAGCTGGGCTGGTTAGAGGCTCCCTCCACCATGAATTGGTCCAAACTGGGGTTTTTAGAGGCTCCCTCCACCATGAATTTGCCCAAACTCTGCTGGTTAGAGGCTCAATCCACCCTGATTTTCAAAACAAATGTTGGTGCCAACCTCAACTTACTACAAGGGCCAAATTCACTGCTGGTGACAAGCTCTCCTCACTGCAAGTGCCAAATACACATGTTTCAAGGTGTTTTCCTACTGTCAGAGAGGTGGTATTGAGTGTGTAAAGTGTGTAGTTGTTAGGCTGTGATGTTGGGGTAATAGAGGGTCTTTGGTGTGTTAGATGCCCCCAGACATGCTTCCCCTGCTGTCCCAGTGTCATTCCAGAGGTGTTGGCATCATTTCCTGGGGTGTCATAGTGGACTTGGTGACCCTCCAGACACGGATTTGGGTTTCCCCCTTAACGAGTATCTGTTCCCCATAGACTATAATGGGGTTCGAAACCCGTTCGAACACACGAACATTGAGCGGCTGTTCGAATCGAATTTCGAACCTCGAACATTTTAGTGTTCGCTCATCTCTACTTAAAAGCTAATGTGTAAAAGACTAGAAAGAAGAGCCTGCAAGGGAGTCAGTCATCAAAACCCAGAACATCACCCCAGCCCTGCAGATAGATAGGTTATAGTGTCACCAGACCCAGCATATCACCCCAGCCCTGAAGATAGATAGGTTACTGTCACCAGACCCAACATATCACCCCAGTCCCTGCAGATAGATAGGTTACTGTCACCAGAATCAGCATATCACCCCAGCCCTGCAGATAGATAGGTTACTGTCACCAGAACCAGCATATCACCCCAATACTGCAGATAGATAGGTTACTATCACCAGAACCAGCATATCACCCCCGCCCTGCAGATAGATAGGTTACTGTCACCAGAACCAGCATATCACCCCAGCCCTGCAGATAGATAGGTTACTGTCACCAGAACCAGCATATCACCCCAGCCCTGCAGATAGATAGGTTACTGTCACCAGAACCAGCATATCACCCCAGCCCTGCAGATAGATAGGTTACTGTCACCAGAACCAGCATATCACCCCAGCCCTGCAGATAGATAGGTTACTGTCACCAGACCCAACATATCACCCCAGTCCCTGCAGATAGATAGGTTACTGTCACCAGAATCAGCATATCACCCCAGCCCTGCAGATAGATAGGTTACTGTCACCAGAACCAGCATATCACCCCAATACTGCAGATAGATAGGTTACTATCACCAGAACCAGCATATCACTCCCGCCCTGCAGATAGATAGGTTACTGTCACCAGAACCAGCATATCACCCCAGTCCTGCAGATAGATAGGTTATACTGTCACCAGAACCAGCATATCACCCCCGCCCTGCAGATAGATAGGTTACTGTCACCAGAACCAGCATATCACCCCAGCCCTGCAGATAGATAGGTTACTGTCACCAGAACCAGCATATCACCCCAGCCCTGCAGATAGATAGGTTACTGTCACCAGAACCAGCATATCACCCCAGCCCTGCAGATAGATAGGTTACTGTCACCAGAACCAGCATATCACCCCAGCCCTGCAGATAGATAGGTTACTGTCACCAGAACCAGCATATCACCCCAGCCCTGCAGATAGATAGGTTACTGTCACCAGAACCAGCATATCACCCCAGTCCTGCAGATAGATAGGTTATACTGTCACCAGAACCAGCATATCACCCCCGCCCTGCAGATAGATAGGTTACTGTCACCAGAACCAGCATATCACCCCAGCCCTGCAGATAGATAGGTTACTGTCACCAGAACCAGCATATCACCCCAGCCCTGCAGATAGATAGGTTACTGTCACCAGAACCAGCATATCACTCCAGCCCTGCAGATAGATAGGTTACTGTCACCAGACCCAGCACATCACCCCAGCCCTGCAGATAGATAGGTTACTGTCACCAGACCAGCATATCACCCCAGCCCTGCAGATAGATAGGTTACTGTCACCAGACCAGCATATCACCCCAGCCCTGCAGATAGATAGGTTACTGTCACCAGACCAGCATATCACCCCAGCCCTGCAGATAGATAGGTTACTGTCACCAGAACCAGCATATCACCCCAGCCCTGCAGATAGATAGGTTACTGTCACCAGAAATGGTGATATCTCAGCAATCAAGAGAGCGATTCACAAGGGCACTGTGATCACATGGTTGGGTCGATATGTTGGTTTCTACTGACAGTTTGCCTTTACAGTGAATCTCCACCTTTAAGATACTATTTTAAAGGCTTTTCCAGGAAAGATCGCAGCTCCGTTACCCTGTGAGTCTCTCTAAAGATAGCCGTAGGGTAGAAAACTTATATTGCAAAACCTATATAAATTTTCCAGTCCAAATTACAAAAATGGTCTCAAAGAATATTGCCAAGAGTGTCGGATTGGCCCACCAGAGTCTTCTCCAATGGTCTCTGACACTATAATGGTTCAGCAGAAGACACCTACATGTGACGTGTTCTAAGGGCTGTGTCCTAGGGATTGTTGAGCCAGAACCATTTTATCTGGTGAGCCCAAGGATCCTCAGTTTGACTCAGTATACATAAGGTGCAATGGTAACAGATAGTCTTCTCACGGAGGTGGCCTTATGCTGAGGTCTCACTGTAGAAAGCTCCATAGAAGCCAAGAACTTATCTGCGTGCATTTCCTTGGGTTGTCAATGAAGGCCTGTGCAGGTTGAATAACATGGAAACAAAATTCCTGTTTTCCTTTGTGTAAGATTGTAAAGCTTTGTCAGTGCTGGAGAGAAGACGGAGAGAGTAACAACATATTGTCTCGGCCTCATTAAACATAAAATACTTTGGCCTCTCTGCCATCCTCTAACTCCCAGTAAGACAGCGGTTCAGGCCAGATCTGAAGCCAGGCAGTAGATTCAGGTTTCCCAGCGATCAAACCCGGCAGTCTCTGTGCTATTAATGCTACAATGACAAGAACCCGCTCGCTCTGTCTACTCTGTACATCTCCATCAGCTCCAATCCTTCAGGGGCGGACAGAATTTCTCTTGCAAAACAATTCCTTTCTTTTCCTCCTTGCCGTGGCTCCATTGAAGATGCAATGATTCACTTTATGCATTGTCATTATCAGAAGAAGAAATGACTGTTGAATACTAATATTTTATTTATAGCTGACTTTAATGGAGTCTAGTCAAGAGAATGTGCGGCATGTGAAGAGTTTCACCGTCGTACCTTATGTAGGCTGACATTGAAGTCATGCTTTGTGCAATATCAAATACATTTTGTTCTGATATGAGACAAGGTTGTGTTCAGAGAGAAGGAACCTTTTGTCATGGCACCATTATGAGTGACACTTAAAGGAAGTCCAGGTCAGGAATTTCAATATCTGCGCTCCCACGTCTCCACTGTGACCGCTGACGTATGTCTGCTCCCACATCTCCATTGTACAGAATTGCTGGGGAAAATTCTATGCAGCATCCTCATCTGTATCATGGCTTTAGGGTTGCTATGTCTGCCAGTCACACTTTGCCTGGGTCCGGTCACCCAGTCATTGGTTGGAGATGCAGATATAGTCAGGGCTGTTCTTCAATCCCTGATGTGGGTTACGTAAATCTGACCTCTGACAGTTACCTGCTGTAGTTTTCTAGGCTCTGTGTTCTTAGAGTACCTTACCTTGTATTCTAAGGATTTTTGCAGGAGTTTGGCTTGCTTTCCTCATCATCCCATCCCATGCTGATTTGGCTTTATCTGTGACCTCTGGGACTTGACCGTGGCTTGCACTTCTGAGATTCCTCTTATTCCTGTACTCTACTGTTTATCCTGACTTGTGTATTACTCATTTGCTTGCAATTGGGTTTCTAGATTGGTCCTTAATGTAACTGCACCTGTTTGTTGACATCTTGTTCTGGTCTGCAACCTGGGTCCAGAGCTGCCAGTCCATCCTGTGTTGCGGGAATAGCCCGGGTTAGCTTTAGACTCTACAAACCAGAGCAATGTAGGATTATAGAGAGCTCATTGACTTGCTGCCTCCTGGTCCTGTCAATTACCTGATGCAAATTAGGTAAATTACATTGCCTAAGTAGCGATTCCATAAACTCCAGATTCAGGGTTGCATTAATATTCCTTGGACCTACCAGATAAAAAAGTTCCACCCTCCAAGAACCCTTAAGAAATAGACCAAAGTATCTTTCAAATGTGGGTGTCTTCTGCTAGACTAGTATTGTGTTAGAGCCTGAGCCCAGTAGAGGATCCTCTGGCCAGTTTGACACAGTCTGAGCTTTGCTGAACTATAATAGGGCACCTGTATCCTTCTATAATGTCTCACTGCAACACTTTTATGACATAAAAAGCTTTACAGGATTTCTGTCACATTCCATAAATATCTGACACAAAGTCATGTCATGATGCTACATTATGGAGCTATTGTCCCCAAAGGCAATCTATTCGATGTTGTGCCTCCTGTGATCTCCTAGAGGAGGAGCATCCGATCAAAAATTCATAGGACACCAAATAAGTCACAAGTCACCACCTCTAGTCCTTCTTACATTTTTCATTCCTCCTCTGCCCACGTTCACATGTGCCTTGACTGTTCTATAATGGTATCCCATTCCCGGATCACGGCTCCTAAAGATAAGTCCCATCTATGACCACAGTTTGAGAACCCTGAGATGTGCTGAGTAACTATGTATCAAAAACATCAAAAACATCCCAAACATTCCACTGCACAAAGACACTGGAATTGGTTATAAACCTTTAAGACATGAATAATGCATTGTAACATACTTGGAAGCATAAAGAAAAATTGTGTAACCTTCAAATCAATTCTGTGAGCAAAATCCATCCAGTATCCAAACAGACAAGACAAGACATTGCTTAATGCCAACCAACCCTTGCCATAGAAACAAATGGGAAGTCAAGAACAGCAGAGAACGTCTTGCCATAGGATCACAAAGTATACACAAGCCATTCTGTGCAGGGAAAGTCTCAGCATAGGAACAAATGGGTAATGAATGGAAATACTGAGAACAAGGATCAAATGGGCAATGCATGAGACGTAGCGACCTCTCACCAAGGAAACAAAGGCAAGTCATGACGTGAAAAGTAAGGCCTTAGAAACAAATCGGTAAGTCATGAGATGAGATGGAAGTCACGAGATGCAAGTTTTGCCATTGGGCCAAATGGCTAAGGCTTTATTCACTCCATAGTGAAAAATGGCCATGTGATGATCATTGACTGATGCAAAAACAGAATGACGTCTGAGTTACGTTAGGAATGGGTTAGTTAGTTGGGTCAGAACAAAAGGACTGATGAAATGTATCAAATATCTGTTAAGAATGTTGCAAAATGAATGATCTTGACTATTAAAAAAATGAAAACGGACATAGAATGAATACAAAATGGCACAGTTAAGAAACAGACCGGGTCATATGAATATAGCCCCGTGCAATCCATGGTGTCACCTTGCCATAGATACAAAGTCATGCAATGCAGAGAATGCTTTACCATAGAAAGATACGAGCAATTCATGAGATACAGAAGTCTTGCAGTAGTCTTGGCGGGCTTGATCTTTTGGACAGCGATGGTCCTGTTCATACAAGTGCTGCGGCCTCATTAATAACATAGTATGAAAAGAGCTAAAAGGACCTATTACAGGGGCCCAGTATCGGCATATAACAATTACCGATCTCCAATACGGAATACCAATTGGCGCTCAATTGAAAGGTCTTGCCACAGGTCAATTTACATAGAGGTTTGACTCAGGAGATGCTTAAATTTTTTTTACCAAAAGGATCTGATGCAGATAATGTGTTTGCTATAGAAACAAACAGGAAGAGTCAGAGGGGCAAAACAACAATATAGGAAGAAACGGGCAACTCTTGAAGAATCCACCAAGAAACATCACAATGCATGCAAAGTAAACATAGACAAATTCTAGAAAATCCTAGAGAGTGCTGGCCCTCCCCAGTCACCCATATACCATTCATACCATCCCATGGGAGACATTATACCGTATAGCGTCTGTGGCACTTGGGCTGCTCTTACTTTCGCTGTATTCCTGGGCTCAGCACTGTCAGTCATGCACACATCCAGGTACTTATGGAGAGGATGTTGCCAGGGATCCCCGGTGGGAATGGGCTGTCTGTTTATGTATGCAGCCGTCGTCACCTCTTAAAAGCTCCAGTTTTGTGGGGCTCCGATTGGATGAGTTTTACAAGTCATTACAACCAAAGCCGGCTAGATTTACTTCTTCTTCTCAGCTAGGCAGAAAAAAATATTAAGTACGGCTCGCGTGCAAGAAAAAGAGATGAGCGAGGGAAATGTTCTCACTTGTTTCAAAGAGTTTCATTTGGAATATTCATAGATTCATCCGAGTATCGATGTGGATAAAAAACACATTAAAACGATAATCCTGCCGCATTAAAATACCGCCAGTAGTCGCGTCCTTGTAAAAATGGTGAATTGTCTATTAGTCTTAGTTACAAATATGGAAACCTGTGTTTGCTCGGCATGTGAATATTCGCAAGGTTCACCTCCGCTCTTATTTGCTATTATTACACTTTGGGGTCTTCAATGATTGCACTTTGGGTTTTAACTAGGGTTGAGCGATCGTGATCGGAAAAGATCGGATTCCGATCGGCGATCGAGAAAATTTCACAATCGCGAACAGAATTCCGAACATGATCTTTTTAGGTGGGATTGAGATCGGTGATTATTTCCCACAATGCTTTGCTACTGGCCAAGCATTGTGGGAAAAGCTAACAATGTCAGCCTTCACACTGAGTATACGCTCCACTCATTCTGAGCGAGTCTATACTCAGTGTGAAGGCTCCGCTGCGGTTCCATAGGAATGAATGGCAGCAGCCGGCACACAGCCTTAACCCCCTGCACGCCGGCTGCCTCCATTCATTGTAATGGGAGACTGGCTAACATCTCTAGTAGCTACTTACCTGCAGAGTGGCTGGTCCGGTGCCCGGTGTTCTCGCTCTTCTTCGCCTCGCTGCCCCCACCTCCCAGGTTAGTGTTAAAGAGCTAGGAAGAAGGCAGGGCTTGTGGCTTAGGAGAGTGTGGGCGGGGAGACGTCACGTCTCCCCGCCCTGTACCCGCCCATACTCTCCTAACCTGGTAGGCGGGGGCAGCGAGGTGAAGAAGAACGAGAACACCGGGCACCGGACCAGCCATCTCTGCAGGTAAGTGAACACCAGGGGGGAACTAAGTAGCCAGAGGATTAAAAAAAAATCACGAGTCTAACAATTAAAGCGTTCAATTGTCAGATTCCATGCTGTATAGTGAATAGGATTGTTTTTAAAATCTGATCTCCGATGAGTAAAAAAAATCCCATTGACTTGCATTGGGATCGGAATTGGGATCGAGATCGGGTTCGAATGAAAAATGATCGGAAATCAGATTTCAAAATCGATCCTGAAAAGTCAAGATCGGCTCAACCCTAGTTTTAACGAGACCCCAAAGTATAGTAACAAAATACCCAACTCAATGCATGACGAGATAATTCAATCATCCCTGGTACTGAGCTGTAATACAACAGACAACCTGTGGACAGATGGGGGCGCTGCTTCGGAATAAAGGCGCCATATTTATCTCATACATATTTATAACTCAATGCACAGATACAATATAGACATGACATATTCCTATATATCTACTCCCACCCCGCAGCGTTACACGGCTCCCCCACATGTTCTTGAGTTGTACGACTTCTTAAACAAGATCCTTTCTTCTCCCCCCCCCCCCCCTTCCCGTTCCTTATGACTGACATAAAAGTAACTTTCCCCCCAATCTGATGCGTATTCCGCGCTCGCGCGATGTCTCTGGCAGCAGAAATGTATCAACACTTTATGACTTTTAAATTTTCTTTGCCAAATGAAGAACTATAAGATTTTATGGCATTTGCAGCGATAATGACAGAAAAGCTTTAACACAGTCCATAAAGTCTGAGAGATTGGTTCCTCCATAGTTGTGGAGCGGGGTGGAGGGCGATCTGCAGCCGCCTCACATTATTGTGCATTTATAATGAATGATTTAGCTCCTGGGCGGTGTGAAGTGGATGAATATGTAGCGTGCGGTCCCAAGTCTCAGAGCCGCCACTCGGCTCCTCTCATCTGCTCCAGCCTCATGTCAGCCGTCCTGAAAACAATTCTGGGTTTATATTTTTTATGAGTTGTCCTCAACCAAAGGTAAATTGGCTGGATGACAAAAGATACAGGAAGTAAAGAATTACTCCTCCCCTCCCCCACTATTTTATATGCCACTCTATGGGAGTTTCATGTCGTGTAACGTGTCAAACTCGCACTTAGTTGTGTAGATGTCGGGTCGGCCCCGTGTGACCTCCTCCAAGTCTACGTCTGACAAGCAGAAACCAGGACTCCTATGGGAGTCAGATTGGCATGTCTTAGGCATGTCTTGAGGGGTTTGACTTCCAGTTCCCTGAAATACCCTGTGTGAATCTGCAAGTCAGAGAGGAGGTCACCTGGGGCAGCGGTAGCCTCGAAATCTATACAATAAGTTATATCAATTATTATATTGAATTATGTAAATTATTGTAAGATGTAAAGCTTCAATAACTGCAGCGGTGCGGGGGGGGGGGGGGAAGGTTTTCTGTTTTCAGTCTGGGCTCAAGTGGGATCTCTGGTTCATAAGGACCTGTGGGAGGATCAGGGTGCAGATTGGCCCCAACCCAATACATTGCTTTATCTGTTTTGCTATTTGTCAGATACAGCTGGATATGTCTCCTTAGTGTGTACAGATAATTTCCTAGGATTCAGACCACCTATGATATCTAGCACCAGTGGCCGGGCTGCTGATGTCACTTCCTGTTCCTGGCCATTCATATTCTCTGCTGTCACTTCTGCAAAATGTAACCAACTCATCACTGAAACCAGGAAGTGGAGGGGAGAGGAGACAGGAGAACTGGTGAAACCCTGGCATTGCAAAAAACCCTTTAAAGTTTAATCATCTGGGCTCTTAGACTGGTACTCAGTCTCCCACTAAGTTTATCATTACTAGAGCGAACACTGTTCCAATCGGCCGATCCAAACAGCATGCTCCCATAGAAGTGAATGGAAGCACCTGGCACATATGCTTTGCCGGCAGCCGGTCGCTTAACCCCCTGCGTGCCGGCCGCTTCCATTCATTTTTATGGGAGCATGCTCTGAGCATGCTGATCGGAACGGCTGTTCCGAACAGTGTTCACTCATCTCTAATCATTACCAATCCAATATTTTTGTTTGTGCAATTCCCAAGAATACAAGACTCTTTCCCAAGTTCACCTGTGCACTACACAACTCCTTCCCCAATTCTTCAAAGTCCCATTTGAAATCTTTGAGAGATGTTTTATGTACCAAATCACATCCTTCCCAATTGTTCTACGGATTATTTCAGGTCTCTCCTTCCTTAGGTCTGTCTAGCTTCAAAATCAAGATTTTTTAGGCCCAATGGGAAAAAAGATGTAACATAGTGTGACTCATCCAGAGACTGGTCATACAATGAGCTCGTTCAGCCAACATGGTATGTTCACGGTAAATAGTAGCATTCCATGATGGTGGATTTTGGGGAGAGTTTGACTTCAATCAGGGGCAAAGCTATGGAAGGTGCAGCAATAGCAGTCACTAATGGGCCTGTGGACCCTGAGTGGACCCCATTATGGGCCCCATTACAAATTTTGCTCTGAGGTTCAGGAGCTTCAACTGACTTGTGGAAGTGGCCACTAGAAGTGGGAGGCTCCTGGGCATTTGTCCCTTCGACCCTACCTATGGTATTGTGCAGCCTTGGTCTATCATAACAGTCAACAATTCAACTCCCATTTATAAGGAATGAAGGGCTGATATGAGTTTCCAAATATGTGACTTCCATCCCCAAGGCAGACATCACAGATTGAAGACTTCACATACATATTATATTATATTGGTTTGTTTGGACAACTGTTTCCTAAAGAAATTGAGCCAGAAAACAAAACTAACTAAAAACAGTCGCAAACTCGTCGGAACTTCCAAAACATGAGAGTTCTAAGTGTTAGTTTATTCCAAATGTATAGTTAATATTCCAAGAGTCTCAGAACATACATTGAAGTGATATGAATTATATTAGCAGCCTACATTCCAGTGATCTCATCACCACTCCTATATATTATGTAATGTACCGCCAAAAATAACTCCTATATAAGACAGATCTGGAGAATCTGCCTAAGGCACAGAAAGACACGGACAATTCTGCAGTATAGACCTGTAGTAAGAAGGATAATGGGACATGTAGGTCATATAGGTACAGGCAGAGGGGTGACTTAAACTGCTGGGTCTCAATACCATAAGAGGGGAACCCCACATTTACCATGTGCCGCTTACATATCTGGTAGAATATGGGCACCGGGGTCCAGAACATCTGTGCATCGTATAGTAAGGTAAGAGAGTATCATACCATATAAATGAGGTTACTTATTAGTAGGGTTGAGCGATCGGGAAAGATTGGATCCCGATCAGCGATCGAGCAAATTTCATGATCTGGATTGGCTGAAAAATGATCGAAAATCGTATTTTAAAAACGATCCTGAAATCTCAACATCATCTTAAGCCTAGTCATGGACAAACTGCTGAGTAGGGTTGAGCAATTGGGATCCGGAAAGATCGGATCCCGATCAGTGATCGAGCAAATTTCATGATCGGGATCGGCTGGAAAATTATCGAAAATCAGATTTTAAAAACGATCCTGAAAACTCAAGATCGTCTCAGTGCTACTTATTAGCCCTAAATAACACAAAAAAATCTAAAAAATTTACTGGATATGCCACAAATGGCTGATAGTTACAGCTCCCACCTCTGGTACCTGAACTGATCTCTAAATCGATCCCTCAGGTTCCACCTTCTGGCTCTTAGCTCATGTGACGTCACTGATAGACTATCCTCAGTAGTCCAGATTACAGAAGCTCTCTGGGCTACGCTGTTTCTGTAACTAGCTTATGGAAACAGTGTAGCTCATTGTTGTGCTCTGCTTCCATAATGTCCATTCACGTCTTTGGGAGTTATGGAAACCGTATTTGTCAGAGAGATACCCTGTGTTTGTAAATCCAACCATCAAAGACAGTCTATGAGAAAGGTTGTAGTGAGGTGATGTCTGGGCAGATGGGACCTGGGGGGTTATTTTAGAGATTGTTGTTGGTTCCAGAGATGGGACTTGCATCCACCAGACATTGGTGGCACGTGCTCTGGTCATGCCATAAACCCCATTAAGTTGGGGTCAGAGGTGCAACTAGAAACTTCTATGTCCCAAACAAGGTCCCTTTACTGACAAATAGTCTACAACATCCCACCATGAGATCAGGACACTTGATATGGCTTCCCCTCCAATAGTAGCCATCCGGGCCTTTATTGTGTTCACGATAGGCCAAGAGGGGAGAGGGCGCCCGTAAAAGCCATAGCTCAATAAGAGGATTAGGCATTAACCATTTATGCTGATAAGACTTGGTTCATACGTTGCAGACGAGATATCTTCCCATGAGTCGGTCGCAGTCGTGCCGACCTGTAGCGGTTTTGCAGTTCCTTTTATTAATGTGCATGTATCTGTATAATATAATAATATCTGACCATTAACAAAGAAGCGGCTTTTATCTGCAGCCCTTCTGGAAACATCTACAGCAGCTCTGCTGCATCGTGCGCTCCTCCCGAGCTTCAGCAACACGTGAACTCATCCTAAGATAAAAAATACTCAATTTCACATCTTCACACGTCTTTATCTTCCTTTTACCCTCCTGACAGATCACAGCCAACATTAATGGCTGCACCACATGTGGAGGGCTCGAAATAAAGTGACCTCTGAAGACTCAGCGCCCGCAGTGCAGAAATACTGCAAACGTGTAAGAAGCGCCGTCACGGACGGGATGTAGGTAGAGAAGCCGCGAGAAGTAACTTATAGGCTGAAGCGCGAAACGTGACATTGCAGTTTTAATTTTTAACAAATCCTTAGAAATGTTTCCCAATTAAATAAGACATTGCTACAAATGAGGCCATTGAGGAAGGTATTGTGTCCCGTGCGCACCAAAGTGAAGAAAAGGCTCTCTGCAATCTGTAAATATGGATGAGCCTTGAAATATGTACAAAAATATCACATCATTTGGAATAGGTTCACACGCAGCTTTACTTAGAATCTCTCTATATGTCCTGCATGTTCTTGGAACTGTTACTGAGTAATAGACGATTATAGAGCAGATTCTCCTCTACTCACTGTGTGCAGTGTATGGTACCTGGTCTACACACAGCAGCTCAGAGAGAACTGCAAATCCCAGATGTGGAAACTGCTAAAAACTAAAGAATAGAATGACTAGAAACTATGTAACAGTGAAGAACTTTATCTGGCCAACATCAAGTCTCAGACACTTTACACGATGGATTGGTTTTCCACTGTATGGATGAGACTTCTTCCACTTTGCGATTACTGTAAAACGTGGCTGTCCGCACAGAGATCGCTGTCAATCACTGATAGCTCCGCCTCTCTTGACTTTCGTCTTCTCAGGAAGTGACATCACATCCATTGGTCACATGACTATGCTGCGGTTCAGTCCCACCTGGATGTAGTTATAATACCGTAACCCCAATAATGTGTATGGGAACCCAACGACTCCCAATATGCCCGATCCTTTGTCCACCAGAGAAGTCTACACATGACTTTGTCCTCTCACTCATACTAGATCTAGCCAAGCCTCTCTATATGGCGGGGCCTGGGGAGATAGTTATCGGCTTATTGAGACTTTGAGTGACGGTCTTAGTGAGACATCTTGATGGTTCCGGTAACTTCTTTGAATAGAAGATGCCACTGATGGACAACTTGTTTCGATCCCATCCCAATCTCATGCCCGTCGGTTGCCCGACTATCTAGGACATGTCAATCAATGAACATTCATCTGGAAAAACCCCTTTAATAAGAGCGGAACGTTAGGATAACAGAACGAGGGGAGATTTCTTTCCTTATATGACGTTTCGAGACATTTTTTCCCTCAATCAAGAGCCGAGAATGATTTTCTGTCGCGCGGGGCTGATTGAGATTTAAAGGCCTTTATTGCTTGTAAGGTCACCGCATTAGGACACAGAAGTAATTCTCTCCACCAGTTAATCCCCCAGGAATTTGATATTGTACTTCTGTAATCCCACAAGGTTTTTTTTCCCCCCTAACATTTACTGAGCGGCTCAGCCATCGGTATTCTGACAGACAATCTAATATCCATGGTATTGAAATGGAAAACAATGATTTTCTTGCTACAATTCTGGAGAAAATGCACATTATTTAATAAAGCTTTTGAGCGGTTTATAAATTGCTCTCTTATTGAAGGTTACGAGTATTTGGCTTCACATCAATCAAACGTTTGGCGGAGTCGAGCGCCGGCCTCAAACCTGTAGCCTGTAGTAAGGAGACGCCGGCGATATGTATCTTCTTCAATCAGGTCAAGGCGTATAAATATCTCGGCTTCCTCTGAGAATGAAACAGCGGTAATAAGCCGGGAAATAATCTTTCAGCTCATTCGGCTGTGAAGTATTTAAACATAAAGGGGCATATGTATTAAACTGATTAGAGGAGCTACATTTGCATGTAAAATATTAGGAGAGACAATCTACGGAGAACTGCCTCTAGGCCAAACGTAGGAGTCGACCTCCCTCTTCTAATGATATTCTACTCCATTGGGTATCGTCCTGAAGGATAAATGGAAGATTTATTGTATAATATACTCTTAGATGTGATAATACGAGCAACGTTGTAGCTTCTATAGACACAGGGAAGTCGCTCTAGCGCCTTGGGGACGCTGCCGAGAGGTCACCAGCTCACAATGTTCCCAACGTGTCTCTATTGAGTTGTGTCGGCATCCAGAGGACACAGATCCAACTGAGTTAGGGCTTATTCACCTGTCCTGGTTAGGATTGAGCCGATCTTGAGAATTCAGGATTGATTTTAAAATCCGATTTCCAATCATTTTCCAGCCGATCAAGATGACGATCATGAAATTTGCTCAGTCGCCGATCGGTATCCGATCTTTCCCGATTGCCTAATCCTAATTGTATATTATATATACAGTAGGGTTGAGATTTCAGAATCGATTCTAAAATCCGATTTCCGATCATTTCCAGCTGATCCTGATCACGATCGTGAAATTTGCTCGATCGACGATCAGCATCCGATCTTTTTTTTTTTTTTTTAAATGTAGATTGTGAGCCCCACATAGAGCTCACAATGCACATTTTTCCCTATCAGTATGTCTTTGGAATATAGGATGGAAATCCATGCAAACACGGGGAGAACATACAAACTCCTTGCAGATGGTTTTATGCCCTTGGCGGGATTTGAACACCAGGACTCCAGCGCTACAAGGTTGCAGTGCTAACCACTGAGCCACCGTGTGGCCCCTCGGCATCTGATCTTTCCCGCTCCCGATCGCTCAACCCTAGTCATGGTCTTGTCGAAGCTATTTTTGGGGAATTTTTTGAGCAAGTGGTGGCAAAAGGTGCCAGGAGTGCAAAGGAAGTGACGGAAAAAGGTCACTTCCTCCTGGAAGAGCGGGATGGACCAGGATAGTAAAGATATCACTACATATAATAATTGTCTGTAAGGAATTGTGGGTGGAAATCACAGGCTTATGACATGACTCAGGAGGCTGGAAGAGTATTCTTAAGAGCTGGGGGAACTCTAAGTTTAGGGTTGAAATGGAAGACCCTTAAATTGCTGGACTCTGGACTCCATTTTGATACATTGTTTATGTGTTGCTTGCATTTTTGTATATCTAAGATGTTCCTGATTCGTGAAATTGTGTGGCATGTCCAAGAAGAAAGCCTATGCCTAGATCAGAGGTTCCCAAACTTTTTTTTCTTGTAGATCGCTCTCAAAATTTTACTGGTTTCAGTGGACCCCCTGCTGCTACATTTCTACCACATTCCCAAAATGCGTCAAAAAATGTGAAGATTAGATCTAACGATGGAAATTTGCATTGCGGCTGAGACCCCTGGCGATCCACCTGGACCACTTTGGGAATCACTGGTCTATATGAAGACACCCTGCTAACTCCAAGGATTAGCTGACCACAAAGATGACACCATCTGGTCATGTCTTATGTTTCTATACCTACTTCAGTGTGATAAGATCCTTTAAATTAGGTTACCAGAAAGCCAGGGTCCTTGGAGAGGTGAAAAAAACATTGGAACCAAATATTTAGGGATGTGCCCAATGTTCCTTTAACGTCAGCTGGTATACAGATAATGAAGCAGGAAGCAGATAGTGCTGATCTCTGTGTAGTGGTCAGACTAGGTTACTGCAGATGAGCTCCTATTCATTTGAATGGGACTTATTTCTGCCACTACACAGAATACAATGCTGCCTGCATCCTGCTCCATTCTCTGTTTGTCGATTGGAATGCAAATACCTGATATTGATGACTTACCCATAGGATGAACCATTAACAAGTCCTGTAATATAATAATATAGTTACAATGAAAAGTATTTATGATAACAAATGCTACAATTGTATGACTAGTGTGGGGTCCAATCTCCGGGATCCTCACGGATACTGAAAATGAAGGGGGGCAGCATTGGTGTGACTATACAACCTTGACTGTATCATACTAATCGCTCATCTCTACTGCTAAGCAGTGTCAAGCAGCCCTATAATCTACGATCCATCCTTCATCCAATCTATATACAATTATAGGGCTGGGGTTATTACTTCTTGCATATCATTCTTGAGTTGAGAGAGAACACTGATGTTCTGTCGACGTCTCCAAGTCCTGCGTGATTTAAGGCTCATCCTTTGTAGCTGAATTGAAACGTTCTCGTTGTTAAATATTTATGTTAAATATTGTCAGGTTTTGTAATAAAGCACCTCGCGCTCCCTTTATAAAGTCAGGAGCAGAAAGTAGGTCAGGATAATATTCCCCAGTAAAGTAATATACCATTATCTGCAGCGCTGGAGACAATTCTGATGGATTAGAATTTCCCAGTGAATGTATTGCTGCAGTCAAGGGTGTCAGAAGCAATGGGGAAGTTCACTTTTTTATACGGGGTTATAGATAAATAAGGTGATTTTAAGTAACCTTTCTCGCCATGAGCCTGTAATAGCCTGCAATATCCATAAAATATCATCTGTGCGCCAGGATACCAGGACTTCTCAGAAGGAATCAAATCATTCGGATGATACAAACGTCTTTGTGGCAGGTGGATAGAAGGGTTTGCGGAAAGAATCATATTTTAGAGTAAATGTTACCTTGTCTTGTGCTTTTTCTTGAGATTCCTGTCACCTTTTCTTCTCTCCCTATGGATGAGGATAATGGCAGGACTGTAAATACATTTAAAGGGGTTTCTCCATATTGGAAACTGATGAGACACTGTATCAGTAGAAGATGCCGAAAGATCATGGTTGTCCTGTCCACTTACCTTGTTACCCTGCCATAGCATGAAAGTGTTTAACCCTTTCCCACTGTAATATCACCGATTGCTCAGGAATGGTGGGTACTAGAGAAAAACCCAAAATCAACAGAATCAATGGAATAGACCTGGAGCTGATGGAACTGGTGAAAGGTCCTCTTTAGAAGAAGACTTGGCTACAGTCAAGAGCCAAAATGTTGGTCATAAATCATACTTAATATCATAGTAGCAAGACTGGGGGAGGGGGTAGAGGCCACAGAGTATTATAGTAGTTTGTGGGTGCGGAACTCCAAAATTTCATGTTCGATTGAAATTTTTGGAAAATTCTCAACAAGAACCTGTTTGGCTAACCCTATGTATGTACCATTATGGCAGATGATAGTGTGTGGAGGTGATGAAGGATCATTCATAGGATTGTTCTTTCTCAATTAGATTGGGTTTATACATTGTACATGCAATGCGTACAAGATACAGCCAGGACGCTGCCAAACCCCGGGATCTGATGAGTGTAGCTGAAGGCAATTTTACTCCTGGTGACCACAGGAGGGGACTTCACTGGGAA
This sequence comes from Leptodactylus fuscus, assembly GCF_031893055.1. NCBI lineage: Eukaryota > Metazoa > Chordata > Amphibia > Anura > Leptodactylidae > Leptodactylus > Leptodactylus fuscus. The sequence goes on along the minus strand of NC_134272.1, from coordinate 4,165,823 downwards.
ACAGTAGAAAGAGTAACTCCCTCGCTATGATAGAAGTAGGCATGCAGCACCCCCACACTATAATGCTGCCCCCACACTACAATGCTGCCCCCACACTACAATGCTGCCCCCACACTATAATGCTGCCCCCACACTATAATGCCGCCCCCCCACTATAATGCCGCCCCCACACTATAATGCTGCCCCCACTATAATGCTGCCTCCACACTATAATGCTGCCCCCACACTATAATGCTGCCCCCACACTATAATGCTGCCCCCTCACTATAATGCTGCCCTCACTATAATGCTGCCCTCACACTATAATGCTGCCCCCACACTATAATGTTGCCCCCACACTATAATGCTGCCCCCACACTATAATGCTGCCCCCACACTATAATGCTGCCTCCACACTATAATGCTGCTCCCACACTACAATGCTGCCCCCACACTATAATGCCGCCCCCACACTATAATGCCGCCCCCACACTATAATGCTGCCCCCACACTATAATGCTGCCCCCTCACTATAATGCTGCTCCCACACTATAATGCTGCCCTCACACTATAATGCTGCCTCCACACTATAATGCAGTCCCCACACTATAATGTTGCCCCCACACTATAATGCTGCCCCCACACTATAATGCTGATCCCACACTATAATGCAGCCCCCACACTATAATGCTGCCCCCCACACTATAATGCCGCCCCCACACTATAATGCTGCTCCCACACTATAATGCTGCCCCCACACTAAAATGCTGCTCTCACACTATAATTCTGCCTCCACACTATAATGCTGCCCCCACACTATAATGCTCCTCCCACACTATAATGCTGCTCCCACACTATAATGCTGCCCCCACACTATAATGCCGCCCCCCCACTATAATGCCGCCCCCACACTATAATGCTGCCCCCACTATAATGCTGCCTCCACACTATAATGCTGCCCCCACACTATAATGCTGCCCCCTCACTATAATGCTGCCCTCACTATAATGCTGCCCTCACACTATAATGCTGCCCCCACACTATAATGTTGCCCCCACACTATAATGCTGCCCCCACACTATAATGCTGCCCCCACACTATAATGCTGCCTCCACACTATAATGCTGCTCCCACACTATAATGCTGCCCCCACACTATAATGCCGCCCCCACACTATAATGCCACCCCCACACTATAATGCTGCCCCCACACTATAATGCTGCCCCATCACTATAATGCTGCTCCCACACTATAATGCTGCCCTCACACTATAATGCTGCCTCCACACTATAATGCAGTCCCCACACTATAATGTTGCCCCCACACTATAATGCTGCCCCCACACTATAATGCTGCTCTCACACTATAATGCTGCTCCCACACTATAATGCTGCTTCCACACTATAATTCTACCCCCCACTATAATGCTGCTCCCACACTATAATGCCACCCACACACTATAATGCTGCCTCCTTGTTAAGAAGACTAGTTGCAACTTGCAGCTTGCTTGTATTTACAGGTACTTGCAAAGTTCCACTGCAATTGCTGGCTACTTTTAAGTGACATACACTTGCTAAGGTTGGTGAGTGATTTGGGTGGCCTTGGGTCCCCATGAGGTTTGGTTGCCAGGCGGCTGCCCAAAAATATCTTATTATAATCCTCTAATACCTGATGCCACTGTGCAGTCTAAGCGGGAGATGTGGAACAAAGTAACAAGGAGTAATGGAGCTAGACCGGGAGAAGTGTCTGGCTTTCTAGTCACGTCCATGTGCTGGGATACTCAGGTGAGTAACAGAATTGTTCAATCACATAAAACCTGTTTCTGGGAGAGCTCATCCCATCAGATCTATTCTATCCTCACAAAAATGCTAAGTATTGTAAGATTTGTTGACTTCCAATGATGGACCGTCCTGCGAGACCTTCTCCACTCTTGCCATTGACTAGGATGGTCTCCAATCTCGTGTAACCTGTGGCTATACACCTCCCAACTTTCCAGCCTTCAACAATGTAACAACATCGTTTTCCAAATTACTAAAATTAATTTGCAGACAATAAAAGGGTGTAATTGACATATGTTCTCCGAGTAGTGATGTAAAAATGAGGGAAACGTTATCTAAGTCTGTTAGCGTGGCGAACACTGTAATTCAAGGTGATAAAATAAGATCTCTCATAATTATATCTTCCTTTTACGGCCGCAATATACATAACATGCCTGTATTATTTTCATTTGCGAGACATTAGAGCAAAGAATATACATTACAAACATTAACCGCGCACTAAATGGAGCTCATTTACAAGTGACATCTCCAAATGATGCGGCTGCCGCGCTCCTAATAGGGCTGTGCGGCAGGAAAATTCTGTTGTTTCCGCAGCCCCATAACACAGATGGGTTGAGACATCGATCATCCTTATGCACTGTATACTTACGTAATGTGCCTTCGCCATAGATAGAAGACATTTCTGCTTATGAAAATACAAGGTATGAGGCGAGAGATGGCTGCTTGGAATCACTACAAAAGCATATTAAAATGTTCACGAGCGAGGGTTAATGTTCCACCAAATTACATTCTCATTAAAATCTTGATTAAGAGGATGAGTTATTATACAATTAAAAAACCACATATCCTTTGGCTTATCCCCGCACATTCTCGCTGTGAAAACAAATCTTAACTAGGGGAGGTTTAGAAACTAGTTCAATTCTGTAGCATCAGAGGGATTATATTTTATCCGCTGAGCTGTAAATCTGCCGCAATAATCCAGCCTTGCAATTATTTATTGAGGGAGGAAGTTCCTATTGATTCCCATATTTTGTATCCAGTAGGGTTTGATATATTAGACCCAGTTAGTTTCATTGTGAAAGTGATACGGCGCCGGGGATATGATACGAGAGCTTAACTTGGAGAAACTTTTACTTAAGCTGCTTTGAGGTTCTCTATGCAATGTTGAGGATATACCTATAGGGGTTCCCGCTACGCCAACAAATTCTTACTCCCGATACTATGGCATACCCAAGGACAGGGCAGTTATAGCTCCGCTTCTTGAGAGTGCAAGTGTTGCTGCAAAGAAATACACTGTACTCAGACGTGGACATGGCCACCAGGGTGCACCGAGATAATGTTCAGCACAACACAGGTTAATAGCAATTGTTCAACAGTAATAGGAAACAGGATCAACATCAACAATCCATCACAGCAGGGGCAGGACACTTGGCATCATCTCTTGGCGTACATTGCCATTTGCACACAGCTATTACGGCAGCCGGATCTGAGGCATGCAATGGAGTAACCTTTGGGAACAACAATCTGCACCAGATCTGCACCGTGTAGAAAGAAGGTCAGACTGGTAGCAATGGAGGTCTGGATGGAAGACCTGAAGGAGATGGAAAATCTTCATATCCTAATAGGCGTCAGACCGTAGAGCACGGAGACTGTACATTGAACAGCGCCAAAGGAACAAAGGAACCCCACTTATTGCCCAGTCAATAACACAACCTGATTTTGCCCATTTTATAACCCCTTTCTATAAAGTATTTGGCCAAGGTGGATTCAATGACTCAGAAGCAACTGCACACCCCAAGTGACCATGTAACATCATAATGTGCAACATCTACCAAGTGCAAGACACATCATAAAATGTATAATAAGATGGAGAGGCCGTTCTTAGGATAAGCCTTCAATATCAGATTGGTTAAGGTCCAGCTCTGCCATCCTTGCTGATGGGAACCAGACTGAGCTGCTATTCCAGGATCAGCCATTACCAGACCAGGGACTCAATGCTTGTAATACAGAGACTCCATCCTGACTTCCCAAAGGACATGAGGAAGTTCTAAGATTTAGCCTTCCAGAGTCTCACAAAGTAGAGTTATGTTATGCCCAAACGAGATATTCACAGTGGACGAACGTTCTTTACAGATTTTGCCATGATTCTGCAGCAAAGTTTGGGGTGGATTTGCCCCATAATTTATCTCATGCATTAAGGGTGAAATTTGCAATGAAAATGTTACGTCAATGGTCTGTAAGCGTATACAACATGTACGTATTTGTAAAATTCATCATCAACCTTGCGCTTAATCTACAGAGAGTATATTTAATAGCACAATCCCTACTTGGGACTCAAGTTTTATGGAATGGACATCCACTATTGTTGCAATTGGACAATTGGATAGTAATTAAAGAATGTAACAAAATCCATTAAAAAAAAGTTGAGTTAATATTCCCCAACACAATGTAGTCAAGCTAGACCTTGCTCGGGCAACCATAACGTCCTCTTCCCTAGCCAATGACATCATGCCCATTGGTTTCATGGTGATGTTGCAGATCAGTTCCATTCTATTGAACAGGTTCCAGTTGCAATACAAAGCAAGGCCACTGTACAAGGCGAGGCACTGGCGAGCAGTGATGAGGATGCAGATCTTGTCCAATCTCCGCACCCCATTCCAACATCTCACCAGCCCACAGTTCCAGAAAACACCTTCAATGTAGTCATTTATTAGAGGAACCCCCTGACACCCCACGATTGTCAGAGCTTAGAATAAAATGACCCCTCTGCTGAGATCTCACCCCTGGCAGATACAACCACGACTTGTAAGGTTGCCGCTAATAATGAAGCGATCATTTAGTCAATGGGTTTGGAATGACGGCCAACGACTGACACATCATCTCGCCCTGCACAGTAATCGCCGCTCATATAACACTCCATGGATTTTTATTTAATGTGCATTTTTTTGTTCTCCATAAAGTTCTTTGGATTGTGGAAATATTTCAGTACTTAGAACACAAAGCGCATACGGAATTATCCGCGACCTTTCGTGTTTCATCTGGTAACATTTTGTCTTTTATGTACACTCTGTTCTCTCGTTACAAAGATTTTGACTTGTAGATCCTACCTTGTCTGTGCCAGCGGATCTCCAGCCTTTGTACTAATCTCCTATGACCACTCACTTTAGATTGAGTTTCTTTGTTCTGCCTCGCTCTCTGATGCTTGCGCCTCTGCCAACTGTTTGTTTTCCCACTTTGCTTTTGGCTTTCTTCCCTCTGTAGAGGCGGCAGCTTAACTTCTTTTTTGGATCCTGGTTTTACCCATCTATCTACAGTCTCAGAAGCAAGAAATAAAATGCACAGTGGGCTATGGAGAAAATGTGTCAGGAAAATCATGGGCAGAATGGCGGCGGTCCTCCTATGATGGTGATTTTTCGTGTTATTATTGGGGTCCACCCTATTTGTCTTAAGACCATGCCCGGCAGTATGAGGGGTCCTACACAGAAGTATTGGGTGTTTTGGATTTTACATGGCCACCATTGTTTTCAAAGGAGATGAACAACCAAAGGCAGTGGTTTGGCAGTGGTTTACTCCCTTCTCCCCATTAATAACACATGCATGCTCGGCTAAGCCAAGTGTGCATATATGGAGGGGAAATAGCAAGAATAACTTTCAGAAGGAAGGTAACTAAAGGCTCCATACAACCAGCAGCCGCATCCCTTCTATACATTTTAGGAGCATTTACACTTCCCTCTCCTACCTCTGAGCCCAGACCACCATGATTTGCACCCAGAAGCTTTCCATCCCCTGTCCTCCTCCATAGTAGTCATTCCCTGTTATATGCCAGAGCCTCCCCTCAGAATCCCTACTTGTCAATATGCTTCTGGCCAATTATGATTTTTGCCATAAAAGGGTTAATGTTCTCCTTTCTGACAGTGGAAGGCTATATAGCATAAATGTCCTCACTCCAGTGTACCAGGGGGCAGGGGTAATACATTTATGGTGCACAGACATCAAAGGAAATCAGAGAGGAGATCAAAGAAGTCTAAACAGCCCTGGTGTGCGCAGGACTTGTGGCCTCCATGGCTACTGGGTTTGGTCACCGCTGAGACCTCTGCGACCACCATCAGTGGCTTGCAGCTGGACATTGAGGCTATTGAAGGTATATATATATCACAGACATCTGATTTAGCCCATTTTCTGATAACTAAGACCTTTTTGATCCAAAAGAGCAATGCCAACTAAGGAAAGACATCTGTGGATTGTATGATGGCTTGCTTTTGATTCCTTCCAGTCGTTGTCGGGTGCAGTCATTGACTTGAATAGTCGTTTCTGCCAAACAGCAGATGTGGCCGTCAACAGAAGCCGAGTCCGGGCCGCAGAACAAGACAGAGATTGATCTGCCAACTGTGGGTGAGATCTGGTCTCCTTGAACCTCATCCTTCAGAGATTGACTATGACTGACAAGTGACCGGCATGAAAGGATTGTCTCGTGAAGATTCTTTCCAAGTGTCATGCCTTAGCATATGGATGTCATAGACAAGGCTCTTACTTCTGTAAAAATTTCAAGATTTTCTGAAGAAGAACAACTGGGAATAATCACTGGAGAACTTTGGTTATCAGAAATGCAAAAACTGATCACACTGCTCAAAATTCTGTGTGAGTTATCCCCAAGTGGAGATTTGAAACGCCATCCAAATTGTATATTATAAATGGTAATAGAAACAAACTATCTTTTTGGCATTTTGTTGTGGGGTTGTTGCTTGGCAGTGTCGCAGCTGAACCTGGAGTGAATCCACAGGACCCTGATAGGAGTTTGGGACTCATTTTCACTTATTTAACCTGATTGTGCAGAGTTGGTTTGTTCCAGTGCAGTGTTGGTTTATTCCAGTGCGGTGTTGGTTTGTTCCAGTGCAGTGTTGATTTGTTCCAGTGCAGTGTTCGCTTATTTTAGTGCAATGTTGGTTTATTCCAGTGCAGTGTTGATTTGTTCCAGTGTAGTCTTGTTTATTCCAGTGCAGTGTTGGTTTATTCCAGTGCAGTGTTGGTTTATTCCAGTGCAGTGTTGGTTTGTTCCCGTGCAGTGTTGGTTTATTCCAGTGCGGTGTTGGTTTGTTCCAGTGCAGTGTTGATTTGTTCCAGTGTAGTCTTGTTTATTCCAGTGCAGTGTTGGTTTATTCCAGTGCAGTGTTGGTTTATTCCAGTGCAGTGTTGGTTTATTCCAGTGCAGTGTTGATTTATTCCAGTGCTGTATTGTTTCATTCCAGTGCAGTGTTGCTTATTCCAGTGCAGTGTTGTTTTATTTCAGTGCAGTGTTGCTTATTCCAATGCAGTGTTGGTTTATTCCAGTGCAGTGTTGCTTATTCCAATGCAGTGTTGTTTTATTCCAGTGCAGTGTTGGTTTATTCCAGTGCAGTCTTGGTTTATTCCAATGCAGTGTTGTTTTATTCCAGTGCAGTGTTGGTTTATTCCAGTGCAGTGTTGGTTTATTCTAGTGCAGTCTTGTTTATTCCAGTGTAGTCTTGTTTATCCCAGTGCAGTCTTGTTTATTCTAGTGCAGTCTTGTTTATCCCAGTGCAGTCTTGTTTATTCTAGTGCAGTCTTGTTTATCCCAGTGCAGTCTTGTTCAATGGTCTTTCCAGTTATTAAATAGCTCGTCTCTTCTACTGGTAGATACTGTCAGTAACTGGAGAGCGGGATTGTTATAGGTCAAGTACTGCTCTACTGCTTTGTGTCCAACCAATTGTTGACACAACAAGGACAGGACTAAGGGTCTTCTGCTCCAGATTCCTTTCCAATTTCCAGCTGTGCACCCAACAAGCAAAGCTGAAGCAGCGTTTTGGTTTTCCACTGTAAATTCCCCCCAGAAACAATTGGGCTAGTCAGCGAGTCCAGGACAAGATCCAGCTTCTTTTTTTTATCTGCGTCAGAGTCGCTGCAGTGTCCTCCGTGAACAACTTTTTTCTCCATCAATTTCCATTTAAGAGCAAGGGACACCCAATGGACCACAATACAGTCTAAGGGCTCCGTTGGGCTCTGCATATATCTGCTTTCGTAGTAGTCTGTCTGGCTGTTGCTCTGGTTCTTTAATGGCCGCGCACTTAGCCTAACTCTGCTTTATTGCGTATTGGGGCCTTAAGTAAAATACTACTTCACTAGCGTTATACCTTCAAGGTGACCTACGGCAAACACCAATAGATCAGCCTTAATGAGTAATATCGGCCCTTATTTGCTTATAAATCCTTTTAAGCTTCTTTAAATGGCACGTCAGCTGTGAGGAGCGTCTTACAGAGCCATCTATCATCTATCATTTGCTTATAGGGATTTGTGGACACATGTGCACGACCATGAAACATCTCCAAAATCTTCCGTCTTACCCATATCCAAGGACAACACGGCCTATTTACTGCCCGTTAGGTGATATCACTCAGCAGAAGCTTTAACCTTACTTTCCCCCCTGACTCCACCCAACGTTACAGACACACAGTCATGGCTTTCCTAAATCCTAGCTATTACATTTACCGGCTTTAAGGACGTCTTCCAAAAGGTTACCATTTAAAGGATTAGGCGCCATTAGTAATACACATATTTTAATGAGATTAATTGGTTTAATGCTCAATCTCGCTGTCCAATATCAGCTTGGAACTTAATGTGCGTTCTATTATTGGTATGAAATTGCTATAATTTAATATATGTCAGATATTAACCCATCAGGTATCTGCTCCGCAGCTGCAGGTAGGAGATTGCTTTATTAAAAGGATTTAGGAAATCCTATATTTAACTCAAATTGACATTAAATAATATTCTGGTAACGTTCTGACCAACAGAAGCTTATCGTACGTGACAGTAGGGGCCGGAAGGAAAGCTAGGCTAAACTGCTGAGACGGGATAAAGGAACCCACCATAGAGGGCAGCCAGTAATGAGCTATAGACACTGGACCACCCCCAATTCTATCCCATATTATACATAACAGCCATTATAGAGCTTGATACAGAATATGGAACTGCGCTAGTCCCAGTGCACGTCAGCAGGGGTGCCTGGAGTCGGACCACTGCCAATCTGATATTCTAATTCCTGGAATATCCCTTTAACCACTTCAGTCCCGGCCAATTTGTGGTCCAGGACCAGACATATTTTAGGTTTATTTTGTATGTGCAGATTATCCAGCGCCGCACCTCCCATGAGGTGACCTGAAGCGACCGCTTCAGGCGGCGCTATGCCAGGGCCTCGGGAGGGCGGCAGTTTTGCTGACCTAAGCCAGTCCAGGACAAGCTGTCCTGGACTGGCTTAGCATCACCGTGTCTGCAGCCCGACTTGGGAAGCGAGCGGTGTATTGGGGCGGCCCTGCTGGACGCAGCGCTGCTCCAGCGGCCGCCCCTCACACTCAGGCAGAGAGCAGGACCTCTCCCTGCCTGCTCTCTGCCTGCGAACGCCGCTCGCTCCGCTCGGCCACGCCCGCTTTCCGCTCGACCCCACCCCTTTCACTTGGTCCCTCCCCTTTCTTGTGACCCCGCCCCTCAGCTCCACCCCTCCTCCAGGGGGGGGCTTTCTGATGCCGCTTCAGGCGGCAGAAAGCCCAGGTTCACCCCTGGGTTTATCATACGTCTCATTTAACTAATTTTTGCATCTTTTTTCGGGGACACTTAGGGCTTTATTTTTATGTTGTTTTATTTTCGAATGTGTTTTAAAAAAATTTTATATCCAGGAAAATATGAACCAAATAGGACGGAAATTGTGTCTGGTTTTCACATTTATTATTATTTTTTTTTTATTTAATAACACACAGTGCCACTGAAAAACTTTATAAAACAGTTTTTCCTCTCCGCTACGGTGATTTTTATTTTATATGGCGTCGTCGGGGGTGGGGCTATAACCTTTAATAACGACATTGTATTGGCGCATTATTTTACTTATTATTTTACTTATTTTTTAAATTATTTTATTTAATTTTTTAAAAACATTTTTATTAATTTTTTTATATATTTTTTTTCAGATGGTGGCCCCGTGAGGTCATAAGAGACCTTTGGGGACATCTGATCACTTTTTTTTTTTTTGTTCAGGAGGCTGATTTCCCCTGCAACTGGGGCTGGTACATTTAACCCCAGTTGCAGGAGGAATCCAGCCTCCTGCATGCTGTATACGCAGTATACAGAGCTGATCTGGGTCCTGTAGGACCCAGCAGCTCTTGCAAGACACTGAGCCTGGCGGATCACGTGACTGCCAGGTCAGAGGGTGGCCGCATCATGGCGGCGCCCATAGCTGTGTATACAGCACTCATTGAGCGATTGAGAAGGCAGGTACGGGAATAAAACTTCCATACCTTCTCTCTGGGAGCTCCGGCTGAAGTTACAGCCGGTCCCAGTATCAGCAGCTGCACGATCTCGGGCAATAGCTGTATTCTAACAGGACGTACCGGCACGTCCTATCAGAACAAGACAACCACTTCCCGGACGTATATAGTCTGTGTGCGGTCTGGAAGTGGTGAAGGGTAGGTAGACAAACTGAGTTGAATCATGAGTGACAATTGGCCAAACTTACCATATAAGATACATAAGGTTCTGACAATCCCCATTAGTCTATAGTACCTTGCTTTCTTCATACAGATATGGAGCTGTCCCTGTTCTGCCATATTGGCTTGCGGTTATTGTGAAAGTAAAATATTATCTATACTCCAAGATTGTCAGAAATGTGAAGTGAATGTTGGAAAGGTCTTCAATTCCAGGAAAATTTTAGTCCAAGAAAAATGAGTTAAATGAGTTAATGGTGACACTCTTCATGGTTGTGCTCCTTTACACCGTCAAGATCATCTTAGGGATAAATATCGGGCACTGGGGCGACTTATTCACCTCTAAACTCCTTTTATCTGTATTCGGTCCAAATAGACTCATCATTGCTGGGCTCTGATGTAGTGTCCGGTCTTCTCCATGTCTTCCAACCCTATCCTTGATGTCATTGCCTCCAAATAACCATTGAGCCTTGTGATTGGGCTTCAGTGGCCTCAATTTTATCCCTGAAGCATCCTGATGAAGCTTTGACATCCCCCGTGTGACCACTGAGGCCCAATGACGGGTCTTAGCTGTCAATTGGGGCAAATGATGTCAGAGACGAAGACCAGACACCATGGTGGAGCCCAAGAAAGGTGATTGTAAGTGGATTCTATTACACTCCCTCCTTTGTCTCCCATTGTTGTACCCCAAGGAATGAAGAGACCCCAGAGTATAATACCAGTACTGATACCAGGTCGCCCATCACTAATCCTCATGTACTGGCTGATCCATTAACCACATGGTGTAGAAGAAGGACATTAAGGTAAATTGCAGATAATATCTCACTTACTAATAATTGTTACAAAGAAGGAATTCATCATCGATTTGAGCTGATACATATATCCGTCACATAAGAATATTCAGGATGAACCTCGGACCGACCCCATTAAGAGAATCACATTTATGACTTGTCTGACCCACAATCCCAGCAATAACCTAATGCTTTATTAAAATGTGTTTCAGTCATAAATGTATCACTCAGGAGAGGACATGTCTATTTCCAGACCACTGTCCATCTCTACTGAGATCACCGGTTTTTCTTGGCCGCTCCATGGCGCTGATTCATACAGTAGTTACAGTATTTCTTGATACAAGTTCCGGGATTGACCTTCAAACATGCAAACTGGAGAAAAACTAGGACAGCATGTCATTTTACTGCATGACAAGTCATCAAAGATGATGTGCGGAGCAGTTACCATATGGTGGGCGCCGCGCAAATCTGTAAACTCGGGGAAATATCAATAAACATAAAACAACTTGATCTGCGCTGTGTGATCTGCCGCATCAACTGCAAATTTAGCTTTTACTTTCTGAGCTTTTATAGGCCCAATGCACAAAATACTGTAAGATTAGTCTAAGCTTTGATCTGCTCGAGATTCTACCAAAAGATTTCCAGTTGCCTGACAACGTACTAAAATATGAGATGTACAGTAATCGTAAAATGAGTCAAGTTATTACAGTCGTTGACTCACTTACAAAATCCAGTTTCAAAAACGCTTATTCTGAGTTACCAAAGGCTCCAGCATATCACCCCAGCCCTGCAGATAGATAGGTTAATGTCACCAGACCCAGCATATCACCCCAGCCCTGCAGATAGATAGGTTATACTGTCACCAGACCCAGTATATCACCCCAGCCCTGCAGATAGATAGGTTACTGTCACCAGAACCAGCATATCACCCCAGCCCTGCAGATAGATAGGTTACTGTCACCAGACCAGCATATCACCCCAGCCCTGCAGATAGATAGGTTACTGTCACCAGACCCAGCATATCACCCCAGCCCTGCAGATAGATAGGTTACTGTCACCAGAACCAGCATATCACCCCAGCCCTGCAGATAGATAGGTTACTGTCACCAGACCCAGCATATCACCCCAGCCCTGCAGATAGATAGGTTACTGTTACCAGACCAGCATATCATCCCAGCCCTGCAGATAGATAGGTTACTGTCACCAGACCAGCATATCACCCCAGCCCTGCAGATAGATAGGTTACTGTCACCAGACCAGCATATCACCCCAGCCCTGCAGATAGATAGGTTACTGTCACCAGACCCAGCATATCACCCCAGCCCTGCAGATAGATAGGTTACTGTCACCAGACCCAGCATATCACCCCAGCCCTGCAGATAGATAGGTTAATGTCACCAGACCCAGCATATCACCCCAGCCCTGCAGATAGATAGGTTACTGTCACCAGTACCAGCATATCACCCCAGCCCTGCAGATAGATAGGTTATACTGTCACCAGACCCAGTATATCACCCCAGCCCTGCAGATAGATAGGTTACTGTCACCAGAACCAGCATATCACCCCAGCCCTGCAGATAGATAGGTTACTGTCACCAGAACCAGCATATCACCCCAGCCCTGCAGATAGATAGGTTACTGTCACCAGACCAGCATATCACCCCAGCCCTGCAGATAGATAGGTTACTGTCACCAGACCCAGCATATCACCCCAGCCCTGCAGATAGATAGGTTACTGTCACCAGAACCAGCATATCACCCCAGCCCTGCAGATAGATAGGTTACTGTCACCAGACCCAGCATATCACCCCAGCCCTGCAGATAGATAGGTTACTGTTACCAGACCAGCATATCATCCCAGCCCTGCAGATAGATAGGTTACTGTCACCAGACCAGCATATCACCCCAGCCCTGCAGATAGATAGGTTACTGTCACCAGACCAGCATATCACCCCAGCCCTGCAGATAGATAGGTTACTGTCACCAGACCCAGCATATCACCCCAGCCCTGCAGATAGATAGGTTACTGTCACCAGAACCAGCATATCACCCCAGCCCTGCAGATAGATAGGTTACTGTCACCAGACCCAGCATATCACCCCAGCCCTGCAGATAGATAGGTTACTGTCACCAGAACCAGCATATCACCCCAGCCCTACAGATAGATAGGTTACTGTCACCAGACCAGCATATCATCCCAGCCCTGCAGATAGATAGGTTACTGTCACCAGACCAGCATATCACCCCAGCCCTGCAGATAGATAGGTTACTGTCACCAGACCAGCATATCACCCCAGCCCTGCAGATAGATAGGTTACTGTCACCAGACCCAGCATATCACCCCAGCCCTGCAGATAGATAGGTTACTGTCACCAGAACCAGCATATCACCCCAGCCCTGCAGATAGATAGGTTACTGTCACCAGACCCAGCATATCACCCCAGCCCTGCAGATAGATAGGTTACTGTCACCAGTACCAGCATATCACCCCAGCCCTGCAGATAGATAGGTTACTGTCACCAGACCCAGCATATCATCCCAGACCTGCAGATAGATAGGTTACTGTCACCAGACCCAGCATATCACCCCAGCCCTGCAGATAGATAGGTTACTGTCACCAGACCCAGCATATCACCCCAGCCCTGCAGATAGATAGGTTACTGTCACCAGACCCAGTATATCACCCCAGCCCTGCAGATAGATAGGTTACTGTCACCAGAACCAGCATATCACCCCAGTCCTGCAGATAGATAGGTTACTGTCAGCAGAACCAGCATATCACCCCAGCCCTGCAGATAGATAGGTTACTGTCACCAGAACCAGCATATCACCCCAGTCCTGCAGATAGATAGGTTACTGTCACCAGACCCAGCATATCACCCCAGCCCTGCAGATAGATAGGTTACTGTCACCAGACCCCAGCATATCACCCCAGCCCTGCAGATAGATAGGTTACTGTCACCAGAACCAGCATATCACCCAAGCCCTGCAGATAGATAGGTTACTGTCACCAGAACCAGCATATCACCCCAGCCCTGCAGATAGATAGGTTACTGTCACCAGACCCAGCATATCACCCCAGCCCTGCAGATAGATAGGTTACTGTCACCAGTACCAGCATATCACCCCAGCCCTGCAGATAGATAGGTTACTGTCACCAGTACCAGTATATCACCCCAGCCCTGCAGATAGATAGGTTACTGTCACCAGACCCAGCATATCACCCCAGCCCTGCAGATAGATAGGTTACTGTCACCAGACCCAGCATATCACCCCAGCCCTGCAGATAGATAGGTTACTGTCACCAGACCCAGCATATCACCCCAGCCCTGCAGATAGATAGGTTACTGTCACCAGAACCAGCATATCACCCCAGCCCTGCAGATAGATAGGTTACTGTCACCAGAATCAGCATATCACCCCAGCCCTGCAGATAGATAGGTTACTGTCACCAGACCCAGCATATCACCCCAGCCCTGCAGATAGATAGGTTACTGTCACCAGAACCAGCATATCACCCCAGCCCTGCAGATAGATAGGTTACAGAAAAATAAAAAAAAGTTTTAGAAGGTAGAGAATAAAAAACATGAATTGAAAAGTGTCTTGCTGAGGAAAGGCTTAGAGGGATTATCCATTTACTAATATTGATTGCTATCCTTACAGTAATATTAGGCCTGTAAGGGTTAGACAGTTGAAACCCCTGCGGATTTGCTGCCCCCGGGGTATCGCAGCTCCTGGTATTGTCTACACACTAGTAATCGTGCTGTTCGCTCCCCGTATGATTTGTAGTGATGGGTTTGGGTGTTGTAGTATTTCTCTATGAGGCAGGTAAACAATATCAGGAGTTGTTGTGTCCTGCGGCAGCAGATCTGTGGGGGGTCTCCGGTGTCAGTCCCATGAAGACCTAATAACGATATTTAACCCATTCATCCAAGTTTTTTTTTTTTTTCATTCTTTAAGTAATCCCCCTCCGGACAATCCCTTTAATGCTTTATTTTCCAGATTTTCTTGCATTCTCCATCTAGTTGTCACATTGTAACATTTCCTACAATGGCAGCCATCATTCAGGAGTAGCGTGCGGGAAAATAAAACATCTTCAGACGATGGGAATGTCATGAGGCAGACAAATAGCATTGCGTAATATGTTCTAAAATCTGTTTGTTTCCTGGGGGTGCAACATGAGCACTTTTATGTCTTCTCTTTTTTTTCATTTACAGAATAACCCTTCAATTCTGACAAGCTATTCTGATTCAATGATTTCGGGCCCTTGTAGAATACAGATGATGCAAACATCATTATCTCTGCTGGAGAGCTAAATTATAGCGTGATAATGTTTTATCCACTGAGTTATTACAGGGTAGTTTGTGTGATGTATGGAGAGATTACATTTCTTCTTTCCATCCTTTAACTCTTTCTAGATGGATATTTTCTGACTATGTGCGAGATCTGAAGGGACATAACAGGACTTTCCAACAATGTAACATCATCTACATACAGAGAATACCAAGCAATACCGATCTTAAGTGGCCCATACACGGTCAATATTATTGTGCAATGTGGGTTGCACAATATTTTGACGGCGGCCCCTAGATGGTCAATATTATTGTACAAAAGATTGTACCGTATGGAGGCGATATTGAAGGTTGTGCAATACAGACTGTTTAGAACATTAAAGATTAACCATCAAAGTTACTTTGTTGTACCCGGCCACAGATTTGGTACATGAGGATTTGTTCTTGATGTGTTTGGCTCAGGACACCTTTTTAAAAGTCGTGCAAACTTTTGGCCTTGTTGTACAATCGGAGTCTCCTGTAAAAGAGAAGTAGAAATAAGGTTTTTGTGATTCTATGTATTTTTTCCATAAATGCTTCTTTAGAAATGGGCTCTTTTGTGTTTCTTGTAGGATATCCCTGTGGATTTAGTGAGAAAGCTGGGTGCTGCTGTAGATTAATGTCCTGTCATCTCCATTGTTGGCTGCTTGGTGTTAGTCATTGGAATATTTTTATCTTGTATAACAGATTTGGGTCCTGCTGCTTGATGTTACTCTGACTATTGATGTCCATAAGAAACGGAAAGATGTACAAGTCTACTAGGCCAAGCTATGGCTAAACCCCAAACATCACTCAACGTCAATGGTTAGTGTCACAGTTACTAAACCTACCCTGGAATTGGCGGCTACTTACAGGACATGTTCATAGAGGAACAACAACAAAATGAAGAATGAGGGTATAAGAGCCGCTACCTGCAAACTCTAAGGCCAATACAATTTGCAATCTGATGCTGAACAGAAGATCTGCAGTTGCATACAGTATATACAGTATATATAAGTAACAAGAACAGTATATACAGTATATATAAGTAACAAGAACAGTATATACAGTATATATAAGTAGCAAGAACAGTATATACAGTATATATAAGTAACAAGAATAGTATATACAGTATATATAAGTAACAAGAACAGTATATCCAGTATATATAAGTAACAAGAACAGTATATACGGTATATATAAGTAGCAAGAACAGTATATACAGTATATATTAGTAACAAGAACAGTATATACAGTATATATAAGTAACAAGAACAGTATATACGGTATATATAAGTAGCAAGAACAGTATATACAGTATATATTAGTAACAAGAACAGTATATACAGTATATATAAGTAACAAGAACAGTATATACAGTATATATAAGTAACAAGAACAGTATATACAGTATATATAAGTAACAAGAACAGTATATACAGTATATATAAGTAGCAAGAACATCCCTGTAACAAACTATATCTACAATAATATATGCACAAAAGCAAAAGAATCCATAAAGCGGACACATTCCGGAATAAACATGGAAACCTTAGAAGCAGAGATGACCCAATCTCGTGAGATTTCCTTGGTGAGTATTCACAAGATTTGCCCATTTTGAGCCAAACTCTCTCGGCCCAATCTGGAAAAGCTTTGAATATAGTGCAGAGTCTCCTGCGACCCCTGCGAGGGTCCAGGGAAGGTGCTGAAGAATAATAAACACTGATACTTACCTTCCCTCACCCCTACTGGGCTCCTTTGTGGCATCAAGCACTGCCGTAGTAAGTAATCCCATTATTTGGCTTTTTATGGAAAATATCTTACAATTACCCCATTCACACACCCTTTGGTCTGGCACAGGTCTATTCTTCCTATTGAATGTGCAGTGCTGTCCTAAAAGTAGAGTTTGGCCGAGGAGGGGCCACTATGGCTTTTATGGTTTGGGTTGTGCCTTTTAGCTTTGTCCTGGACCATACAATTATATTCTATATCTAGATCCACATGTTTCCAGATTGTGGTCACGGCTTGGCCAAAACCTTTTCCTGCTTCATCGTGACAAAGTCACCAACTTGTAATGTCAGGTCAATAAAGGAATTTACCAAGCCAGAGCCCTGACCCCGATCTACCATGAGAATTTGGCAATCTGATTGGTGACCATTCGATAACATTGCTCTGCTGTATTAATACTATAAAATGGTAATCCCATAATGTATAGGGTCACAGGGATTAGGACGTGCAGGGCTGAAGAGGACGGAGCATGATATAGATACAGTAGTCGGGTTCTACACTCGATAGAATACAATGTATCAGTTTTTATTTCTGGAACGTTCCTTTAAATATCCAAAGCTTCCCATACAGAGAATATGCAATAAATTGCGACCTTTTCTTGGCCTGTCACATATTGTGTGTGTGTTAGGATTATGGAGATTACTCTGGGAAAGATTAGGTAAAACAGTCAATAAATCAGTTATTTTTAGCTCCAGTTACCATTTACTTAGTTATAAGTCACAACTTACTTCCCGCAGTATATAGGTCACGTAGAAAGGAACATAGCGAATGGTAAGATTTCCGTGCCCGTATAACGTCTCCATTCCTATCACAGTTACGAACTGTTAAAATGTCTTTTCGGGTCTATTTGCATATCGTGTCATTTACAGAGGATGTGAGCAGATGGCAAAATTGTATTAAAATGAATGATGGGGATTTGGAACTTAAAGGTGTTTTCTGGCACCGAAGTCATCATTTTTATTTGACTTTTTTAATATTATTTTTCCCATAGTAAATCAGAAAAGTTACTGCGTAGAGGTGTGTAATTCATTGGGGTGTTACATCCTTTAGTGATAAGGGCCCCCAATAGATCTATGGCCATGGCGAAGCCTGTCTGCCATTGTATGGGGGTCTCTGATGGAACGTATGGATTCCGAAGGAATCTTCTAGAAAAGATGGACTATAGATTTCCATACATTCATCTCATCATAGTTGACTAGTCTTGTTGAAGTGATGGGGATATAATGGGGAAGATATACTAAGCTAAATATGCCATAATTGGCACCCCCCCCAAAAAAAAAAAAAAAAAAAAAACAACAAACAAACAACCAGCTGTGTAACATTCCGTGTGTCACGTGATCAAGTATTTTTTATCACTTTTTGGACACCTTTACAATTTGTATGAAAAGGGAAGGTTTGGGACTTACTGGGAAAGGGAAGGGGCTTAAAATGTAGAAGATTCACCGAGCGGACCCCCAGGATTAGGTTCTCGTTAGAGGATTGGTGTCTTTGCACATAGGAGCTTGTCAGCAGCAGTAGCAACATCCAATACCTCCAGGAGGTGAAGTGAACACGAACAGAAACAGACCGATGGATGTAGAAAGAACTGCGCTTGCTCCAAATTCCGTAAATTCAACACAATCTTTATTAAAATTCCTAATACACTGTGTATTAGGAATTTTAATAAAGATCGTGTTGAATTTACAGAATTTGGAGCAAGCGCAGTTCTTTCTACATCCATCGGTCTGTTTCTGTTAGGGCTTAAAATGTGACCCTGTGCACTAAAAAATTTGCCAAAATTTTGTTGCATTTATGTTGAACATTAAGCCAAATAATAAGTGCTACTAAGTTGACTCAATGGTCTAACATTAAGTATCAGTCAATCTTCTCCCTTATTTAGTTTCCAGTCTGTCTTCCCCAATAACATTGTATCTTTTCTTAAGAATCACAATTTTTTCCGTAATATTTCCACCATTCCATCAATTTGACGATTTTCACGAGATTGACCCCGCCGTTGCACCTGCATTGCTTAGTAAATTTTTCCTCTCCAGTCAATTCTTTTCTTAGCAGTATTTTTAAGGAAAAACAAACCCTAAGCCCGGCAATAACAATAACATAGGTGTCAGAACAATTGAAAGGCGATTCGGTGAAGTGTGAAGTCAACATATAACACAAGAAGTAAAGGCAATTTGTCCCAAACTGCAAATATATCTCTATCCGGGGAAGGAAAAGGTTGGGTTTGTTGAATGAAATAATGGAATATCTTGTGTCACGTGAGGAATGACTGCTGATATAGAGTAACATAATACAGATTTATGTCAGTTCACGTTTTTCTGCTTTTTCTTTTTTTATATTAAACTACACGTTCTAGTATATAAATATAGAGATGAATAGACTATGGGGTCATACACACAGCCGTACAGATAGCCCCTAGATTCATACACATAGCTGAGTGTGCAGGCCGGGGCTCTACTGATGGGGAGGGGTCGGTGCTCCGTTCCATTCTGATGACTGTAAAGCCTACTATCTGCTCTCTGACATTGGAACGGAACCTCCCATTGAAATCAATGGTGGAGAGAAGGCGCTCAGGGGTCACCCAAGTGTCTGATTTATACAAAGGGGTATCTCTACCCTGCAGTAAGACATATCACCTAAGATCTGTCCCCAGACTCCTAAATCAGAAGCCTAAATGTGACCCCAGACCTATAATCAGGACCTTTACCATCCATTCTCAGACCAATATTGAAAGACAAATATTATTGTTTCTATAATGAAAAGTTCTATAGTCTCCCAATACATTTTATCAATTCCGCTCAGTTTTCTAGATCTCTGCTTGCTGTCATTCATTCTGCTTACTGCCAGTGGAGAAAAATCACACCATGGTCATGTGGTATATGGTCCATGGTCATATGATATACAGTCTATAGTCATGTGATATACAGTCCATGTTCATGTGATATATATAGTCCATGGTCATGTTATATACAGCCCGTGGTCATGTGATATATATAGTCCATGGTCATATGATACACAGTCTATAGTCATGTGATATACAATCCATGGTCATGTGATATGGTCATGTGATATACAGTCCATGGTCATGTGATACACAGTCTATAGTCATGTGATATACAATCCATGGTCATGTGATATACAGTCCATGGTCATGTGATATACAGTCTCTAGTCATGTGATGTACAGTTCATGGTCATGTGATACACAGTCTATAGTCATGTGATATACAATCCATGGTCATGTGATATACAGCCCATGGTCATGTGATACACAGTCTATAATCATGTGATATACAATCCATGGTCATGTGATATACAGTCCATGGTCATGTGATATACAGTCTCTAGTCATGTGATGTACAGTTCATGGTCATGTGATGTACAGTCCATGGTCATGTGATATACAGCCCATGGTCATGTGATACACAGTCTATAGTCATGTGATATACAATCCATGGTCATGTGATATGGTCATGTGATATACAGTCCATGGTCATGTGATATACAGTCCATGGTCATGTGATATACAGTCTCTAGTCATGTGATGTACGGTCCATGGTCATGTGATATACAGTCTCTAGTCATGTGATATACAGTCCATGGTCATGTGATATACAGTCTCTAGTCATGTGATATACAGTCCATGGTCATGTGATATACAGTCTCTAGTCATGTGATGTATGGTCCATGGTCATGTGATATACAGTCTCTAGTCATGTGATATACAGTCCATGGTCATGTGATATACAGTCTCTAGTCATGTGATATACAGTCTATAGTCATGTGATATACAGTCTCTAGTCATGTGATATACAGTCCATGGTCATGTGATATACAGTCTCTAGTCATGTGATGTATGGTCCATGGTCATGTGATATACAGTCTCTAGTCATGTGATATACAGTTCATGGTCATGTGATATACAGTCTCTAGTCATGTGATATACAGTCTATAGTCATGTGATATACAGTCTATAGTCATGTGATATACAGTCCATGGTCATGTGATATACAGTCCATGGTCATGTGATATACAGTCCATGGTCATGTGATGAATACACCGGTGCACGACTTATTACAGTCACAAACCAGTAATCAGACGTGTCCATCACATGACCATGAACTTTATATATTGCTCTTTGTTTTTATGTTCTTTCTACCTTGGTTTGTCAGACATTGTAGGTGTTGTCAGATGAGACCGACGTCTTGCAGATATTTGCGGCTCTGGCTTGGTCTCCCTTCCCCCTTCCCTATTGCCCATATGGCCGGTCTACCCCGAACAGATGATTTTAGCTGAAGTGTTGTCAATTCTTATAACATAGAGTTTCGGAGATGCTAGGCCGATGAATCTTCTGACGTCTCCCTGCGCCTTCTATCCTTAGCGCTATACTAGGGATCGATCGTCTCAAGGTCACAGCGGATTGGAGATTCATGACCTTCTTGTCAGAACAGCGTCCTACTTCCATCACCAGTCCGTACCTCCATGCTGCCGTGTAACCGAATGTGAAGGAATCCGCCGATCTCAGACGCTCTTCTTAAATCTCTTGACATTTACAAGGAAGTTGTTGATTAAGGTGGGTAATAAAATATTTCACGTAAATGGAAGTGTCTGTCGGTATCTATTATCATATTAAGGATCATCTGAAGACAGGAGCTCATGCGGAAAATACATTCAACGAAGAACAAGAGTCGCGCGTACCGGAGATAGGACGTGCGCTGACAAGTCCGCGCAAGCTGAGAGAGTCTACAAGGATCTGCAGCACATCTGCTCATGTGGCTCCTGACACGTCTCCTAACCAGTCAATGTCTCCCGCTTCCTAATCGATCCTAATTGATTACTAATTAAAGAAAATAAGGCTCATAAACGCGCAGGGTTAATGATCGCGCCTTCTTCTTGACTATAAATATTGAATATGCAATAGATGGAATGAATCCTATAGATCGGGACGGTTACTACTGCCCCATTATTGCGATCAGGATCATTGTCATTATGTATAGTTGGAGAATTATTAGGACTTATTATGGGAATATTATTGGTATTTGTTGCAGTTCTGATTGTAACATTTCTTATATGTATCACAAATATCAGGCCCACAGATGAATTCTATGGTGGGTCCCTAAGTCAGGGTGGGCCCCTAGTCCTCAGTCACGTGGATGTATTGTACATGACACACTGTAGTATATACAAGTTGGCAGCAAATGCAACCATATATTATAACCTGAGCAAATTAAAGGGGTTTCCCAGGCTAAAAATATTTGAGAACTGTCCTAAGGTTATGTCATCATTCCGACAGCCGACATCGCATTGATCATCTGTCGTTGGCGGCCCATACTCATAGAGCAGGAAGTAGACAGCGCTGTTCTCATTGTAGTGGCCAGAACAGGTACTGCAGATCAGCGACCAGTCACATGTGCAGTAACTCGCTTTGGCTACTCCCAATAGAGAGCCCAATTCGTATAATGGGTGCTGAAACTGAACGCACTCAATGCTGAGGAATGGTAGGGGCTAGAGAAAAATTCAATGGAGCGTAATCTTATGTAAATGATTGGAGTTGTAATTACATACAGGCAGTAGTACACGAAGGTCACAGGTTACATAGAGTAGTTGTGTAGTTAAAAAAAAGACCAAATCCAATCTATAATTCTACAAGAAGGTAAAAAAAAACAAAAACACCATGATGTTGATGCCAATTGCCCCATATAAGGGTAAAAAAACCTTTTCGACTCCACATCAGAACAAATCCCTGGAACAACATTGGACCTCCTGTAATCCATCACTTTGTAACTTTCTATAGTCTGTAGCAATGGATACATTATTGTAACGACATTCTTATTGACTCCATTGTCAGTATACAGACCACACACATCTGTAACACTGTAACATGGGGACCAGGTACGACCTACAGTTTGTAACATGGATTTTAGAGATAGGATTTTGTGACCCTCTGCTTAATATTCTCCGCACGTCGATGGAATTCAGGCGGCTTTCTAATATTTCTGTGTTCTCTTTCCATCCAACTACCACCAAGCTTTTCGAGTAAATGGAAATATAGTATATTGCAAATTCTGTATCTGTCTAGATTAATGTGTGGCCGAAAAGTAACAAATCAGAGTTGAGTCCATGAGCTATAAATCTTTCGCCCGGCTTTCAACAATAATTTGGTTTCAAAATAACCGTCCGCTCGGCGAGCTGAAGAGAAGAGATAATAGCAATAGCAGGTTTATCAGGGATCTGAGAATATATTTCACCTGATGTAGAAGGGGCTTCCCATGGTGGGACATTTATTAGATTCCTATTGCTGCTGAAGCAGTGAGCGGCCAAGACCCCTTTAATAAAAACCATGCAACGCCCGCCTGAATGTTTTTTGGAATTGTAACACATTGTATAGGGCCGTGTTATGCGCTAATTCTGGACTCAACACAGAAGTCATCACCTTAGTCTATGATTCTGTAAACGTTTCGGTGGTCTTACCCCACTGATCAGCCAATGTACATGGTGGAAAATTACACTTTAAGAGCAAAGATACCACATATATATAGTATAATATAATATTAGATTGATGGACATGGAAAGTTCCTTACTTGAAGGGCCCCCCAGATATTTTTCACACTGATTGGTTTTGGGTTCCACTATAGGACCAGCTGCCGCCAGGACCTAAGGGTTCAAAGCTCAGCTTCTATATGAGGAATAGGACCAGGACTACAGACTTTGTGCACCAGGACTGTCATGAGTAATTCTGGGACTCCAAACAGCCAAATGTTGCATTCCCCTTCTCCATGTATTACAGTTTCCTGTCTTGTGGCTCCAAAAACATATAATGCTTTCCAGTGGCCTCACACCGTATAATGTTTCCCAATGACTGACCTCATAATAAAATATTCCCCAGTAGCTGGAGGACTTCCAAACTCTTCTGGTCCAATGAATCGGAGCTGGATAGAAGCTGCTCAATATTCATTGGAACATAACGGACCCACAGACGTCCTCTTGGATAGCACACTGGACATGTCCATGAATCCTTATGGGTCAGTGATATGTGTAGGACATCCTGCACCCACGTGTTGTGTCTCATGGCAGGGCCGGCTCCAGGTTTTTATGGGCCCTTGGACGACAGAGCCTCAGTGGGTCCCCTTGTGGAGGAAGCGGGAGTCGGGACACTGCGGACGCTGATGAGCTGAAATCGGGACAGGCAGGCGCTGGGGCAGGCAAGTGCCGGGGGGCCCCCAGATGCTCTGAGGGCCCCGGCACTTGCCCGACTATGCCTTGTGCTGACGCCGGCCCTGCTTACAGCTGACATTTTTTAGAAGGATAACATGCTCCCACACAAACAAGCGTTTCCCAGGAATGTTTCGGCCATCTTTTGAATCTCGCCATACCCTACTGTATCTCCTCTTGTATCCAGCCTAGAGGTGCCTCCGCTGGTTCATTGAGCCTCCTTTCAGTGCTACAATTTTCCCCAATAATCTTCTCCTTTTGCTCTAATATTGTAATCCCTTCCATATATCATAATATATCCACTTAGGAAGTTTCATTCCATTCGAGCATCTCCTTCTTGGTGACTTATTTGGGTCAATGACTGTATTTGCCTTCTGTTCTTGAACCATATTTCAGAATCGTGTGCTCCTGGACAATTCTGCAAAGCAATGTTGGGATTTCCAGTTGAAGTTCCATTCAAGGATTGGATTCTGCTCTTTGGTTTCAAATCCATCATTGAGCTGGTAGATCTAAAACTATAGTTGACTGTTGTTCCACTTAGTATTCCCCAAAGAGCACAGACTAAGATCTCCTAAAAACCCAGGAGGAGCTCCCAGGAGTGGAGATGACACATTGACTTTCGAGTATCTCTTTTTAGTTGCCGACCTCCACCAATACGTCACTAATGGCGTTTCTTAGCAATAAGATGTCAAGAGACAACTCCTTCCAGAATCCTGATCTCCTGTATTATGGCGGTTTTTCTATCATTCCTTTTACCCGGAGACCTTGTAGAAATGTCTCCATACACTTAGCCGATCCTTATAATTAACCGCAATGACTCGGCTCACACAATGGCGCAAGGTCAGAGCGCACGTATCTGGCCCGGAGCCAAAGACACAATATATTTAAGATGAGTTTTATACATTCAAATAGCACAATAAAAGAAGATTGTTTATATTCAGCCATAACAAAAGCAGAGACACAAAGATCTATATTTGAGTGCACCGAGCTGGGCTCATGGAGAGAGGCTCAAGATGATTCATTGATAGCGGGGAACAGGAAAATGACCTTCCTTCAAAGAAGCGTTTGGCTGTTATTTACCTGCAGTGGAAGTTATAAAACAGCAAAGGCTTCGTGAGACGGCAACATCAAAGCCCGAAGTACCACACGAGATCCAGCAAATTAATTGGAACGATGCAGTATTAATGGCTTCCCGAGGACTCTGACCTCTGGATTTTACAGCCCCATGTATAACACATACATACTTAATGCACAGGCTTCTTTATGGTGCATTACACCGCATGTCGCCCTAATACTGTAATCTCTACAAAGGGTAAAAGCTTTCCATTGCATTTAGATTGTGGCTTTTCTCACATTTGCATTAGCTGGACATAGCACTGCCCTGTAAACGTCTGCCGTAACCACGAGAAACTCATCAGCCTGGGAAACTACTAGCAAATAAAGAGGGTGTATTATGTGCCTAAGGGTTTGTGGAAAGCTGGATATCAATCACCAACACGAGCACTAAAAGTAAGAGTGGCATTACCCACCATGCAACCCCCTCAATTGTGCGGGGCCCTAGAAATCAGAGCAGCCCCCGCACCGATCAGATACTAACCAGCAGGTTCTTGCTTTTGTATTAAATTGGCTGATACCTAATGGATTGTTTCAGTAGGTAATGGCAGATATTAAAGGGTTATGCCATGATGAGTATTTATCTATAGCACAGAGGAGAAATACCTGATTGTTGGGGTCTTTCTCCACTTTTTTTTAAGTTTGTGAGCCCCATATAGGACCCATAATATAGGGCTCACAATGAACATTTTTCCCCTATCAGCATGTCTTTGTAGTATGGGAGGAAAACTACACAAACACGGGAAGAACATGCAAACTTCTTGCAGCTGTGGTCCTTGGCAGGATTCAAACCCAGGTCTCCAGTACTAACCACTGAGCCACCGTGTTGCCCCGGAACTTTCTCACCTCCCATTTCTCATCCATGATGACCACAGCCAGGTTGCATGTAGACGCATCACGTGTTGGACTGACAAAAACATTCTCCCATTCCCTTCAACACTTACAACATGGGCCAGGGTTCAGTGGGTTCACCATTAAATGGCAAGAAGACGACCAATGTGACAGTCCAGTGGAGGTAGCATTAAGGGGGCAGTACACTGTGTCTGGGGACACTAAGGGACATTATTTTGGGACCTCCAGATATAACTCTGCTTGAGGCACCAGGAAAGCTAAAAATTCACTCCCGACTGTAAATGGATGAATATAACTTGTACATTTACAGAATCCATTTTTTAATGTAGATTGTGAGTCCCATATAGAGTTGACATTTTACCCCTTCAATATATCTTTGTGGCATGGGAGGAAATCCATGCAAACACGGGGAGAAAATACGAACTCCTTGCAGATGTTGCTCCTGGCGGGATTCGAGCTTAGGACTCCAGCGCTGCAAGGCTGCACTGCTAACCACTGAGCCACCGTGTTGCATTTTTGAAAGGATACAAGATACAGAGTTGCAATCTCTCATCTGACAGGACAGAGGATGTGTCTGATTTCTGGGGAGAAACCAATCGTGAAAACAAGGATTCCATCTGAGGGACGGTCGCACCTGCAGGGCTCCGCTCTGTATCCTGATATTTTCATCAGTCCCATAGACTTAAAATTAAACAGCAGTGACCAAGACTGTTGTTGTCCATGTAGGGGTCACACAGTACCCCCATTCTCATGATCACTTGTGCCCACAGAAATCAGACAATTATCCTCTGCCCTGTCCCACCTAGTGGTTATGATGGCGGTTGCAGCCAGGGCTTTGAGTATGAAGACATCAGTAATGGTGGATCCTCTGCATTACACACCGCACATAGAGGACATACAGTGCATCGTATATGGCGGACCTGATCCACGCAGTTTTAAACATTTGCACATTTTCCCGCTGCCTTTTTCAGTAAGCTCGACAATATTTTTTCCATTTTTAACGAAGCGCCGCTGCGAAGCCTTTTCTGCTTTTTCAAGGAACAGAACATCATTATTTAGTAGACAAATATGGCTACTTGTTCTTCAAAGAAAACAGTCAATGGACCATAGAGAGGAATCGATACGGCTCTCCTAGTTACACAATAACTTAATAACTGGAAATGTTTCCAAATAATTGCTCTGCGGACGGACAGAACTTCCCTTGTACATTACAAATATACATTCAGCGCAGTCCCCGGGAACTCACCATCTAATGATATATGTTCACATAAAAGCAGCTATTACATTGATGACAGTTCACCAAACGTGTTTATTTCTCTGCAGAATCCTATCATTTACACATTATTAAGCCACGGGGGGCAATTTAGAAAAGTTGCTCAAAATTGTTATTGTATTTGAATTATATATATTTTATCTTTGGTCTTAAAAAAAAAAACGTACAAGTCTTTTGATGGAACAAAACCAACTTTGTAGTTAAGTTTTTTTGTTCTACGTTCTTGGTTTATGTGATTGTATTATACTTTATCAGAACGGTTCAACTGCAATGGAATAGAAGGTTTCTTACTGATCCTATTAGACGTTCTTACACCGTTTTGTGTATACAGCTCCCTGGCTGAACTATGTGCTTCTATGGACAAAGACTACAAACAATCCCTACACTGCAGTCAATTGTCCCTCTGCCAACTCTTCTTGCAAAAAGACAGTAAAAGATGGGAAATACTGAAAGGGGTAAAGGCCAGTTATAGGAGCTGATACCTGGGTGAAGATATAATAAGATGTCAGTGTGTGCACATTTGCATCAGTCGTTGCCATTAAGTCTCATATAACTGTATCATGTTGGCAGCACATACCCTGTTTACCAAGGAGGATGTGCCGCCAACCAGTGAGTATTATATGATCAGCCAACAGACGAGCACCTATAGGGCACCTGTACTATGGGGCTGCACTGTAGTTGCATGTGCACTGTCTGCAATATATATATAATATATACTGAAGCCGGCACAGAGGGAGTTGTGTTATGTTTGTTCCATTGGATGCCACATTACAAACCAATGCAACGCCAGCTTTCAATGCAATGCCAGCAGTTCCTCCCATACAAGGCAGGATTTCCATTATCCTTTATACCAGATATCCTTGTTTTTGCCTCCTTTTTGGAAAAATGGACATTTTGCACAAAAACTTATGATCGTGCACCAGAACACCAGCAGACAATCACCAACATGAGCACTAAAAGTAAGCGTGGCATTACCCACTATGCAGCCCCCTCAATTGTGCGGGGCCCAAGAAATCAGAGCAGCCCCTGCACCGATCAGATACTGACCAGCAAGTTCTTGATTTTGTATTAAATTGGCTGATACCTAATGGATTGTTTCAGTAGGTAATGGCAGATATTAAAGGGTTATGCCATGAAGAGTATTCATAGCATAGAGGAGGAATACTTGATTGTCTTTCTCCCTTTTTTTTTAAGTTTGTGAGCCCCATATAGGGCCCACAATGTACAGTTCTCCCTATCAGTATGCCTTTGTAGTATGGGAGGAAATCCACACAAACACAGGGAGAACATACAAACTCCTTGCAGCTGTGATCCTTGGCAGAATTTGAACCCAGGACTGCAGCACTGCAAGGCTTCTGTGCTAACCACTGAGCCACTTTGTTGCCCTGGGACTTTCTCACCTCCCATTTCTCATTCATGATGACCGCAGCCAGGTTGCATGTAGGCGCATGACAAAAACATTCTCACATTCCCTTCAACCCTTACAACCTGGGCCAGGGTTCAATGGGTTCACCATTAAGTGGCAAGAAGAAGACCAATGTGACAGTCCAGTGGGGGTAGCATTAAGGGGGCAGTATACTGTGTCTGGGGACACTAAAGGGCAATATTTTGGGGCCTCCAGATATAACTCTGCTTGAGGCAACAGGAAAGATGCCAGGAAAGTTTTTTGTTCTACGTTCTGGGTTTATATCATTGTATTATACTTTATCATAATGGTTCAACTGCAATGGAATAGAAGGTTTCTTACTGATCCTATTAGAAGTTCTTACACCGTTTTGTGTATACAGCTCCCTGGCAGACCTATGTGTTTCTATGGACACAGACTACAAACAATCCCTACACTGTAGTCAGTTGTCCCTCTGCCAACTCTTCTTGCAAAAGGACAGTAAAAGATGGGAAATACTGAAAGGGGTAAAGGCCAGTTATAGGAGCTGATACCTGGGTGAAGATACAACAATATAAGATGTCAGTGCGTGCACATTTGCATCAGTCGTTGCCATTGTCTCATATAATTGTATCATGTTGGCAGCACATACCCTATTTACCAGTGAGTATTATATGATCAGCCAACAGACGAGCACCTATAGGGCACCTGTACCTGTACCTGTACTATGGGGCTGCACTGTAGTTGCATGTGCACCATATGCAATATAATATATACTGTAGCCGGCAGAGAGTGAGTTGTGTTATGTTCGTTCCATTAGATGCCACATTACAAACCAATGCACCGCCAGCTTTCAATGCAATGCCAGCAGTTCCTCCCATACAAGGCGGGATTTCCATCATCCTTTATGCCAGATATCCTTGTTTTTGCCCCCTTTTTGGAAAAATGGAGATTTTGCACAAAAAGTTATGATCGTGCACCAGAACACCGGCAGACAAGGTAGAATAAATGTGCCCCAATGAGTCTCTCGCTCTGGAGGTCTGCCCTGTCCAATGACAATTGCCTGATTTGATGGGCACCTGCAATGTTTAATTTCCCCTGTGGAGGCGCAGCAGCGAAACAAAATCTTTATTGTCAGATTGTGGCTGACAGTGGGGAGTCTCAGCAGGGGTGGCATTTTGTGATCATCGTATTATGAAGGAAACCCACTACCAAGAACCGTCCAGTGCGTGACATTCAGCTCGTGCGCTCTCCGTCTCTCCTGATCTTTTCCTATAAGCTAAAATAACATTTTTCGAGCCCATTAAGTGAAAAACAAGAGAGCGTTGACTCGGAGGAGAAGGTTCATTGTGCTCCAGGAGTTATTGCCAGGACAAGCCCACTCCTCTAGGGTTTAACCTTTAATATCACCTCATTTATTTGTGGCCTTGGATAAATTTCACTTTAGTATTTGCAAAGCTTTTGATATTTACATTGACCAAGGACAAGCAATAAAATAACAAAAGGGAGCAAACGCGCGATCCCTCCACTACCGGGAATGTCAGACGTGTTTCGCTGTAATAAAGAGGACTAAAAGGTTAACTCAACACAATAAATACGTCCCGGACACCTACAATGCACCAACATGCTCCAACAGCTAAGTTCTTGGTACCCGCGACGTGAGGCCACAAACCCGGCATTGCACGACTATCTGGATAATCCGTTGTGTTGCGGTTTAATAATGAGAAGTTTCTCTTATGGAGCCGTAGAGTCCCACGTCAGATAATGGGGGCGGAAATATCGATCCGTATTCTGACATTTGAGTCTCCATTGTCTAATATACCGTACGGCAAATACGACTTAATAATAGAAAAGCGTTTGCTTATTTGATCCTCCTCAGACCTTATCAATAAAGCCTTGTAAATATTCATGACCAGACTGGGCTTAGAAAATCCTCCCTGGACTTAAGCCGTGTACTCTGGCGCTCAGTTATCCCTGTACTAAAGAGTAAAGCAGAAGGAATGAAAAACTAGGAGACAGGCTTATGTTACATTGTTTCCACACCTGTCTAAAAATATTGCACAGTACTGTATATAACGTTACATACTGACAATTTGGATAATTAACACAGAAGAGTCCCCTGGTCATCCGCAAATAATAAAACCTTCCCCTGCTGGAACTGACAGTCCTCGGATATTATCAGTGAGGACCCCTGGCCATAAGGGGTCCTGACCCATCTCCAGGTGCCTTGTAAAACCCATTGGACTGAATGGGAGAACGAAATAACCTCCAGCATTTTTTTCCACCTCCCATTCATTTTAATGGTATTCCAAGGCAGAATCCAGCTGAAGATCGGTCGCGGCGCTTACTTTTTTCCAGATTTTTCAGATAGAGGAAAAAATCTTCTACTTACACCCATAGAAATGGAGGCCTCAAAAATCCATTACAAAAACTCATGTGAACTTACCTTTTAAGCAGTTTGGTGATGGGGCAAAAATATTTCTTATAGACTCAGAATGGGTGGACAATAGAAGCATCAGTCACCTGACCAGTCCTCCACTGCTCCTGCTTCAGCACATATGAAGTCCTCCACTGGTCTCAATAGCTGGCTCTGTCTCATAATAATAATAATAATAATAATAATAATAATAATACATTTTATTTCTATAGCGCCAACATATTCCGCAGCGCTGTACAATTTGTAGGGTTCAAATACAGACAGAAAGATACATTACAAAGAAAATCATTTCACACAATGGGACTGAGGGCCCTGCTCACAAGAGCTTACAATCAATGAGGTAGAGGGGGTGACACAAGAGCTTACAATCTATGAGGTAGAGGGGGGACACAAGAGCTTACAATCTATGAGGTAGAGGGGGTGACACAGGAGGTAGCAGGGGCGGCATTGCTTATACAGGGGTCAGACAATTCTGTAATAGAGGTGACTGTCATTACATAAACATAAAGCTGTATGAGCCATCACTAGTGGTGTCCTGTAACATGTGGGTGGAGCTTGGACATATAAAGTTATCCTGAGATGACATCATATCATGTGGGGTAATGTGGGAGCGGGGACAGAGGAGGGTGAAGGGTTTACGTTAGACATTGTGATCGGCCTGTCTGATAAGATGTGTCTTTAGTTTGCGTTTGAAACTGTAGAAATTGGGAGTTACTCTGATTGTCTGGGGTAGAGCATTCCAGAGAAGTGGTGCAACTCGGGAGAAGGGGAAGTTAGAGACGGGTCGATACTTAGCAGCACAGGACGGGTCCAGGGAGGGTTTT
Organism: Leptodactylus fuscus; assembly: GCF_031893055.1. Lineage (NCBI taxonomy): Eukaryota > Metazoa > Chordata > Amphibia > Anura > Leptodactylidae > Leptodactylus > Leptodactylus fuscus. The sequence continues at coordinate 4,133,603 of NC_134272.1, read as the reverse complement.
TTCAATAGCGGAGTTTATAACAGCATGCTTGAAGGAGGATGGGAAGATTCCAGAAGACAGAGAGAGGTTAAATATTTTAGTAAGGTAAGTAGTGACAGCAGGCAACAGAGATTGGAGATGGTGTGAGGGGAAGGGGTCACTGCTGCAGGTTGTAGGGTGAGATGAAGAAAGTAGCTGGGAGACTTCCTCTTCTGTAACAGGTTCAAAAGATGAGAATGGACAGTCTGAGGTGCGGTTGGTGAGGGGATCAGTACTTTGGTAGGTGAGGGGATCATTACTATGGTAGGTGAGGGGATCAGTACTATGGTAGGTGATGGGATCAGTACTATGGTAGGTGATGGGATCAGCACTATGGTAGGTGATGGGATCAGCACTATGGTAGGTGGTGGGATCAGTACTATGGTAGGTGATGGGATCAGTACTATGGTAGGTGAGGGGATCAGTACTATGGTAGGTGAGGGGGGATCAGTACTATGGTAGGTGAGGGGATCAGTACTATGGTAGGTGATGGGATCAGTACTATGGTAGGTGAGGGGATCAGTACTATGGTAGGTGATGGGATCAGTACTATGGTAGGTGATGGGATCAGTACTATGGTAGGTGATGGGATCAGTACTATGGTAGGTGGTGGGATCAGTACTATGGTAGGTGGTGGGATCAGTACTATGGTAGGTGATGGGATCAGTACTATGGTAGGTGATGGGATCAGTACTATGGTAGGTGATGGGATCAGTAATATGGTAGGTGAGGGGATCAGTACTATGGTAGGTGAGGGGGGATCAGTACTATGGTAGGTGAGGGGATCAGTACTATGGTAGGTGATGGGATCAGTACTATGGTAGGTGAGGGGATCAGTACTATGGTAGGTGATGGGATCAGTACTATGGTAGGTGATGGGATCAGTACTATGGTAGGTGTGGGAGTCAATGCCACCTGGGGCTTGGGCAGTTATTTCCTGACTGATCTTATCAATTTTATAATGGAAATACGTGGCCAGGTCATCTGCACTAAGGTCTGTGAATGGCGTCTGCACCTTGGGTGTGAGTAAGGAGTGAAAAGTTTCAAAAAGCCTTTTAGGGTTGCTGGAGAGAGAAGAGATGAGGGCGGTGAAATAGTCTTGTTTGGCGAGGTGAAGGGCAGAACTATATGTTTAAGCATAAATTTGAAGTGGAGGAAATCTGCAGGTGAATGTGATTTGTTCCACCTCCCCTGGGTCCCACCTTTTATACTCCGGGGTCTGGAGAGACTCCAGAATATAATAATTTCACTTCCGGTCTTATCTAAACAAGTTCAGATCGAACCAAAAAAGAGGATTGCTTGAAACAAATCTTCAGAGGTTGGCCCATTTCTAGTCACAAGTTACTGAGCCGTTGGAGTCCAGTCCCTTTGACCTCTAGTGATCCTGAGCATGGGGTTCCATCTTGCTTGTGTGAATAGGGTGGAAAGCTGCGCATGCGCGTTGACGTTCTCTTCATTCTCAAGGGGACTGATAGAGATTGCCAAGTCCTAATGAAATAACAGGAAGATGGAAACGATGTATCACTGGTGTCATGAGATCTACATGTAGAAGAGCTGTCAAAAACAGCCAAAAAATTGTCACATTTGTTATGACTTGTCTCCATCGCTACCTTTCCAAAGCTGCTGTAACAGATCTGAAAATGGATCAAACCCATCCTATCCACGGCACTTGTACTACGGAATTACCTTCCCATTGGATATGGAATACATGACATGGTCCTCTCTACAGTATATATATATATATATATATATATATGCTCTTCCCTCCCCTTGCACATAAACACAATGACAACTTGTTATATGAAAAAAATATTAAAAATCTGGGCTAGAAAGTAAATGGAAATGTCGCTCGTTCTCACCGCGATGCTCGCTTCAATTTACTCGAGACTGTAAGTGAGAAAAACAAGTATGAAAATCGCGGCTCACGAGGTAAATGGTTTTCACACGTTTCACATCTACTTGTGTCTGACATACGAAATTACTTTTGTGATGTGTGTATTAAGTAACGCGGTTACCAGGAGGGGAAGCAGACAAATGTGTTCTGGGGAATGGAACGCCTCGCAATGAAATATTCAGATATGGCCGCTAGCGAGTCCTACGTTATAAACGGATCTACAAGAAGCAACTTGTGGGCGACGAGGACTGTCGGCGATACTCGCCAGGCCGTGGTCATGTGATATAAAAGCGTGAAACGAGTCAATATCAAAAAATAAGAAGGAAACAATTGCTAGCCTTTGGTTTTATTTACTTTATTTTCTCTGACTTCTTTCGGGGCATCGATGGCTAATATGTCGTCCGGTGCCAGCTGGTATGGCAGTCTCATCAGTAACACAAAGTAACGACCATGGTAAGTGTCATTGTATGAGTATTAAGGGTTATCCAGGACTATGATATTCTTTCCTATGACCAGTCACTGGTTGCCAATCACAGCGCCATACCTTGTATAGTGGCTGTGCTTGGTATTGCAATTCACTTCCATTCATCTGATTGAATTGACCAATTGAAGTGATATCAATGCCTGAGAACTGGAGCTCAATGTCATAGTCCCAGGTAAACCCTTTAATATACGATTTGGGTTTCTTAGGCTTTGTTAGAGCTAGGACTTGTGATTGAAGGGTTAACGTGTGACCATACACTTCACATGCACCCATGGTACCCCCAAACATACATGAGCCCTCCATGGGGGGAATAAGCTATTGTCAACTAGGGTTGAGCTGAATTTGAGATTTCGGGATCTATTTTAAAATCCAATTTCCAATCATTTTCCAGCCGATCCGATCTTTTCCGATCCCGATCACTCAACCCTATTGTCAACCTTATCTTCACTGACTACTATAACATTGACCCTATGACCAAGCACATGGCTGGACACCTTCCTATGGCCGCGGGGTTGGAGCGCTGTCCTCCCACCAGATTTGATCTTCATGTTCCATCCATACTGTTGGGATTTTGTGTTTTATTTTCCGACTACGTATTTTTTCATCGCCGCCGTTCTGAACTGTTCCATTTCTTATTCTCATTACACGTTGCCTCTGGGTTTTTAAGGTGATAAATGGATATTTTGTTTCTCATTACCACATTCAGATTGTCACAGGAAAAGAAGAGATAATATTTTACTGTGGCTTCTCCTTTATTGTGCCACAATGAATTATCGACGCATTTTTAATTATGAACCTCGCTGGGTCTCCATTATGAATGTACATTGTTCTGGCCGTAGAAAGAACAGACGTCGCACGTAATAATTCCACTTATCATGTGGACACGAGAAAAAAAGAGAAAAAAGATACAATGACTACAAAGGAAATAGAAAAAACTCCATGTCGAACCAGTGAAGGTTATTCAGCCTTGACATTTCTCGTATCCACGCATCATCCCAGAGTCTATAATATTATATAACTTATAGAAAACGGCGAATTATAACTGTGTGTTCCGGTAGAGAAATAATATCTTCTATGGTTATTATAGAGTGTGATTCCTTACATGTCACATAAACACGTACAGCGCTGTGCAAAGGTTTCAGACAAGTATAGAAAAGGCTGCAAAGTAAGAATGCTTTCAGCAACAGAAGGGTTAATATTGAATTTTCAGATTTTACAAAATGCAGATCTCATCAATATTTGGTGTGACCTTTGCCCTTTGCCTTCTTCTCAGTACTAGCAGACAGTTTTTGGCAGAACCGGGCAGGGAGGTTGTTCCCGCCGCCATCTTGGAGGACTAAGCCCAGATCTTCTGTGGATGTCGCTTGCTCCAATCCGTCTGTCTCTTCATGTCATCCCAGACAGACTGGATGATGATGAGATCAGGGGGGGGTCGGATCATCTCCTCCAGGACTCCTCTCCCAAAGGGCAAAGGTCACATCAAATATTTAGATTTTTCTTTTTTTCCTTCACTTCATATTATTAATAAAATAAACCCTTAACTCTTCGATTTCTGCAGTACAGTATTATTACTTTGTAGCATTTTCCCAACGTCTGTCTAAAACTTTTGCACATAACTGTTAGATATGATTAAATCTGGTGGTCCCTGGCAGCAAGAGACCCAAAGCATTGCATACAAGACTTGAATTTGCCGTATACATAGGATGACATTGGGCAAAATCTGTCAAATGTCTATGGGGACCGACCAAACATTTAGTGTGTTTACAGGTAAGAATAACTTAATGGAAGATGCTGAAGATAAAGATGAGGCGGCCATGTTAAAATCCAATTTGGTGATCCTTTGTTATCAAAGAAGGGAAGTCACTGTCAGAGTTGTTTGCCACTTGGTTATTCCCTTCTCCCCACTGAAAACATATGCATGCTTGGCTTGGCCGTCCATTCAATATCAAATCATCACTTCCTACTTCCATTGATAAGACAATTTTATGGGGTGATATGCTGGTTCTGGTGACAGTAACCTATCTATCTGCAGGGCTGGGGTGATATGCTGGTTCTGGTGACAGTAACCTATCTATCTGCAGGGCTGGGGTGATATGCTGGGTCTGGTGACAGTAACCTATCTATCTGCAGGGCTGGGGTGATATGCTGGGTCTGGTGACAGTAACCTATCTATCTGCAGGGCTGGGGTGATATGCTGGGTCTGGTGACAGTAACCTATCTATCTTCAGGGCTGGGGTGATATGCTGGTTCTGGTGACAGTAACCTATCTATCTGCAGGGCTGGGGTGATATGCTGGTCTGGTGACAGTAACCTATCTATCTGCAGGGCTGGGGTGATATGCAGGTTCTGGTGACAGTAACCTATCTATCTGCAGGGCTGGGGTGATATGCTGGTTCTGGTGACAGTAACCTATCTATCTGCAGGGCTGGGGTGATATGCTGGTTCTGGTGACAGTAACCTATCTATCTGCAGGGCTGGGGTGATATGCTGGTTCTGGTGACAGTAACCTATCTATCTGCAGGGCTGGGGTGATATGCTGGTTCTGGTGACAGTAACCTATCTATCTGCAGGGCTAGGGTGATATGCTGGTCTGGTGACAGTAACCTATCTATCTGCAGGGCTGGGGTGATATGCAGGTTCTGGTGACAGTAACCTATCTATCTGCAGGGCTGGGGTGATATACTGGGTCTGGTGACAGTAACCTATCTATCTGCAGGGCTGGGGTGAGATGCTGGGTCTGGTGACAGTAACCTATCTATCTGCAGGGCTGGGGTGATATGCAGGTTCTGGTGACAGTAACCTATCTATCTGCAGGGCTGGGGTGATATACTGGGTCTGGTGACAGTAACCTATCTATCTGCAGGGCTGGGGTGATATGCAGGTTCTGGTGACAGTAACCTATCTATCTGCAGGGCTGGGGTGATATGCGGGGTCTGGTGACAGTAACCTATCTATCTGCAGGGCTGGGGTGATATGCTGGGTCTGGTGACAGTAACCTATCTATCTGCAGGGCTGCAGTGATATGCTGGTTCTGGTGACAGTAACCTATCTATCTGCAGGGCTGGGGTGATATGCTGGGTCTGGTGACAGTAACCTATCTATCTTCAGGGCTGGGGTGATATGCTGGTTCTGGTGACAGTAACCTATCTATCTGCAGGGCTGGTGTGATATGCTGGTCTGGTGACAGTAACCTATCTATCTGCAGGGCTGGGGTGATATGCTGGTTCTGGTGACAGTAACCTATCTATCTGCAGGGCTGGGGTGATATGCTGGTTCTGGTGACAGTAACCTATCTATCTGCAGGGCTGGGGTGATATGCTGGTTCTGGTGACAGTAACCTATCTATCTGCAGGGCTGGGGTGATATGCTGGTTCTGGTGACAGTAACCTATCTATCTGCAGGGCTGGGGTGATATGCTGGTTCTGGTGACAGTAACCTATCTATCTGCAGGGCTAGGGTGATATGCTGGTCTGGTGACAGTAACCTATCTATCTGCAGGGCTGGGGTGATATGCAGGTTCTGGTGACAGTAACCTATCTATCTGCAGGGCTGGGGTGATATACTGGGTCTGGTGACAGTAACCTATCTATCTGCAGGGCTGGGGTGAGATGCTGGGTCTGGTGACAGTAACCTATCTATCTGCAGGGCTGGGGTGATATGCAGGTTCTGGTGACAGTAACCTATCTATCTGCAGGGCTGGGGTGATATACTGGGTCTGGTGACAGTAACCTATCTATCTGCAGGGCTGGGGTGATATGCAGGTTCTGGTGACAGTAACCTATCTATCTGCAGGGCTGGGGTGATATGCGGGGTCTGGTGACAGTAACCTATCTATCTGCAGGGCTGGGGTGATAGGCTGGGTCTGGTGACAGTAACCTATCTATCTGCAGGGCTGCAGTGATATGCTGGTTCTGGTGACAGTAACCTATCTATCTGCAGGGCTGGGGTGATATGCTGGGTCTGGTGACAGTAACCTATCTATCTGCAGGGCTGGGGTGAGATGCTGGGTCTGGTGACAGTAACCTATCTATCTGCAGGGCTGGGGTGATATGCAGGTTCTGGTGACAGTAACCTATCTATCTGCAGGGCTGGGGTGATGTACTGGGTCTGGTGACAGTAACCTATCTATCTGCAGGGCTGGGGTGATATGCAGGTTCTGGTGACAGTAACCTATCTATCTGCAGGGCTGGGGTGATATGCGGGGTCTGGTGACAGTAACCTATCTATCTGCAGGGCTGGGGTGATATGCTGGGTCTGGTGACAGTAACCTATCTATCTGCAGGGCTGCAGTGATATGCTGGTTCTGGTGACAGTAACCTATCTATCTGCAGGGCTGGGGTGATATGCTGGGTCTGGTGACAGTAACCTATCTATCTGCAGGGCTGGGGTGATATGCTGGTTTTGGTGACAGTAACCTATCTATCTGCAGGGCTGGGCTGATATGCTGGTTCTGGTGACAGTAACCTATCTATCTGCAGGGCTGGGGTGATATACTGGTTCTGGTGACAGTAACCTATCTATCTGCAGGGCTGGGGTGATATGCTGGTTCTGGTGACAGTAACCTATCTATATGCAGGACTGGGGTGATATGCTGGTTCTGGTGACAGTAACCTATCTATCTGCAGGACTGGGGTGATATGCTGGTTCTGGTGACAGTAACCTATCTATCTGCAGGGCTGGGGTGATATGCTGGTTCTGGTGACAGTAACCTATCTATCTGCAGGGCTGGGGTGATATGCTGGGTCTGGTGACAGTAACATATCTATCTGCAGGGCTGGGGTGATATGCTGGTTCTGGTGACAGTAACCTATTTATCTGCAGGGCTGGGGTGATATGCTGGGTCTGGTGACAGTAACCTATCTACCTGCACGGCTGGGGTGATATGTTGGGTCTGGTGACAGTAACCTATCTATCTGCAGGGCTGGGGTGATATGCTGGTTCTGGTGACAGTAACCTATCTATCTGCAGGGCTGGGGTGATATGCTGGTTCTGGTGACAGTAACCTATCTATCTGCAGGGCTGGGGTGATATGCTGGTTCTGGTGACAGTAACCTATCTATCTGCAGGGCTGGGGTGATATGCTAGGTCTTGTGACAGTAACCTATCTATCTGCAGGGCTGGGGTGATATGCTGGTTCTGGTGACAGTAACCTATCTATCTGCAGGGCTGGGGTGATATGCTGGGTCTGGTGACAGTAACCTATCTACCTGCACGGCTGGGGTGATATGTTGGGTCTGGTGACAGTAACCTATCTATCTGCAGGGCTGGGGTGATATGCTGGTTCTGGTGACAGTAACCTATCTATATGCAGGACTGGGGTGATATGCTGGGTCTGGTGACAGTAACCTATCTATCTGCAGGGCTGGGGTGATATGCTGGTTCTGGTGACAGTAACCTATCTATCTGCAGGGCTGGGGTGATATGCTGGTTCTGGTGACAGTAACCTATCTATCTGCAGGACTGGGGTGATATGCTGGTTCTGGTGACAGTAACCTATCTATCTGCAGGGCTGGGGTGATATGCTGGTTCTGGTGACAGTAACCTAACTATCTGCAGGGCTGGGGTGATATGCTAGGTCTGGTGACAGTAACCTATCTATCTGCAGGGCTGGGGTGATATGCTGGTTCTGGTGACAGTAACCTATCTATCTGCAGGGCTGGGGTGATATGCTGGGTCTGGTGACAGTAACCTATCTATCTGCAGGGCTGGGGTGATATGCTGGTTCTGGTGACAGTAACCTATCTATCTGCAGGGCTGGGGTGATATAGTGGGTCTGGTGACAGTAACCTATCTATATGCAGGACTGGGGTGATATGCTGGGTCTGGTGACAGTAACCTATCTACCTGCACGGCTGGGGTGATATGCTGGGTCTGGTGACAGTAACCTATCTATCTGCAGGGCTGGGGTGATATGCTGGTTCTGGTGACAGTAACCTATCTATCTGCAGGGCTGGGGTGATATAGTGGGTCTGGTGACAGTAACCTATCTATATGCAGGACTGGGGTGATATGCTGGGTCTGGTGACAGTAACCTATCTATCTGCAGGACTGGGGTGATATGCTGGTTCTGGTGACAGTAACCTATCTATCTGCAGGGCTGGGGTGATATGCTGGTTCTGGTGACAGTAACCTATCTATATGCAGGACTGGGGTGATATGCTGGTTCTGGTGACAGTAACCTATCTATCTGCAGGACTGGGGTGATATGCTGGTTCTGGTGACAGTAACCTATCTATCTGCAGGGCTGGGGTGATATACTGGTTCTGGTGACAGTAACCTATCTATCTGCAGGGCTGGGGTGATATGCTGGTTCTGGTGACAGTAACCTATCTATCTGCAGGGCTGGGGTGATATGCTAGGTCTGGTGACAGTAACCTATCTATCTGCAGGGCTGGGGTGATATGCTGGTTCTGGTGACAGTAACCTATCTATCTGCAGGGCTGGGGTGATATGCTGGGTCTGGTGACAGTAACCTATCTACCTGCACGGCTGGGGTGATATGTTGGGTCTGGTGACAGTAACCTATCTATCTGCAGGGCTGGGGTGATATGCTGTTTCTGGTAACAGTAACCTATCTATATGCAGGACTGGGGTGATATGCTGGGTCTGGTGACAGTAACCTATCTATCTGCAGGGCTGGGTGATATGCTGGGGTCTGGTGACAGTAACCTATCTATCTGCAGGGCTGGGGTGATATGCTGGTTCTGGTGACAGTAACCTATCTATCTGCAGGACTGGGGTGATATGCTGGTTCTGGTGACAGTAACCTAACTATCTGCAGGGCTGGGGTGATATGCTAGGTCTGGTGACAGTAACCTATCTATCTGCAGGGCTGGGGTGATATGCTGGTTCTGGTGACAGTAACCTATCTACCTGCACGGCTGGGGTGATATGTTGGGTCTGGTGACAGTAACCTATCTATCTGCAGGGCTGGGGTGATATGCTGGTTCTGGTGACATTAACCTATCTATCTGCAGGGCTGGGGTGATATGCTGGTCCTGGTGACAGTTACCTATCTATCTGCAGGGCTGGGGTGATATGCTGGTCCTGGTGACAGTAACCTATCTATCTGCATGGCTGGGGTGATATGCTGGTTCTGGTGACAGTAACCTATCTATCTGCAGGGCTGGGGTGATATGCTGGGTCTGGTGACAGTAACCTATCTATCTGCAGGGCTGGGGTGATATGCTGGGTCTGGTGACAGTAACCTATCTATCTGCAGGGCTGGGGTGATATGCTGGTTTTGGTGACAGTAACCTATCTATCTGCAGGGCTGGGCTGATATGCTGGTTCTGGTGACAGTAACCTATCTATCTGCAGGGCTGGGGTGATATACTGGTTCTGGTGACAGTAACCTATCTATCTGCAGGGCTGGGGTGATATGCTGGTTCTGGTGACAGTAACCTATCTATATGCAGGACTGGGGTGATATGCTGGTTCTGGTGACAGTAACCTATCTATCTGCAGGACTGGGGTGATATGCTGGTTCTGGTGACAGTAACCTATCTATCTGCAGGGCTGGGGTGATATGCTGGTTCTGGTGACAGTAACCTATCTATCTGCAGGGCTGGGGTGATATGCTGGGTCTGGTGACAGTAACATATCTATCTGCAGGGCTGGGGTGATATGCTGGTTCTGGTGACAGTAACCTATCTATCTGCAGGGCTGGGGTGATATGCTGGTTCTGGTGACAGTAACCTATCTATCTGCAGGGCTGGGGTGATATGCTGGTTCTGGTGACAGTAACCTATCTATCTGCAGGGCTGGGGTGATATGCTAGGTCTGGTGACAGTAACCTATCTATCTGCAGGGCTGGGGTGATATGCTGGTTCTGGTGACAGTAACCTATCTATCTGCAGGGCTGGGGTGATATGCTGGGTCTGGTGACAGTAACCTATCTACCTGCACGGCTGGGGTGATATGTTGGGTCTGGTGACAGTAACCTATCTATCTGCAGGGCTGGGGTGATATGCTGGTTCTGGTGACAGTAACCTATCTATATGCAGGACTGGGGTGATATGCTGGGTCTGGTGACAGTAACCTATCTATCTGCAGGGCTGGGGTGATATGCTGGTTCTGGTGACAGTAACCTATCTATCTGCAGGGCTGGGGTGATATGCTGGTTCTGGTGACAGTAACCTATCTATCTGCAGGACTGGGGTGATATGCTGGTTCTGGTGACAGTAACCTATCTATCTGCAGGGCTGGGGTGATATGCTGGTTCTGGTGACAGTAACCTAACTATCTGCAGGGCTGGGGTGATATGCTGGTTCTGGTGACAGTAACCTATCTATCTGCAGGGCTGGGGTGATATGCTGGGTCTGGTGACAGTAACCTATCTATCTGCAGGGCTGGGGTGATATGCTGGTTCTGGTGACAGTAACCTATCTATCTGCAGGGCTGGGGTGATATAGTGGGTCTGGTGACAGTAACCTATCTATATGCAGGACTGGGGTGATATGCTGGGTCTGGTGACAGTAACCTATCTACCTGCACGGCTGGGGTGATATGCTGGGTCTGGTGACAGTAACCTATCTATCTGCAGGGCTGGGGTGATATGCTGGTTCTGGTGACAGTAACCTATCTATCTGCAGGGCTGGGGTGATATAGTGGGTCTGGTGACAGTAACCTATCTATATGCAGGACTGGGGTGATATGCTGGGTCTGGTGACAGTAACCTATCTATCTGCAGGACTGGGGTGATATGCTGGTTCTGGTGACAGTAACCTATCTATCTGCAGGGCTGGGGTGATATGCTGGTTCTGGTGACAGTAACCTATCTATATGCAGGACTGGGGTGATATGCTGGTTCTGGTGACAGTAACCTATCTATCTGCAGGACTGGGGTGATATGCTGGTTCTGGTGACAGTAACCTATCTATCTGCAGGGCTGGGGTGATATACTGGTTCTGGTGACAGTAACCTATCTATCTGCAGGGCTGGGGTGATATGCTAGGTCTGGTGACAGTAACCTATCTATCTGCAGGGCTGGGGTGATATGCTGGTTCTGGTGACAGTAACCTATCTATCTGCAGGGCTGGGGTGATATGCTGGGTCTGGTGACAGTAACCTATCTACCTGCACGGCTGGGGTGATATGTTGGGTCTGGTGACAGTAACCTATCTATCTGCAGGGCTGGGGTGATATGCTGTTTCTGGTAACAGTAACCTATCTATATGCAGGACTGGGGTGATATGCTGGGTCTGGTGACAGTAACCTATCTATCTGCAGGGCTGGGTGATATGCTGGGGTCTGGTGACAGTAACCTATCTATCTGCAGGGCTGGGGTGATATGCTGGTTCTGGTGACAGTAACCTATCTATCTGCAGGACTGGGGTGATATGCTGGTTCTGGTGACAGTAACCTATCTATCTGCAGGGCTGGGGTGATATGCTGGTTCTGGTGACAGTAACCTAACTATCTGCAGGGCTGGGGTGATATGCTAGGTCTGGTGACAGTAACCTATCTATCTGCAGGGCTGGGGTGATATGCTGGTTCTGGTGACAGTAACCTATCTACCTGCACGGCTGGGGTGATATGTTGGGTCTGGTGACAGTAACCTATCTATCTGCAGGGCTGGGGTGATATGCTGGTTCTGGTGACATTAACCTATCTATCTGCAGGGCTGGGGTGATATGCTGGTCCTGGTGACAGTTACCTATCTATCTGCAGGGCTGGGGTGATATGCTGGTCCTGGTGACAGTAACCTATCTATCTGCATGGCTGGGGTGATATGCTGGTTCTGGTGACAGTAACCTATCTATCTGCAGGGCTGGGGTGATATGCTGGGTCTGGTGACAGTAACCTATCTATCTGCAGGGCTGGGGTGATATGCTGGGTCTGGTGACAGTAACCTATCTATCTGCGGGGCTGGGGGGATATGCTGTTTCTGGTGACAGTAACCTATCTATCTGCAGGACTGGGGTGATATGCTGGGTCTGGTGACAGTAACCTATCTATCTGCAGGGCTGGGGTGATATGCTGGGTCTGGTGACAGTAACCTATCTATCTGCAGGACTGGGGTGATATGCTGGTTCTGGTGACAGTAACCTATCTATCTGCAGGGCTGGGGTGATATGCTGGGTCTGGTGACAGTAACCTATCTATCTGCAGGGCTGGGGTGATATGCTGGGTCTGGTGACAGTAACCTATCTATCAGCGGGGCTGGGGGGATATGCTGTTTCTGGTGACAGTAACCTATCTATCTGCAGGGCTGGGGTGATATGCTGGTCCTGGTGACAGTAACCTATCTATCTGCAGGGCTGGGGTGATATGCTGGTTCTGGTGACAGTAACCTATCTATCTGCAGGGCTGGGGTGATATGCTGGGTCTGGTGACAGTAACCTATCTATCTGCAGGGCTGGGGTGATATGCTGGGTCTGGTGACAGTAACCTATCTATCTGCGGGGCTGGGGGGATATGCTGTTTCTGGTGACAGTAACCTATCTATCTGCAGGGCTGGGGTGATATGCTGGGTCTGTTGACAGTAACCTATCTATCTGCAGGGCTGGGGTGATATGCTGGGTCTGGTGACAGTAACCTATCTATCTGCAGGACTGGGGTGATATGCTGGTTCTGGTGACAGTAACCTATCTATCTGCAGGGCTGGGGTGATATGCTGGGCCTGGTGACAGTAATCTATCTATCTGCAGGGCTGGGGTGATATGCTGGGTCTGGTGACAGTAACCTATCTATCTGCAGGGCTGGGGTGATATGCTGGTTCTGGTGACAGTAACCTATCTATCTGCAGGGCTGGGGTGATATGCTGGATCTGGTGACAGTAATCTATCTATCTGCAGGGCTGGGGTGATATGCTGGGTCTGGTGACAGTAACCTATCTATCTGCAGGGCTTGGGTGATATGCTGGTTCTGGTGACACTAACCTATCTATCTGCAGGGCTGGGGTGATATGCTGGTACTGGTGACACTAACCTATCTATCTGCAGGACTGGGGTGATATGCTGGTTCTGGTGACAGTAACCTATCTATCTGCAGGGCTGGGGTGATATGCTGGTTCTGGTGACAGTAACCTATCTATCTGCAGGGCTTGGGTGATATGCTGGTTCTGGTGACAGTAATCTATCTATCTGCAGGGCTGGGGTGATATGCTGGGTCTGGTGACAGTAACCTATCTATCTGCAGGACTGGGGTGATATGCTAGTTCTGTTGACAGACTCCCATCATGTAAAACCCCTGTAACTATTTAAGGATGGGTCCACATTAATCTTTTGATCACATTGCCTGTAACTATAACCAGTAACGTTCCGTCCTTTGCAGGGATTCCGCCAGGATTAATGCCGTACAGCGCGGACTCCAGATCCCCTTCCAGCCGAGAACAGATTAATACGGTGTTTAGTACATTTATTAACAATGAGTCTCTCTATTGCGAACTAATTCTCCGCTCGCATTCCCTTATTTTAATTTTGACATCCCACCTCCATTTGTCAGCATGTCACCCAATAATGCTTTTTACTTTAATAAGCGCGGCAAACGCGTAATTTTTTTTCCCCCAGATTAAATTTGACTTTAATGAGACAGGTCATGGAAGCAAAATTACAGAAAGGAAAGTGTAGCCTATGAAGATAATTGAAATTACCTTTCAGTCCTACCTGCTAATAATTCATCAACTGTTTTTCAGTGTAGAGCGGCTTTCATAATACCGACATAATACCTGCACAAGTAATTGACTGTACATTTTGTTCGAAATGCCAACGTTCCTTCCCGGCGCCGTCTCTGAAGATAAGTGGCGTCCCCTCATTATAACTAATGAATTATTTCCAATATATTACCTGAAAACAGGATTCTTCAAAGGTGACAAACAGGAAGTCAGAAAGTTTTAATGATTCGTTGTACGGAGACGTAACATGTCAAGTGGCGAAGGCGCTGTGCAAAAGTGTTAGGCAGGCGTTGGGGGTAAGTGCTGCAAAGTTGGAACACTCTCAGATACAGAAGGGTTAATAGGTTGAAAATGAAACAAATGAAGAGAAGAGAGATGTAAACTGTATCAATATTTGGTGTGACCTTTGCCCTTTGGAGGAGGAGTCCTGGAAGTGATGATCCGGCCCCCCACATATAGAGCCCTGATCTCGTCATCGTCCAGTCCGTCTGAGATAACATGAAGAGACAGATGGATTGGAGCAAGCAACATCCACAGAAGATCTGGGCTCACTTCTCCAAGATGGCGTCGGGAACGACCTCCCTGCCCGGTTCTGCCAAAAACTGTCTGCAAGTACCGAGATCCGCCGGCTATTCACTTCATTTACATTCCTTCTTTCTGCATTCACTTAATTTTGTTAATTAACACAAATAATCTATTTCTGGTTATCCAGGAACTGCAGATTTGGGCCAGGAGGTGGGGGATGGTGAACATGTAATTAAAAATCCCGCACTCACCTGTCCCTGATGCTCCTGCGTCACCACCACTGTCCATTCCAGCCCCACCTGGGGACAGAAGTCCTCATCGCATGTGACTGCTGCGTCCAAGGAAGCGGGATGTCACTCACCTACATCACCTGTGACGTCCCGGGTCTCGTATGGCGCGAGGACTTCCACACAACAAGACCCCAGGGCTGCTGGATGGACATCAGTGGGGACACCAGGGACAGGTGAGTATGGGGCTTTTATTATTTCCCCCTTCCCCAGTGTTAGCCCTCTATGAATCAGTGTTATATTTAGGGAACACATCGGTGATCTCTTTAGGAACATTGGGAGCCAATGACATTTTCAAAAATTCTGAGAAAGACGAGAGTTTGTTGCCATTGTCTATCTTTTACTTTGTATCAATGTTTCTCTTTACAGGGTGATTGTAGTCGGTGGGTGCCGAACCCCAAACGTTTTGGGGTAAAGTTCCTCATTCTGAGCAGGTTTGCTGATCTCTACTAGATCCCTTTATGATCCATCCCAGTTTGCAATATCCCAAGAACCCAAACAGATGATGGATTTCCCTTTGGGCGTGTGATGTTTCTAACCTGCCGTTCCTCATTGAATCTCCCCTCCGTTGTATGCCGCCCCATAACCATGAATAATACATCCATTAGGCGTTCTCCTTTCCTTTCCGCTACATAAACAATGGCCGTATAGATCATTTATATGCATTAAGTAGAGCTCTCCCGTTTATGAAAGCCGAAATTAAAAAATTTGCATTTCATGTAAATGCGCAATAAAAGGACATATATAGACACAGCTCTTATTTATAGAACATACGCGGAAGGACGTGACCTCATTGTGAAGGCGCTCGCCCCCCCCCCCCTCCCCCCACAGTCCTATCTTACACTCATATTTAGATTGATGAGATTGTATCACAATGTAATCTCTTATTCCTTCTGGCTTAACAGCACATATTGAGTCGCTTTTAATGCGTTTTCTACATGGACTGAACAAACCCGGGCAAATTGCATGTGCGTAATAATATTCTGTTTGTGAGACTCATGCAAGCTTGTCGCCGGCATGCAGATTTCCCCGTGTATATTGTCACTGAGGATATTAAGAAAATGTCATTTCCTCTTAGTGAAATAATCTCTTTACTGGAGCATTTATAAATAAATCTGGAGGAGATCAGAATAGAGAAGATGTTCATTTCTGATTATTTGCCCATTTACAGCAGTAAATGCAGTTATTGCAGTCTGCGGCTTTATCATCACTTGACAAAGTAGCCATGACAGGTTATTCTAGTCCCTGAATTATGCAGATAAGGAGCTGAAAAGCCGCGCGCCTTCTCCCACTCGCTGCACTCCGCCTAATAGGAGGAATGAAATTAAAATTGGACTTCACACACTTTCTTAAATGGGTAATAATGTTTTGTGTCATCGGCTTCTTCCTCGCCAAATTGCCAGTCAGACGCTAAAGACCGAATAAAGGTGAGAAAAATAAGGAAAGCAAAGAAAGGCTGAGACGTCTTATATTCCTATCATGCTAGAAAACACTAAAGAGTCATGTGATGGAATATATCTCATCTATATACAACGTCTATATACAGCACCTATATACAGCATCTATATACAGCACCTATATACACTATCTATATACAGCATCTATATACAGCATCTATATACAGCACCTATATACACTATCTATATACAGCATCTATATACAGCGTCTATATACAGCATCTATATACAGCATCTATATACAGCGTCTATATACAGCATCTATATACAGCATCTATATACAGCGTCTATATACAGCATCTATATACAGCGTCTATATACAGCATCTATATACAGCACCTATATACAGCATCTATATACAGCATCTATATACAGCATCTATATACAGCGTCTATATACAGCATCTATATACAGCACCTATATACAGCATCTATATACAGCATCTATATACAGCACCTATATACACTATCTATATACAGCATCTATATACAGCATCTATATACAGCATCTATATACAGCGTCTATATACAGCATCTATATACAGCGTCTATATACAGCATCTATATACAGCACCTATATACAGCATCTATATACAGCATCTATATACAGCATCTATATACAGCGTCTATATACAGCATCTATATACAGCACCTATATACAGCATCTATATACAGCATCTATATACAGCATCTATATACAGCATCTATACACAGCACCTATATACAGCATCTATATACAGTATCTATATACAGCATCTATATACAGCACCTATATACAGCATCTATATACAGCACCTATATACAGCACCTATATACAGCATCTATATACAGCACCTATATACATTGCCTTCCTCAATCCTATACCCCTATATATCACACAGCTCAGCTTCTCTCCTCTATCCTATACCCCTATATATCACACAGCTCAGCTTCTCTCCTCTATCATATACCCCTATATATCACAAAGCTCAGCTTCTCTCCTCTATCCTATACCCCTATATATCACACAGCTCAGCTTCTCTCCTCTATCCTATACCCCTATATATCACACAGCTCAGCTTCTCTCCTCTATCCTATACCCCTATATATCACACAGCTCAGCTTCTCTCCTCTATCATATACCCCTATATATCACACAGCTCAGCTTCTCTCCTATACTATATACCCCTATATATCACACAGCTCAGCTTACCTCCTCTATCCTATAACCCTATATATCACACAGCTCAGCTTCTCTCCTCTATCATATACCCCTATATATCACACAGCTCAGCTTCTCTCCTCTATCCTATAACCCTATATATCGCACAGCTCAGCTTCTCTCCTCTATCCTATAACCCTATATATCACACAGCTCAGCTTCTCTCCTCTATCATATACCCCTATATATCACACAGCTCAGCTTCTCTCCTCTATCCTATAACCCTATATATCACACAGCTCAGCTTCTCTCCTCTATCCTATACCCCTATATATCACACAGCTCAGCTTCTCTCCTCTATCCTATACCCCTATATATCACACAGCTCAGCTTCTCTCCTCTATCATATACCCCTATATATCACACAGCTCAGCTTCTCTCCTCTATCCTATACCCCTATATATCACACAGCTCAGCTTCTCTCCTCTATCATATACCCCTATATATCACACAGCTCAGCTTCTCTCCTCTATCCTATAACCCTATATATCACTCAGCTCAGCTTCTCTCCTATACTATATACCCCTATATATCACACAGCTCAGCTTACCTCCTCTATCCTATAACCCTATATATCACACAGCTCAGCTTCTCTCCTCTATCCTATAACCCTATATATCACACAGCTCAGCTTCTCTCCTCTATCATATACCCCTATATATCACACAGCTCAGCTTCTCTCCTCTATCCTATAACCCTATATATCGCACAGCTCAGCTTCTCTCCTCTATCCTATACCCCTATATATCACACAGCTCAGCTTCTCTCCTCTATCATATACCCCTATATATCACACAGCTCAGCTTCTCTCCTCTATCCTATACCCCTATATATCACACAGCTCAGCTTCTCTCCTCTATCATATACCCCTATATATCACACAGCTCAGCTTCTCTCCTCTATCCTATAACCCTATATATCACTCAGCTCAGCTTCTCTCCTATACTATATACCCCTATATATCACACAGCTCAGCTTACCTCCTCTATCCTATAACCCTATATATCACACAGCTCAGCTTCTCTCCTCTATCATATACCCCTATATATCACACAGCTCAGCTTCTCTCCTCTATCCTATAACCCTATATATCGCACAGCTCAGCTTCTCTCCTCTATCCTATACCCCTATATATCACACAGCTCAGCTTCTCTCCTCTATCATATACCCCTATATATCACACAGCTCAGCTTCTCTCCTCTATCCTATAACCCTATATATCACACAGCTCAGCTTCTCTCCTCTATCCTATACCCCTATATATCACACAGCTCAGCTTCTCTCCTCTATCCTATACCCCTATATATCACACAGCTCAGCTTCTCTCCTCTATCATATACCCCTATATATCACACAGCTCAGCTTCTCTCCTCTATCCTATACCCCTATATATCACACAGCTCAGCTTCTCTCCTCTATCATATACCCCTATATATCACACAGCTCAGCTTCTCTCCTCTATCCTATACCCCTATATATCACACAGCTCAGCTTCTCTCCTCTATCCTATAACCCTATATATCACACAGCTCCTCTCCTCTATCCTATACCCCTATATATCACACAGCTCAGCTTCTCTCCTATACTATATACCCCTATATATCACACAGCTCAGCTTACCTCCTCTATCCTATAACCCTATATATCACACAGCTCAGCTTCTCTCCTCTATCATATACCCCTATATATCACACAGCTCAGCTTCTCTCCTCTATCCTATAACCCTATATATCGCACAGCTCAGCTTCTCTCCTCTATCCTATACCCCTATATATCACACAGCTCAGCTTCTCTCCTCTATCATATACCCCTATATATCACACAGCTCAGCTTCTCTCCTCTATCCTATAACCCTATATATCACACAGCTCAGCTTCTCTCCTCTATCCTATACCCCTATATATCACACAGCTCAGCTTCTCTCCTCTATCCTATACCCTATATATCACACAGCTCAGCTTCTCTCCTCTATCCTATAACCCTATATATCACACAGCTCAGCTTCTCTCCTCTATCCTATACCCCTATATATCACAGAGCTCAGCTTCTCTCCTCTATCCTATACCCTATATATCACACAGCTCAGCTTCTCTCCTCTATCATATAACCTTATATATCACACAGCTCAGCTTCTCTCCTCTATCATATATCCCCTATATATCACACAGTTCAGCTTCTTTCCTCTATCCTATACCCCTATATATCACACAGCTCAGCTTCTCTCCTCTATCCTATACCCCTATATATCACACAGCTCAGCTTCTCTCCTCTATCCTATACCCCTATATATCGCACAGCTCAGCTTCTCTCCTCTATCCTATACCCCTATATATCACACAGCTCAGCTTCTCTCCTCTGTCATATACCCCTATATATCACACAGCTCAGCTTCTCTCCTCTATCCTATACCCCTATATATCACACAGTTCAGCTTCTCTCCTCTATCCTATACCCTATATATCACACAGCTCAGCTTCTCTCCTCTATCCTATACCCCTATATATCACACAGCTCAGCTTCTCTCCTCTATCATATATCCCCTATATATCACACAGTTCAGCTTCTCTCCTCTATCCTATACCCCTATATATCACACAGCTCAGCTTCTCTCCTCTATCCTATAACCCTATATATCACACAGCTCAGCTTCTCTCCTCTATCCTATACCCCTATATATCACACAGCTCAGCTTCTCTCCTCTATCCTATACCCCCTATATATCACACAGCTCAGCTTCTCTCCTCTATCCTATAACCCTATATATCACACAGCTCAGCTTCTCTCCTCTATCATATATCCCCTATATATCACACAGCTCGGCTTCTCTCCTCTATCATATACCCCTATATATCACACAGCTCGGCTTCTCTCCTCTATCCTATACCCCTATATATCACACAGCTCAGCTTCTCTCCTCTATCCTATACCCCTATATATCACACAGCTCAGCTTCTCTCCTCTATCCTATAACCCTATATATCACACAGCTCAGCTTCTCTCCTCTATCCTATATAACCCTATATATCACACAGCTCAGCTTCTCTCCTCTATCATATACCCTTATATATCACACAGCTCAGCTTCTCTCCTCTATCCTATACCCCTATATATCGCACAGCTCAGCTTCTCTCCTCTATCATATACCCTTATATATCACACAGCTCAGCTTCTCTCCTCTATCCTATACCCCTATATATCGCACAGCTCAGCTTTTCTCCTCTATCATATACCCTTATATATCACACAGCTCAGCTTCTCTCCTCTATCATATACCCTTATATATCATACAGCTCAGCTTCTCTCCTCTTTCCTATACGCCTATATATCGCACAGCTCAGCTTTTCTCCTCTATCATATACCCTTATATATCATACAGCTCAGCTTCTCTCCTCTATCCTATACCCCTATATATCGCACAGCTCAGCTTTTCTCCTCTATCATATACCCTTATATATCATACAGCTCAGCTTCTCTCCTCTATCCTATATCCCTATATATCACACAGCTCAGCTTCTCTCCTCTATCCTATAACCCTATATATCACACAGCTCAGCTTCTCTCCTCTATCCTATATAACCCTATATATCACACGGCTCAGCTTCTCTCCTCTATGCTATACCCTTATATATCACACAGCTCAGCTTCTCTCCTCTATCCTATACCCCTATATATCACACAGCTCAGCTTCTCTCCTCTATCCTATACCCCTATATATCACACAGCTCAGCTTCTCTCCTCTATCCTATAACCCTATATATCACACAGCTCAGCTTCTCTCCTCTATCATATACCCCTATATATCACACAGCTCAGCTTCTCTCCTCTATCCTATACCCCTATATATCACACAGCTCAGCTTCTCTCCTCTATCCTATACCCCTATATATCACACAGCTCAGCTTCTCTCCTCTATCCTATACACCTATATATCGCACAGCTCAGCTTCTCTCCTCTATCCTATAACACTATATATCACACAGCTAAGCTTCTCTCCTCTATCCTATACCCCTATATATCACACAGCTCAGCTTCTCTCCTCTATCCTATATAACCCTATATATCACACAACTCAGCTTCTCTCCTCTATCCTATACCCTTATATATCACACAGCTCAACTTCTCTCCTCTATCCTATACCCCTATATATCACACAGCTCAGCTTCTCTCCTCTATCCTATATACCCCTATATATCACACAGCTCAGCTTCTCTCCTCTATCCTATACCCCTATATATCACACAGCTCAGCTTACCTCCTCTATCCTATATCCCTATATATCACACAGCTCAGCTTCTCCCCATTAAGGTTAGCATTGCCCAGTAATGTATAAGTAAATGAATCTCAATTTCCGTCCTGCGCCTTAGTAAATGTTGACCATTACCAGCTGATATTTTATCCTACAGGCGGTGGAGTATAAGTGACATTGTGTAATGCGCCTTGTAGAACAGCAGGATATAAATCCATCTCTCCGGCCGCTCCTTCAGTCTCTTCCACGTCTTCTCCTTATCAGCCATTGAGCCGCAGTGAAGAATTGTTTCCACTTACAACATTCACAGACTGATCAAAAGAGCAGCGAGATATCGTCTGTAATTCCATCCCGAGATCTTCATTAGGCGCCTATCCCACCCTTTTTACCATTGAGTTATCTCTCCTACAGGCCTATAAACAATGCGCGCAGATATGGCAGTATTTTTTTTGCTAAAATCACCGCCTTAGAAGGGAGCTGACTGGATAAATATATTCATTGGTATTTTAGTGGAGCTCAATAAAGCTATTATTCTTTGTAATGAGAGGAGAGTAAATTGTGGAGACACAGACCCAGGTCCATCTTTTTGCATTTCATTCCCTGTCCCTCTTTATCTTCCAGTTAATCTTCCATTCATCACATGTGATGTAGAGAGAAGCTTTCAATATTATTTTAGCTGCTTTTTTTTCTATTCCATTGTCTTTAAAGATCAAGGACTAGTTAAGATGCAGCTCGGATGTACTGAAGCATGTTACATATTCTTATTCATGCGCTGACGACACTGGAAGGTGATACAAAGTGTTAAATACGAAGCTCGGCTTAGAAATGGAATGACATGTTCTAGAATTAGCTGAGGATTTAGTCAAGGGGTGGATGGTCACGATTCTGGATAAGCAGTGCGTACACTGACACGAATAGATACATGTGCATGTAATGGATACAATTTATACAGGGGATAGATATTATATAGTGTAGGATCATGGAAACGACGCTGCCATATTGTATCCATACATTATAACCTACGTCACCCATGTCCTGCTTTGTGTGTCACGAGATAGATAGAATTTCAAGACAATACTGTTTTCTGATACTGTGTCATTTTCATCCCTGTATGTTCGAATCTATGTATTGTATCAGTGTGACGAATGGCCCATAAGTTATGGCCCACCTCCTATACAGGGCCTGTTATCTGTACATATTATTCCTAATTGCCATGTTGATCCACCATCTTGCTATTTAATCTCGTTATCTTAGCAGGGTGTGAAGGCCAGTGTCAAATGGCCAAGTCTAATTAACTATGGAGGGTCGCTTTGAGCTGCTGGAAATTGCTTGGATCAAAGCCTATTGTCATCTCATGGCAAATGCCTGAGCACACCTAGGCAAGTTCGTTATCCCCGCAGGGGGTTGTTCTGTGTAGTAGGAAACCTATGGTTGTACACTCAGACTATGCAGGCAGATACAAGATACAACAAATCTTCAAAGAGTTATGGTTTTGTGATGATATTGCACCAGGGGAATATGTTACCGTTATGACAATTAGTTCTTCAGGTGCGCAGTACGAAGGTGCACGTTCTAAGTCCAAAGACCATACACCTAGGGACCTAGGAAGAGCCCAGACACTGAACTCATTACTAGAGATGAGCGAACAGTGTTCTATCGAACACATGTTCGATCGGATATCAGGGTGTTCGCCATGTTCGAATCGAATCGAACACCACGTGGTAAAGTGCGCCAAAATTCGATTCCCCTCCCACCTTCCCTGGCGCCTTTTTTGCACCAATAACAGCGCAGGGGAGGTGGGACAGGAACTACGACACTGGGGGCATTGAAAAAAATTGGAAAAAGTCATTGGCTGCCGAAATCAGGTGACCTCCATTTTAGACGAATAGTGGATTTCAAATCCGGGTCATATGAGAATGTGAACTTTGTGACTATGAGACAGGGATAGCTGTACAGGCAGGGATAGCTAGGGATAACCTTTATTTAGGGGGGAATGTTATTAAAAATAACTTTTTGGGGCTCTATCGGGTGTGTAATTGTGATTTTTGTGAGATAAACTTTTTCCCATAGGGATGCATTGGCCAGCGCTGATTGGCCGAATTCCGTACTCTGGCCAATCAGTGCTGGCCAATGCATTCTATTAGCTTGATGAAGCAGAGTGTGCACAAGGGTTCAAGCGCATCCTCGGCTCTGATGTAGCAGAGCCGAGGCTGCACAAGGGTTCAAGCGCACCCTCGGCTCTGATGTAGGAGAGCCGAGGGTGCACTTGAACCCTTGTGCACCCTCAGCTCTGCTACATCAGAGCCGAGGGTGCGCTTGAACCCTTGTGCACACTCTGCTTCATCAAGCTAATAGAATGCATTGGCCAGCGCTGATTGGCCAATGTATTCTATTAGCCTGATGAAGTAGAGCTGAATGTGTGTGCTAAGCACACACATTCAGCTCTACTTCATCGGGCTAATAGAATGCATTGGCCAGCGCTGATTGGCCAGAGTACGGAACTCGACCAATCAGCGCTGGCTCTGCTGGAGGAGGCGGAGTCTAAGATCGCTCCACACCAGTCTCCATTCAGGTCCGACCTTAGACTCCGCCTCCTCCGGCAGAGCCAGCGCTGATTGGCCGAATTCCGTACTCTGGCCAATCAGCACTGGCTAATGCATTGTATTGGCTTGATGAAGCAGTGCTGAATGTGTGTGCTTAGCACACACATTCAGCTCTACTTCATCGGGCTAATAGAATGCATTGGCCAATCATCGCTGGCCAATGCATTCTATTAGCGTGAACTGAGTTTGCACAGGGGTTCTAGTGCACCCTCGGCTCTGCTACATCAGATTGCTACATCTGATGTAGCAGTGCCGAGTGTGCATCAGATGTGTAGTTGAGCAAAACTGACTCAGCACTGCTAAGTCTGCATTCGCATAGGAATGCATTGGCCAGCCTTCGGCCAATCAGCGCTGGCTCTGCCGGAGGAGGCGGAGTCTAAGGTCGGACCTGAATGGAGACTGGTGTGGAGCTATCTTAGACTCCGCCTCCTCCAGCAGAGCCAGCACTGATTGGTCGAGTTCCGTACTCTGGCCAATCAGCACTGGCCAATGCATTTCTATGGGGAAAAGTTAGCTTGCGAAAATCGCAAACTGACAGGGATTTCCATGAAATAAAGTGACTTTTATGCCCCCAGACATGCTTCCCCTGCTGTCCCAGTGTCATTCCAGGGTGTTGGTATCATTTCCTGGGGTGTCATAGTGGACTTGGTGACCCTCCAGACACGAATTTGGGTTTCCCCCTTAACGAGTTTATGTTCCCCATAGACTATAATGGGGTTCGAAACCCATTCGAACACTCGAACAGTGAGCGGCTGTTCGAATCGAATTTCGAACCTCGAACATTTTAGTGTTCGCTCATCTCTACTCATTACCCATAGGGTATTGGGGTGTCATTCTTGGTATCTATATGACGGGGACCTTGCTGTGAACCCTGTCATGCCCCTGGCTTGACAGTATGATGATGTGATGAGGAATTATGACTATTTATAGTTATTTGATTGCTAAGATGGAGGGCAGGCACAAAAGCCCTGATGATGTCATTCCAAGGTGGAGCCCAGGGTCAATATATAGTTGGACCTAAGACAAAGCTGGGCTCTTTGGTCCTCTTCTTTTGCCTACAACATGTGAGTAAGTCGGCTCTGTGTGTGTGGCCCCCTCCCCCCTTGATGGTGGGAAGGGCGGGGTCAAAGAAGCCATGTGCTCATTGAGCCCTCATGGACTTATGGATTATGAGCAGTATGATGTAACTCCGATCTGACCATGGACTGATGGACTTTTATACTGGTATGGACTAAAAACTCTCTTTATTGCTATATGTTATGTGGTGGGCTGTATGTCCCACTACCATGGACACTATTGGACTGTAACCTCTTGCCTTATGGATACCATGTACTGGCTGTGGAAATGACATGTGCCTAAGGATTGTTCTGTGATGGGTAGCCAAAGCACCAACAATCCGTGGACTACTTATGGACTCTAAAGGACTGTGCCCTGGATTTCATGAGGTGGATTCCAGAGACCCAACTGGGTATTATATTTCTGTTCCTAATCTTTTATTCTTTTTATCTTTCTGTACTGTATCATACCTTTCTGTAACCGTATATTCTTGTATCCGCTAGCATATATCTCTATGTATGTTGGTTGTCTAGTATCGAGCCTCTTGGGTTAATAAATATAAAAACTTTAGAAAGCTTGTCTCGTATTACCTATAAGACCCGGTCCCTCTCTCAGGTGGAGAGTGGACAGTAAAGGTAAGAAGCTGATCGCAGTTTTGTCCGGGGCAAGGCCATGTGTGCCAGAGGCGGGGCCAAAGTGGCTTTGGTGAGGCGAGATCCTTCACAGTCCCCAGTCCAAAGTTTGCTCAGGGACCCAAGGGACTCCGGTTACATGACTGGTTAATATTTGGTATATTGTGAGGACTGGATTCAGAAAGTACATCAGAAATTGATATAAATTGTAATTATGCAAAGAATAACCTTTATTTGGTGCAGTCTAAGACCCCGCTCATCTCATCTAGGATTGTTACATTGTATCAGTGTCTAATAACTTTGTGTAAATATCACCAATGTTCCGTCCTCCATAGTAACCGCGCAGACTTTCCGTTTCTTGACTCTATTTTGAAGCCAGTTGGTATCGGAGCCAATATCTAATATGTTGCCATGGATAAGAGGCGCCCGGGTTATTTGCACTATGTAATTAATTACAGACGTATTAGGTGAGCTGAGAATGCTGCTCTGCATTAAATGAGATACAGTCATTAGTTTCTAATGACTACAGATATATAGTTTTCACATTGTATTGATTTTAGAATGCCTTGGTATTTATCACCATATACTGCGGTATATTCTGGCAGATTAGCTCGGAAGTGGCTTTTTTATATGGGGGTAATTAGTATAATACGGATTAGTGTGGCTGTAATTCTCCAGCTTTATGTAGGTTGGACTATGGTAAAGACATCAAATATTCTGGCTATTATTAAGACTTGCTATTGTGGCGGCCATGTCATTAAAGCTCTTATATGTGGTTGATTTATAGGATCGTACAGGCCGTTGTGTAGGTTATAGGTCCTGCACCCTTTGTAGGTCATATACTATTTCTAATATAACAGATGGTCTTAATCTGCGCGGAATAAAAGGTCAACGAACGTTACAGTGAGCGCAGCGTGGTCTATAGGCAGAAGAAGGTGAGAAGACTGATATATAATATCACGGGAAAAGATTCCGTATACATTGTATCTTTTATGGTTTTTTGAACATTCTGGGCTTAGGAGTCGGGTGGGTGGCCCTACTTGAGTTTGATGTAATTTATTGGGTGAAATGTATCCGTGTGATTCAGTTTAGATTTAATAAAAATGTTGATTCTTTTCTCAGAACAGATGGAACGGGGCGGTTGTCGGGCAGCAGATCCAGCAGATCTATGAGATCCTGATAGGAAAACACTACAAAAACCTACGGGATCTCTACATGAAGGATCTCACACGTCTCCCTCCTGGCAATGGGTTCTGCTAGCTGACGCTGGTTCACGTTATCCAAGACTACCCGGTATGCGACCACTATAAATTGGGGCTCACTTGTCCATAGATCCCTTTACGGCTTTTACACCCTTGTAACCAATTTGTGATGGATTATTGTGAATAGATTATTTTCCTTAGAAACGACAGAACTGCAAAAAACAATGGGAACTGCAGAAGATTAGAGGGGCTCTCATTTTTTTAAGTAATGTCTCAAATATCCTACAAAAAAAAAAAAAAAGATGAAATTCAGTCTTCTTGTAAGTACAACTAAGAAGCGTTTCGGAGCTGTGCGCACACAGCATATACTGTGGTCATAGAGGGGTTAAGCTTCATGTACACAACTACTTGGTAGCCCGAGTGGCGTTCTGATGATCGGCTCCGATATTTTTGAGCTAAAGTCAGGAGAGGATTTAACAGAAGGGAAATGTCCAATTGTTGCCATTCTTGAAAATGTTGCAAAATCTGCAAAATCCGGAATGTGTGGTCTCAGCCTCAAGGGGATTTCTGGCCCCCAAATCCCGCACAATTACTTGAATTAGAGTAATATTGACCCGTCCACAAGATAGGACATCAATATGTAATCAATAGGTGGGGGCTTAACACCTGAACCCCACACAAACCATGGGGAGAAGCCATGTGGAAGACCAAGAATTACGGGGGTATGACACTGGGGACTAGTAATGAGATAGGGAGCTATGCTGGTCACTAGGAGTAAGAGGAAAGCCATGATGGGGACCAAGATTTAGAAATAGGCCATGCTGGGGGCCAAGAATGATGGGGCCATCTTGACCTAGGTATATGGGGACACTAACCTATCTATCTGACCACAATCTTATAGCAATAGAGAGCCCATGACTATTTGCTTGTGTCCGGCTGTATCTCTGGAGAATAAGGTGACATTACATACTGTACATCCATAGTGATACAATGTAGACCATTAGGAAATGTGAAGACAAGATGCAAGAAAGACGCTACGTCTTACAGCCCTCCATACTACACCATGTAACGTATTACTGATCCAAGTATTCCTAACACTTCATCACCAGTCCCTGCAGCAGCAGCCAATTGTGTTTTCCTCATGTACAGCTTTATTGGATATAAGATTGTGAAGGGTTCCTAGAAGAAATCACTTCCTTCATCTTGGCCTTTGACATTCAGACCTGTGTCGAAGGAAATTAGAACAATGCTCTATAAGGAGTCTTTATTGACTTCTTTTCTAAGGAATCCTCTGAGGAAGACAATCCATCCATTCTTTTGCAAATGAGATGACTTTCTAGAGCGTATTTATTTTACACCACTACTGAGCTTTTGTGGCCGCGACTACTTAAGGGAGGAACGTGCGGCTGCGACTACTTAAGGGAGGAACGTGCGGCTGCGACTACTTAAGGGAGGAACGTGCGGCTGCTCGGAGGTTGTAGCATTAGAGAGCAATTAAAAAGCGCTTTACAATGGAGAGCGGCGGTGTGAGGAGCGTCATGGCCGAAAATAAGCCAAAGCTACACAAACACAAGTAGCACTGAATATAGGAGGAATAGGAGGAAGATCATTAACCATCATCGCTCAGATATCCATAAATTAGTCTAATGGGGGAGGGGAAGGATAAGAAGTAGAGCAGCACAGGCAAATATATTAACCCATTTATGCCGGAGGTTGACATTTTTAAGTTGTGAGCTGTGAGGCTGCCTTTCCAATAATGGAACTCTAGGCATAAACGGGTTAAAGGGATTTTACCTAGTTCACTGCAGAAGATGAAGAGATGTTAAATAATAAAAGAAGGTACAATCAATGGTTAAATCCCCCGAACGGTTCAGAGCTGCCTCTCTGGTGCTCCCTATTGTTCCTTGACCTAAGCGCCTCCTTGTCCATAGATTGTGCCTGGTATTGCAGCTTAGGTCTAATTCTATACATAGTAACATAGATGAGGTTGGATAAAGACCCAGGTCCATCAAATCCAACCAATAACCCTTGATCCAGGGGAAGGCCAAAATCCCTGTGAGGCTGATGCCACTTGCCTCATGTCAGGGGAAAAAACTCCTTCGCTGCTCCAAAACCGTAACCCGTAATATATTTTCAAAAGGAAACCTGACAGGGCAATTTGGGACATGAAAAAAACCTAAACATTATATTCCCCTACCTCCTATTTTCTGATACCCCGAAGAGGAGCAGGACAGAGATGTCATGGCGCCTGTAGTGGCTTACCAGTTACTTCCTAGTAGAGCAGGAGATGAGAGGCTTCCTCCTTTACTATCCATTGTATCAGTGCCATGCAAATGCCAATGCAGTTGGTGTGTAAGGTGTTGCAGCAGCCTCGAGGTGGAACCCTGGAGTCAGTGGGATGTTGCCGACCCCGGAGTCAGAGCCACTCTATGTCTCCATTAGTAGTCTATGGTGCTGATGGAAACAATTGATCACAAGTCTAACCATTGGTCGGGTTCTCAGTAGTCTCAGTATTAGATTTTGGTAAAAACAAGTTGATCCCGGTTTTCTACTGATTGCCAGATTGGAGTCAAGAAGGAATATTTTACCCTGACATGGTGGATGGAGAGGAACCAAAAAAGAAGGATATCTTGCGTTTCCATTTTGGAAATATTAAATTGGGTCATGTTTGGAAACTTGTCCTCAAAAAAGTCCCATACGTTTCGCAGGACTATTGTCCTCTCAAATTAGGTAAAATAGGAGATGATTGGTATCCAGACAATGGTTCACCACCTTGGGATTAAACAGTTCTCCTGGTGGAAAGAGCTGTTGGAAGATACTGGAAGTACAGCCGGATCCGATGGATTGCAGCCCAAGAAAAAAGGCGCTTACAATGTCTTCAACACTCAAGTCATTGAAAGTAAGTGTTACTTTCAATCACTTGAGTGTTGAAGACATTGTGAGCACCATCGGGGGTCTTTTTTCTTGGGCTTCAATCCATCTGATCCTGCTGTACTTCCAGTTACCCTGACATGGGGCAATTGGCATAAGCTTCATGTTTTTGTTTTGTTTCCCCTGGATCAACACGGCAATGTTATAGGTTAGACTTGATGGACGTGTCTTCACCCAACCACTACTAATCCCATGTCCTGTCCTTTATACACAGTGCTACAATGAAGATCTAAATGATCAGGTAATATGAAGGGGTATAGACCATCTGAAACGGCAAAGACGGCCC
The DNA here is from genome assembly GCF_031893055.1 of Leptodactylus fuscus. Classification (NCBI taxonomy): domain Eukaryota; kingdom Metazoa; phylum Chordata; class Amphibia; order Anura; family Leptodactylidae; genus Leptodactylus; species Leptodactylus fuscus. The sequence continues at coordinate 4,103,165 of NC_134272.1, read as the reverse complement.
TCCTGGTGGAGTTTTGGAAAGAGTCAGGAGCGTTCCACGTCATTGCACAGCTTATTACCTATGAAACATGATTTGTGGTGTGTTGAAAGGCATTTATGTATGAAGGCGCCGGGTCGCTGACCCCGTGTAACCCGTCGGAAAGTCAAACCTTGGTGTAGGATCAGGGAAATTATTCCAAGCAATTGCTTCTGTTCTTAACACCCCGTCAGACACATTCTCTGCGGACGTAGAACTGGAGTCTCTGCCGCAAATAATAATAGTAATCGCGGTAATAATAATTCATCAAAGAAAGCTTTGGGGGCCCGGACATCAGGAGGGGGGTTGGGAAGGCTTTTTTGTCTTTGATTTGTTGTTTTTTTTGCTTTCAATCTATTATTATTGTATGTGAATAATGAGCAGAAAATCTGACTTTGATTTTTACTAGTTTGGCTTAGTTTGCAACACGTTTATTACATTCTCACACGAAGCCTTTATAAACGTGTCTGCGATTATGGACGGAGAACCAAACGATGGTCAATTAACAAAGCAAAGTGAATGAAGAAGAGAGAAATGTAAATTTCACCAATATTTGGGGTGACCTTTGCCCTTTGCCTTCTTCTCGGTACTTGCAGACAGGTTTGGGCAGAGCTGGGCAGGGAGGTTGTTCCCGCCGCCATCTTGGAGAACTAAGCCCAGATCTTCTTTGGATGTTGCTTGTCCAATCCGTTTATCTTAGACACTGATTTTAGGATATCGGGACAAAGTTTTCATTTTTTTTCTAATTCCAAGCATCTCTTATATTTGCAATTCTGTATTATAACGTAACCCTAGTGGATGTTATCCTATAGACTCCCACGATAGATGAAATCACTGAGAAATGTTTGTGCTTGTTATGCTAATTAGATGAAGAAGCTGTAAATATTACCTTCCTTTAACCTTGCCAGGCATCAGCTCCAATAATTAGGCAAATTAAGTCACTCGCTCGTTCCAGATTACAGATTACAGCTTGTCAACTCAGATATCTGGAGCATTATGTTATAGCAATGCACAGTATAATATGCTTCACATATGACTTTATATTACTATGGCAGGGTTATAGAGTGGGTAGGACAATCCACCGACTACTCTGTTATTCCCCTGCCCGACTCCGACTCCTTCACTAATAAGAGGGTCAGACAGAAGCAGCAAAGATTCTCTAATTCACAAAAAAACAGTGATTGATTCCTATTCAGGGTATCCACATGGAGACTCCCCCAAATGGAACACCAAACGCATTGGTAAGTGGTGTGAAGTGAAAGCACATGGACCCCATAGACTATAATGGGGTCCGTGTGCTCCCCGCGAGCTGCCCCCATGAATCAGGTGGACATGAAAGTAGATCATAAAGTATTTTTCTGTCCAGATTATAGTCTATGGTGTCCGTGTGCTTTCACTGCACACCACTTGCTAATGCATTTGATATTCCGTCGGGGGGGGGGGGGGGGGTTCTTTTATGTATTCCCCCAACGGATTACCAAACGCAGATGTGAACGAGGGGTTACACAAAAGGAGATTGATCGCTATATGGGGAAAACTGGTGGAAATGGGAACGATGGGAGGCTTGTGTGCAAAGGCAACTTGTACACACATCATCATGGCGGTCTGGGCCAGATAGAGGAGAATAGGAAAATGCAAAGGCTGCTAAGATACATGGAACGGACAAGACTGTGGTGAAGTTACACAGGGTGGTCCGAGCTTTACATTTGCTCCAGGATACATGAGTCCTTGGTTACTCTACAGCATGGAGTACACACTGCCCAATGTCCTTACCCTAATACTAGTTAGATACAACTTGCTACATTGTTATAGGTTGTTTGTTGCTGTCGCTACTTTATAATCAGTACAGAAGACGCCATCTGAGACTAATAGTCGCCTGTCCACTGACACCTTCAGGAGTTATTACTCCCCACACGATTATTGCTAGTATTATAAGTCCAGTCCTTGTGAATAGTAACAGAGAGAAGAAGAACCTTAGAACATTTAGCACCAAATGAAACTATTCTGTAACAAGACAAATTCCACCATTTCGTGTCCCCTTATAGTAAGCGCTGCCGATACTGGCGTGGACTTGTACTAAGATGATAATGAAGCTGACGGGGCATTAACATATTACTTTAATCAATACATTAATTAACTAATGTGTAACATTACTTTCCACCTCTATCGCCAGGAGCCGGAGTTACAGAGCAAGAAATCATTTCCTCACATTTACTATAAGTCCCACTTACAGCATTTTGTTGAATCGAGATAATGGATTTCATTACATTAAGTCTAAAAATCTGTTCAGGTCTATAATATTTAGGAGTCTAATTAAATTATGGCTCGAGCTCTTGGCAAAGGAATGGAATTCAATAGAAACCAGATATCACAGAAGAGGTGTTACAAAAATATGACTTTTCCAATAATCAGCTTCCATTTAATCTGACCCAAGTCTGAAGGACTCCTGTCCAGATGGGAGACGTTTCGAAGGTTTCCTGGAAGTTCATGTTGAATTAACCCCTTGGAACGAATGAAATACATTTTTCTTAGACCTTGTGTAACGTCTCTGCCTGTTTGGGTCACTGCGCCACCCTCTTCTCACATGGTGCAGTACAGGAGACGTGTGCAAATTGCTTCCTTGCTTTTTGGTTGCACTGAATTTCCAACACACCCATCTTCTGCCCTTGTTTGCCTCTGTTCATGAAGTGGTTATTTCTAGTCTTACCATGTGATTGACAGCCCAGCCACCTATCAACTCCAGGGCGGGTTCTTCCTCCCTATTTATTGTTGGCTCACATTCACATTGGTGCTTGCTATTGCTTTGTGCGTGCTGGCTTTCCTCTTGCTGTTATTCTTGTATTCTGATTCTTGACCTCTGGCTTTCCCTTTTGACTACTCTTACGAACATCGATTTTGACACTGCGTCGCTCGACTGTTACTGGACCCTGGTTAGCTGACCTCCCTTGTTGCTGTTTGTCTTGTCCGCGGTTTGTGTGTCATGTATTTAGGAATGGCCTGTCATCCAGTTGTTGCCTATTACATAGGATAGGACTAGGCAAGCAGGAAGGGACAGTGGGGGGTTACAGACCAGGGCTCACTGTCTCTTGTGCCCCTTCGTCCAGGGTTCATGTACAGCACTGGGGAACTGCTGTCTGCACTTCCCTAACACCTTGTCCAGGTCACGTATATCTTTGGACATAAGACTTGGTTGACCAGACCAGAATGAAGATCAAACTCTCCGGTGCACAAGATTGTCCATAACACAAAGTTGCAAAGCCAATCGGGCAGATTTTATTTTTGGCGATAGAGTGCAAACGAAAAATTACATTTATGGAATCTTTTGCAGAGCAGATTTCTTTTAGAAATACTTTGTATCTTTTTTTTGGCATGGAAAGTCTCCCGACTGAAGCAGCTGTATTTTATGAATCTTAATTTAAGAAAATTAGAAGCTTTATCCCGCAGGATTTATCTTCCCATAATCTGTTAAAAAGATAAGTACAGCCACATGACGCGGCTCCGAAATCCCCTGACAGTTGTTCTGCGAAATCTCGAAAACCAGCACAACAGAATAGACGCGTCTCCCTCCACAGTAGGAAGTAAGTTTTACCAATTCTCTTCCTAAAATAGCCTTTCATACCGTTCCAAACTAATTTAAAACACTCCAGGTAGTTAGAGGAACCTTTTTTTTGGATAATGACATTACCATGTTCTATTTATATAAATTCCACATAAAACGCTTTACGGCAACATCTGGATTTGATTCCCTTCATATAAAGAAAAATAGAAGACAAGCAAAATATGAAGCAATTTCACCAGATTACAGTTCATTTATCAAGTTCTATTCCCGGCAGTCTGCGTTGCTTCCTCTCGTTTCTGCGATACCGTTCTCCATCCTAAGGTAAAGCTCCGATTAATAAATTACAAATTCTGCAAAAAAAATATATAACATAAAAAATGAGAGTGGAGTCACCTCCGGCAATTCTTAGACAGTGGGAAGATGATGAATTCTGGATCTATTTGTGCGATCAAACATCTGACAGAAAGGCTTCATATCATATTTGTTAGGTGTTTAAAGTCGGGGCCCCACAAATTCCACTCACACGTGGCAGGAACGGAAATCAGAAACAGCGGAAAACGTTACATTTTTGGATATTGTAGCATGTCATACGGAAACCCCAGCAGTATCCCTGTAGGTATTAGTAAGGAAAACTCTGTGGACTTTCTCTGAAAAGCGCTGCGGAAAAAAACGTGATGTGTTGCCGCTGTGATTTTCCTGCAGGACTTTTTTGCGGTGGGACGTTACATGGGGCATTCACTTTAGACACTTTGTGTGACTCACTAAAAAATTGTGCTGTGGCTTAAAATGGACAGTGTGAGGAGAGTTTATCAGTCATGCAGAAGCAGGCAGGGGATCAGTCAGACGGGAGCAGGTAGGGATCAGTCAGGTGGGAGCAGGCAGGAGATCAGACAGGTGGCAGCAGAGAGGGGATCGGTTAGGAAGGAGCAGACAAGCGATCAGTCAGGAAGGAGCAGGCAGGGGGTTAGTCAGATGGGAGCAGAGAGGGGATCAGTCAGGTAGGAGCAGAGAGGGGATCAGTCAGGTGAGAGCAGGAAGGGGATCAGTCCGATGGGAGCAGGCAGAAGATCAGTCAGGAAGGAGCAGAGAGGGGATCAGTCAGGAAGGAGCAGAGAGGGGATCAGTCAGGTGGGAGCAGGCAGGGGATCAGTCAGGTGAGAGCAGGCAGAGGATCAGTTAGGTGGGAGCAGAGAGGGGATCAGTCAGGTAGGAGAAGGCAGGGGATCAGTCAGGTGGGTGCAGGCAGGGGATCAGTCAGGAATGAGCAGGCAGGGGATCAGTCAGGTGGGAGCAGGCAGGGGATCAGTCAGGTGGGAGCAGAGAGGGGATCAGTCAGGATGGAGTACGCAGGGATCAGTCAGGTGGGAACAGACAGGGATCAGTCAGGTGGGAGCAGAGAGGGGATCAGTCAGGTGGGAGCAGGCAGGGGATCAGTCAGGTGAGAGCAGGCAGAGGATCAGTTAGGTGGGAGCAGAGAGGGGATCAGTCAGGTAGGAGAAGGCAGGGGATCAGTCAGGTGGGTGCAGGCAGGGGATCAGTCAGGAATGAGCAGGCAGGGGATCAGTCAGGTGGGAGCAGGCAGGGGATCAGTCAGACGGGAGCAGGCAAGGAATCAGTCAGGTGGGAGCAGGCAGGGGATCAGACAGGTGGGAGCAGAGAGGGGATCAGTCAGGAAGGAGCAGGCAGGGGATCATTGAGGTAGGAACAGGCAGAGGATCAGTCAGGTGGGAGCAGAGAGGGGATCAGTCAGGATGGAGTACGCAGGGATCAGTCAGGTGGGAGCAGAGAGGGGATCAGTCAGGTGGGAGCAGAGAGGGGATCAGTCAGGATGGAGTACGCAGGGATCAGTCAGGTGGGAGCAGAGAGGGGATCAGTCAGGATGGAGTACGCAGGGATCAGTCAGGTGGGAACAGACAGGGATCAGTCAGGTGGGAGCAGAGAGGGGATCAGTCAGGTGGGAGCAGAGAGGGGATCAGTCAGGATGGAGTACGCAGGGATCAGTCAGGTGGGAGCAGAGAGGGGATCAGTCAGGATGGAGTACGCAGGGATCAGTCAGGTGGGAACAGACAGGGATCAGTCAGGTGGGAGCAGAGAGGGGATCAGTCAGGTGGGAGCAGGCAGGGGATCAGTCAGGATGGAGTACGCAGGGATCAGTCAGGTGGGAGCAGGCAGGGATTAGTCAGATGGGAGCAGGTAGGGGATCAGTCAGGTGGGAGCAGGCAGGGGATCAGTCAGATGGGAGCAGGCAGGGGATCAGTCAGGTGGGAGCAGGCAAGGAATCAGTCAGGTGGGAGCAGGCAGGGGATCAGACAGGTGGGAGCAGGCAGGGGATCAGTCAGATGGGAGCAGGCAGGGGATCAGTCAGATGGGAGCAGGCAGGGGATCAGTCAGATGGGAGCAGGCAAGGAATCAGTCAGGTGGGAGCAGGCAGGGGATCAGACAGGTGGGAGCAGAGAGGGGATCAGTCAGGAAGGAGCAGGCAGGGGATCATTGAGGTAGGAACAGGCAGAGGATCAGTCATGTGGGAGCAGGCAGGGAATCAGGATGGAGTATGCAGGGATCAGTCAGGTGGGATCAAATTGGGGCGAGTAGGTAGGGGATCAGACATACAGGAGTAGGCAGGAGATCAGTCAGGTGGGAGCAGGCAGGGGATCAGCAGGCAGGTCCCAACCCTATAAACATTAATGGGGACTAGTCAAACCTTGGCTCTTCCACCATTCATCTGCTCTGTTCGGCATTGCACCTTGTTCTATTCACTTGGCCGCATCTACTATGTCTTTAAGGTCACTAAGATAAGGTTATGACATTGTCAGACATTACTTACCAGTATATAGTTCTGCACTAAGGAGTCTAAATACTCAGGACAAGTTGCTCAATAGTCAACAAAACTACAAATATTTGCAGATAAACTTTCCTAATAGTCTTAAAAAGTTGCAGCTTTTTGCATTCCTTCTAGCTCTCTGTGATTCTTTACTATGTGGCTTATTCAGGTGTCAGCACACGAGACCCACAAGAGGAGACTTCAAGTAAAATTGTTCCCAATCCAGGCGACATGTAAAGGTTTCGAGACTGCGCTTGAATCACTTCTTTCATGAGAACCTCTGTTGTCGGAGCATGTCGCCTTCCTCACCTGTCAACATAGAAAAGGGCTGTTTGAATAACTAATGGTGTCACATATTTCATAGATTTACAATTGAGCTGAATTTCAGCCTATTTGAATTGACTTTAAGATTACAGCTTCTTCATTGCCTACTTATTGATTTGTTCCTCTGAAGCAAATTAGAGAGTTACTGACAAAAAAGCAGAAAAGCAATCTGCATGTAAATCAGCCTGAGTCACTAAGAACCCGACTACAGCTGAGAAGTGGAAGAGAAATGTCAGAGATGGAGGAACTGGAGAGAATACAGGAATACCGGGAGCAAAGTGGTGGAGAGGGCAGAGGTAGCGGCCACACGGGGGCGCTAGTGCCTGATGGGGGCAACACTAAGGAAACAACATTATAATAGACAAGTCATATATATACTTATATGAATGTAATGTATATGAACACTATATACATTCACACATACGTTATTATCGCATACTGTATATACTCACACATACCTGTATACAAACATACAGTACTCACACAATATACAACACATACTTTAAACAAATGTACACACTTATATGCATATTAAACACTAGCATCTGCCTGCGACTTCGTCTGCGGGTTGGTGTTGGCGCTGAGCCACTTATATTTAGCCAATTGCTGTTGTGGATGATCAGCCTGCGTCTCGGCTCTGCTACATCGCTGCATATGCACAGCATACTCAGTTGTATGTACATCTCTGCATATGGAGAGCGTACTCAGCTGTGCTACAGTGCTGCCTAAGCTCTGCTACATCTGGCCATTTGGATTAGAGAGGTGTTCTTATGTCAGTGTCTAAGCAGCTTCTGTGTTGGAAACGGCTGAACGGATGTTGCAGAAATTTGCCACCGTTCGATCAGCCTGCTCCCGTGTCTCGGCTCTGCTACATCGCTGCATATGCATAGGATACTCAGCTGTATGTACATGTTTGCATATGGAGAGCCTATAGAGGTGTGCTACAGCGCTGCCTAAACTCTGCTACATCAGGCAATTGTGATTACAGGGGTTTTGTTATGTGAATGTGTGAGCAGCTTCTGTGTTACAAAGGACTGAATGGATGTTGCTGAAATGTGCCAAAGTTGTCCCCCCTTCCCCATCAGAGGCAGAACAACACATTCCCTGTTGTACTCACTGAAACTCTACACCTGATATAGTCCTCTTGCCCTCACACCGCCTGCATGTTCTGTAGTCTCCTGATCTTCTATGATCTGTCAAGCTTCATCCTATATAGCTCCACCCACAAAATAGCATGTAGCTCCGCCCACTGCCTAGCATGATCCTATCTGAGAATGACTCAAGGACCTGTGATGATGTCATCAGAGGTCCTTTAGTGTAGTGTGAACCTACATTCCTTCACTGCGGTCATGTAGTGACGTCATTTACGGGGATAAAAAGTAGCCTATGTTTTAATCAGGGTTCCTATCTATGTATGTGGCAAATTTCATGCAAATCCGTTCAGCCGTTTTTGTGTGATTGAGGAACAAACATCCAAACTCACAAACGTTCACATTTATAATATTAGTAGGATTAGTAGGATACATGACTGGTAAGGGAACTTGTTATAGTTTATATATCAATACCCTAGAGGTTCTAGTTATATAAATCCTTAAAGGGAGTTTATAATTGGTATTATATGGTGTTATATAGCCATCAGCAACAACCCTTCATCACTGCCGCTCCTTCAAATCCAGTCTCCTCCTCTTCACTGATTCTTACACTTCTTTGGAACTGAACGCATGTACTACACCTGTGAAGTACACCAATGTAAGAAGAAATCCAAGATGGCACATGGAGCATGCGCTGTACCCTCAGCCTGAAGCCAGGTGGAGGAGTCCCGATTTGAAGAAGGGGTAGTGAAGATGGGTCGTTGATGACGCAGGGGTGATCGGAGCACAGGGGTAATGCCCCCTGTGCTCCAAGAAGATTCATTTATAGGTTGGACTTGATGGACTGATGTCTCCACCCAACCTCATCTACTATGTAACAATATGTATCTATATAGACCTCATCTACTATGTAACTATGTAACTATATTTGAGTTTATATTATATTCCTATTGACTGTGCAATTAACCACGAAGGACCCTAAAAAAGACACTCCAGGATGCTTAATTCATGGGGAATACAAGAACCTACTAAAGACATGTCAGGAGGGGTGAGAGTTCTTCTTTAAGCTGTCTTCCAGTTCTTATAGAGGATACAAATACTCTTACATTGGCTTTTACATACATTTGATGTTAAACCTCCAAGAGTTACGTTTTAGTTAAAGTTTTCAGTTTTCCTCCATTTATGTTCAAATGTAGCAGAATTTTTAATATACGGACACATGAAAAATGGAAATTATTTGGGTACAAAACCGAAATCCTTTAGAAGATCAAAAAGCGAAAGCATCATTTTCCTTCTGCGTGAATGCGCGTATTCTCTGCCTGTCATCGGCTTCATTGTATCGCAGTCAGTCAAATTTGGCTTTGATTCTCTAATACAAATGAATCCTCCTTCCGGCTCTGCCTTCGCGGCGATGGCGGTGGTAGAGAATTCTACATAACTATTCTAAAGCTGAGAAGGCGATGGCGGGCGGGATAATAAGTGAATGGGATATATGATATGTATTGTTAGCGAGGTGCTAATGTTATCATCGCTTGACCATAGACATCGGCATTGTCGGCTAAAATGGAATTGAATTAGGTTCAGTAAAGGTGAGACAGCTGAAGCCGCGACGTCTTATCACAGATTCCTCCGCTCAAGCACCTTTAATCGAAAGCCTTTCTAACCTCCACCAAATTACTTTTTTTTTTTTTTCTCGACTGCTTAAAATAAGGCCCTTTCTGCCAAGTCTTGTTTTACTTTCCTTATCTCTATAATGAATAGAATGGAAAGTTATATTGTAGCGGCACTTGAGTCCCTGAGCTGTATTTTTCTTATTTCTAACTTTGTTTCCTTTGATAGCCATTTTGTTGTAGACCTGGCCAGCCGAGATATATTTATTGTACAGCGATTTTATATCTATCCTACTTTATCGCAGGTAGTGGAACATAAGAAAGCAATAAAAGACTCACCAGAATGATTCATTGGCCTATTTGGGAGAGTGTAGTGGGCATGCTCTGTGTTATGTGCAGGCTGGGGGATTAGGGAGAAGGATCAGAGATGTCATCACCTATTGTCAGTGGTGTCATCTCGTGTTATCTGCATCATATAGAAGAGCTGTTACCTTTCATGGATTCTGTACTAATATTGTGTCAACACTGCTGAGCCTGCCCACAAGGTAAAGAGCCAAGCCGAAAAGTTATATCTACAAATCAGGAAGTATAAGTCCATTTTAAGCGTTCACGGTTCAATAGTTGTAATATTTCAAGATTTTTATACATATTGCTTTGTAACAACTGCCTGAACAAAAAAGCAATATGAAAGTAGATATATTTGTGATAGTATAGTGGGCATGCTCTGTGTCAGGAGGAGGAGGATCTAAGTTGTCATCACTTATTGTCAGTGCTGTCATCTTGTGTTATCTGCGTTATATAGAAGAGCTGTTACCTTTCATGGATTCTGTGCTAATATTGTGTCAACTGCTGAGCCTGCCCACAAAGTAAAGAGCCAAGCCGAAAAGTTATATCTACAAATCAGGAAGTATAAGTCCATTTTAAGAGTTCACGGTTTAATAATTGTAATATTTCAAGATTTTTAATGTAGTAGTTTTATATATATTGTAACAACTGCCTGAACAAAAAAAGCAATATGAAAGTAGATATATTTGTGATAGTATAGTGGGCATGCTCTGTGTCAGGAGCAGGGAGGAGGAGGAGGAGGATGTAAGTTGTCATGACTTATTGTCAGTGCTGTCATCTTGTATTATTTAGAAGAGCTGTTACCTTTCTTGGATTCTCTGCTAATATTATGTCCACTGCTGAGCCTGCCCACAAAGTACATAGCCAAACTGAAACGTTGTATCTCTAATTCAGGAAGTATAAGTCCAGTTCACTAGTTAATAATTGCAATATTTCAGGATTTTTAGTGTAGTAGTTTTATATATATCCTGCTTTATAGCAACTGCATGAACAAATAAAAGAAGCAAGAAATAATTCATTGACTTATTCAGGATAATATAGTGGGCATGCTCTGTGTAAGGAGCAGGGAGAAGGATCTGAGTTATCATCACCTATTGTCTATGGTGTCATCTTGTGTTGTCTCCTCCAAATTTAGAAAAGCTCCTTTACCTTTCGTGTATTCTGTAACATTCTAATATTGTGTCAACTGCCGAGCCTGCCCACAAAGTATACAGACAAGATGAAAAGTTGTATCTACAAATCAGGAAGTTTGAGTCTGTACAGTACTATATATATATATTGCTTTATAGCAGCTACTGGAACATGAAAAAGCAATTAAGAGATGTATTCATTGACTTATTTGGCAGAGTCCATTGGGCATAGTGGGCATGCTCTGTTATGCGCAGGAGGCGAGGAAAGACCGAACTGCAATATTCCAAACTTTATAAAAAGATAGTCATATGAAAATCGTAGGAAAAAAAACACTTAAAAAAACCATAAAAATGAGATTTGTGCAGTTGGCGAGTTCCTGAGTGTGGATCCCTGGGAAGGAATCCTGATTCGCACCCCACAGTTCTTGTCAGTAGACGAAATAAAAAGTCTATTAAAATTCTTGGCAGCCTCGCTGATTATTATCGGAAGGCTCCAGAGACTGGAGGAGGAATCAGAATATAATATTATATCCAGGAATTGACTATTAAATGATTTGTCTCAAAAAATTAAATTTTTCAGATGAAGCCTCAGTCTGCCAGCTTATTATGGGGCTGGCATCAGGAATGCCCGATGGACGGCGGATATAATCACCAGAAGTTGTGACCGCTCAGACATGGCGGGGACCACAGAGAACTTGTCACCCGCTGGAATTAATGAGGTCCAAGTCCTAGTTCTAGTTGATAAATGTCTTGACCGTGTTCCAACGCTACTGAATTACTAATAGAAGGGTCCACGAGTTCCCCTTCTAGGATACAGGGTTACTTATATTAAGATCCCAGAATTTCTGCCCTTGTTATAGTGGTGTCTGCTGTTTGGTCTGTAGGGACAAGCAGGAACAGAATCGCGGCACATCTGTACTGATGGGAGGTTTTTGTATGTGCAGCAATCCTCATAGACTTTTTGCATATCCAATACTTCTATTAGAATCTGTCATCCCTTGATATCACTTAAAATATATTGTTTTATAGGAACTCATTTTTTGATCATATTTAATAGGCACACTCCTTTATAAACTTTTCATAGAATGGGACAACACGGTGGCTCAGTGGTTAGCACTGCAGCCTTGCAGCGCTGGAGTCCTGGGCTCGAATCCCACCAGGCATAGCATCTGCAAGGAGTTTGTATGTTCTCCCTGTGTTTGTGTGGGTTTCCTCCCATTCTACAAAGACCTATTGATAGGGGAAAAAAATGTATATTGTGATTGCTATATCATATATCTACATAAAGAAAAAACTTTCCATAGTACAAACAGTGAGAAGAAACTTTGTAACATCTCTTTTTAGCAAAAAAATGCTTCTAATTCCACTTTTCTGCTACTTCTCCTGCACCGATCACTCATTCTGAGCTTACTGCTAAAATCTGTCTTGGGAGAAGCAGAAATGAGACAGATTTTCAGCTTCATTGAGAGTTTAGATTAAAGAAGTTATCCCATGATAAAGTCTTATCTCCAGTCTACAGGGCAGAGGATAGTTGTTGGTCAGTGAGCGTCTGACCACTTGAGGCCCCACTGATTTTGGGAACATGGGTCTGGGGTCTCTCCTTGTACAGCAACCTACCTGCATGTCTGTTGTGCTCCATTCATCTATATGTGACTGCCTGAGATAGAACAGAACTCCGCCAGATGAATGCCGTACAATGGACTGGGACATCCCAGGCTTCATTTACCTATAGAGCACAGGGTCGCTTTTCTTAAGATCTGGGGGATACCAGTGGTGGGATCCCCAACTATCAGACACTTTTTGCCTATGGAATCGGGAAGGAATTTTTCCCTTGAAATGGGGCAATTGGCAGGAGCCTCGTTGGGTTTTTTGCCTTCCCCTGGATCAACACTGTAGGGGATTGTAGGGTTATAGGTTGGACTTGATGGACTGATGTCTTCATCCAACCTCATCTACTATGTAGCTATGTAAGTATGCTGTTGATACCTGGCTGTCACTGAATGGGAGCTGAGCAGCAATACCTTGGCATGGCCACAACACAGTATATGGAGCCGTCTCCTTCTAGTAGAGCTGGTGACCAGCTGATCAATGCCAGGTGCTGATATTGATGGACTATGCCAAGGACCGGATACCAATGTCTAGTGGAAAACCTCTTAAATCTTCAAGTACATGCACATGAGCTTTACCAGAAGTCACCTCCAAGGACAGGTAATCTTCAAGCCTATGACGCTGAGTAATACCGTCCTCCAACCCCCAATGGATTCCAACTCAATCATTCCTTAAGAAGAACACAAAAGATTCTGCTAAGAACCTGGCGGAGCGATGGATGAAATATGTGTTTTTATTATTTCCTTTTTAATTTGTGAGAATATATGACATTTGCATTCCCAGCCATAGCAGAGCCCGAGCCTCATTTATAAACAGATGGATTATTACATTTTTTGCTCAGAATTCATTAAATAGTCATCTAGCTCATTAAAGATGATTCAGTGTCATCAATTTATATCCTAGTGAGAGTGATGCTGAGAAATATCGGCTGAAAAAACTATGTGGGAACCTGCAGATGTATTTTATCCAGTGTGAACGGCTACTAAGTATCCGGAGCCATTAATGTTCAGAGTAATGAGAGGACATTGGAACGAGCAGCGGTGCGGAACTGGGGCTGGAGGTTCCCTCATTACAGCGGCCACCACATTACTTACTGTCTTGTTTGCTTCTAAAGACAGATACATATCAGGTTGGGGAATTCCGGAACCTTCCTCCCGACCACCCCCAAGGAATATTGGTAGATTCCATCTCTACCTGATCTATTGGCGATAATGAGCTTCGCCCAATACATGGTGTAGAGGTGAATTGATACATTGTTGATAGAATTAACCATCTGTTTACCTTTGTTACTAATTGTAACTCTGTCTTTGTAATTTCCTTCCCCTTTAATAACGTCCCAGGCCAAGTCGCTCCAAGGCTTGTCCAATAAATGAATAAAGTCTATTTTTACTGCTAATCAGAAATAACACAAACAGAGCGGCTGCGGCAGATACTTCATTTATTTTAATAGCCGTGCGGAGGGCTGATATTATTTTGATTAATATTTATTGTATGATATTAATTACATAAGCTGTGATGCACCCGTCCGGCTTAAATGTGAATTTAATGAGCATTTTCATCTTGGCTAAAGGTTAGCTAAATGGAGCATAAAAGTTAGTATTTTGCTGCTATGAGAAAAAGAAAAAAAAGACTCTCTTATAATTCTGTAATTAACGAAGCTATTGCGGCCGGTAACGGCTTTTATTTGTGTTGGGTTGTGCTTTCTGTTCTGTGCGGTATATTCAGCGCTTACTTGCTCACCCAGCATTTCATGCCTTTATATTATTGGTGAGGGGGAAATAGTTATAGTAAGTGAGGTTGGATGAAGACCCCGGGCCATCAAGTCCAACCTATAATCTGATAGTGTTGGTCCAAAGGGAGGCAAAAAAAAACATAGTGGTTGTATGGGGTATTACAATCAAAGAAATAGGGGAATCGGTAATACCCTAATATAGTCCCTACAGACTGTGGTATCATCAGGGAGGGAGGGACAGAGGACGCAGAGCTTGTATGAGTACTGGGGCCCCCTCAAAGAGCTGATCGTGGGGGGGCTGAGAGTCAGATCCCCATGTATCCAATATTTATGGTCTATCCTATCCTTTATGGTCTATCTTATCCTTTATGTTCTATCTTATCCTTTATGTTCTATCTTATCCTTTATGGTCTATCTTATCCTCTATGTTCTATCCAATCCCATATGGTCTATCCTATCTTATCCTATCCTATCCTATCCTTTATGGTCTATCCTATCCTCTATGTTCTATCCTATCCTATCTTATCCTATCCTATCCTTTATGGTCTATCTTATCTTTTATGGTCTATCCTATCCTCTATGTTCTATCCAATCCCATATGGTCTATCCTATCCTATCCTATCCTATCCTATCCTATCCTATCCTATCCTCTATGTTCTATCCAATCCCTATCCTATCCTATCCTATCCTATCCTATCCTATCCTATCTTTTATGGTCTAGTCTATCCTATCCTATCCTATCCTATCCTATCTTTTATGGTGTATCCTATCCTATCTTTTATGGTCTATCCTATCCTATCCTTTATGGTCTATCCTATCCTATCCTATCCTATCCTCCATGTTCTATCCTATCCTTTATGGTCTATCCTATCCTATCCTTTATGGTCTATCCTAAGCTTCTTAATAAACTTCTGAAGACAAGCCGTGTACCAAGACAGCAAACTGCACCAGCTATGAGAGTGTAATAGATTGGCAAAGCTAATAGACTGACAACAGTCCCTGACTACAGCTAGCCTAAGGTGCCGTTCATCAGTCGTTGCCCTTGGCTGACATCTTGCTTCATGCTACAGATATAGCCCATTTACGTATTCCTTTACTGGCTTTCTCCTCTTATATATCTGTTTATACAGTATATTTTTACAAGTAAACCTCAGTCATATGAGTAAAATTGCTGCAACTTGAATGCTACAGAAGGCAGTAAATCAAGCACCAGCTATATAATGCAGCGCACTAGACTCAAGTCATGTACCGTACATTACACTCACCGGCCACTTTATTAGGTACACCTGTCCAACTGCTCGTTAACACTTAATTTCTAATCAGCCAATCACATGGCGGCAACTCAGTGCATTTAGGCATGTAGACATGGTCAAGACAATCTCCTGCAGTTCAAACCGAGCATCAGTATGGGGAAGAAAGGTGATTTGAGTGCCTTTGAACGTGGCATGGTTGTTGGTGCCAGAAGGGCTGGTCTGAGTATTTCAGAAACTGCTGATCTACTGGGATTTTCACGCACAACCATCTCTAGGGTTTACAGAGAATGGTCCGAAAAAGAAAAAACATCCAGTGAGCGGCAGTTCTGTGGGGGGCGGAAATGCGTTGTTGATGCCAGAGGTCAGAGGAGAATGGCCAGACTGGTTCGAGCTGATAGAAAGGCAACAGTGACTCAAATAGCCACCCGTTACAACCAAGGTAGCCAGAAGAGCATCTCTGAACGCCGCACAGTACGTCCAACTTTGAGGCTACAGATGGGCTACAGCAGCAGAAGACCACACCGGGTGCCACTCCTTTCAGCTAAGAACAGGAAACTGAGGCTACAATTTGCACAAGCTCATCGAAATTGGACAATTGAAGATTGGAAAAACGTTGCCTGGTCTGATGAGTCTCGATTTCTGCTGCGACATTCGGATGGTAGGGTCAGAATTTGGCGTCAACAACATGAAAGCATGGATCCATCCTGCCTTGTATCGGTAACGGTTCAGGCTGGTGGTGGTGGTGTCATGGTGTGGGGAATATTTTCTTGGCACTCTTTGGGCCCCTTGGTACCAATTGAGCATCGTTGCAACGCCAAAGCCTACCTGAGTATTGTTGCTGACCATGTCCATCCCTTTATGACCACAATGTACCCAACATCTGATGGCTACTTTCAGCAGGATAATGCAATGCCATGTCATAAAGCTGGAATCATCTCAGACTGGTTTCTTGAACATGACAATGAGTTCACTGTACTCCAATGGCCTCCACAGTCACCAGATCTCAATCCAATAGAGGAGCATCTTTGGGATGTGGTGGAACGGGAGATTCGCATCATGGATGTGCAGCCGACAAATCTGCGGCAACTGTGTGATGCCATCATGTCAATATGGAGCAAAATCTCTGAGGAATGCTTCCAGCACCTTGTTGTATCTATGCCACGAAGAATTGAGGCAGTTCTGAAGGCAAAAGGGGGTCCAACCCGTTACTAGCATGGTGGACCTAATAAAGTGGCCAGTGAGTGTATATACTATATGAAATATGGAGCACAGACAAAAGATTGCTTTCTGCTGAAAGGTTATTTTTCCTGATCTTTTTATATTGCTGTAATACAAAAAAAGCAACTTGTCTTTGTTGTAAATGTCCTACAAGCTTGTATATACAGTCTGTATGCAGAGCTATGTGTCTCCATGGCAAAAGACTACAAAGAAACCCTTGTGTAGTCTGAGACCGCAGTCATGCTCCTTTCCCTAACTTGTCCCAGTTACCCTAAAACTTAGTTACAGTGTTGGCCAAAAGTATCGCCCCCTGCAGTCCTGTCAGATAATCCTCGCTGTCCCCCAGATAATGATTACACAGCACAGACTCTTATATAGTATATAAGTGACACAGGGTATATACAGTATAAGTATCGCCCCCTGCAGTCCTGTCAGATAATCCTCGCTGTCCCCTAGATAATGATTACACAGCACAGACTCTTATATAGTATATAAGTGACACAGGGTATATACAGTATAAGTATCGCCCCCTGCAGTCCTGTCAGATAATCCTCAGTGTCCCCAGATAATGATTACACAGCACAAACTCTTATATAGTATATAAGTGACACAGGGTATATACAGTATAAGTATCGCCCCCTGCAGTCCTGTCAGATAATCCTCAGTGTCCCCCAGATAATGATTACACAGCACAAACTCTTATATAGTATATAAGTGACACATGGTATATACAGTATAAGTATCGCCCCCTGCAGTCCTGTCAGATAATCCTCGGTGTCCCCCAGATAATGATTACACAGCACAAACTCTTATATAGTATATAAGTGACACAGTGTATATACAGTATAAGTATCGCCCCCTGCAGTCCTGTCAGATAATCCTCGCTGTCCCCCAGATAATGATTACAAGCACAAACTCTTTGGTAATATCTTCATTTATTTTGCTTGCAATGAAAAAACACAAAAGAGAATGAAAAAAAAGTCACATCATTGATCATTTTACACAAAACGTCAAAACTGGTGCGGACAGAAGTATTGGCGCCCTCAGCCTAATACTTGGTAGCACAACCTCTAGACACAATAACTGCGCACAACCGCTTCCGCTAACCAGCAATGAGTTTCTTACAAGGCTCTGCTGGAATCTTAGACCCTTCTTCTTTGGCTCCTGCTCGCGGTCCCCCCTGAGATGTGAAGGGGCCTTCTCCAAACTGCCACCAAGAGATCTCTCCCCCTCCCCCACAGGTGTTCTATGGGATTCAGGGCTGGACTCATTGCTGCCACTTTACAAGTCTCCAGGGCTTTCTCTCACCACCATTTTCTAGTGCTGACCTGAAGTGTGTTTTGGGTCCTTGTCCTGCTGGAAGAGCCCTGACCTCTGAGGGAGACCCCGCTTTCTCACACTGGGCCCTACATGATGCTGCACAATGTGTTGGTCGTCTTCAGACTTCATAATGCCATGCACACGGTCAAGCAGTCCAGTGCCAGAGGGGGCAAAGCAACCCCAAAACATCAGGGACCTCCGCCATGTCTGACTGTAGGGACCTAGGAGCCCTGACAGTGTCGTACACTATGTATTATATATATATATATAGTCCTAGGAGCCCTGACAGTGTCATACACTATGTATTATAGAGTAGAACAAGTTCATCTTGAAATAAAGTGCAAACCTATAAATATTTGTAGAAATGAATGACTTCAGTTTTGCCTCTTTCTTGTGGACACCTAGTGGTTTGTTTTTTTCTGTTGTATTGAATCGGTTTCTTGAGAATTTGGGGCACTTGAGTGTATAGTAATGGTGGATTCTTCTTTGGCGATTACCTGCCGTGTTAACATAAGAAGAATTTATGACCAGAATTTGCCTGTAGCGTTCCCTTATAATAGAGTATATAGATATTTGTATTGGCCTGTATTCAGCGAGTGGACTGATGGAGCATTATTGTAGCTTACACGGGGTTGTCAGAAGTGTCTAATTTCCAGACACAGTCGCAGGACATTTTGTCTCTGTAAAATTGTGTCCCTGACAGTGAGGAACACAATGTAGGAAATTCACCCTTTGAGATCATCAGTAACATATGACATCCTGCAGACACTTCTGTTTTCAAGTGTCTGAATTAATGTTCTCCTCTATAGTAAAACATGAGTTGGATGTGTGTACGTGCTCCGAGGACGAGCCCGCTGACAAACATCCCCGAGTGTCTCTCCATATCCTCTCCTTGGGGGTTGCTCTACAAAATGACTCCAAGGAATATGTGAATTATTTTGTTATTACTGATCTGATCCAAATTCTGAACAAAAAAAATATCTAAAAAAGGAGGAGACATTTATCATTGCAAAACCTGGATGTAGCAAAAGTGGAGACGTTGCCCCTAGTCTAAACTTTCACAAGGGTGTGCAATAATCGAACCTCGGGTCATCTTAAATGAGCAATG
The DNA here is from genome assembly GCF_031893055.1 of Leptodactylus fuscus. Taxonomy (NCBI): domain Eukaryota; kingdom Metazoa; phylum Chordata; class Amphibia; order Anura; family Leptodactylidae; genus Leptodactylus; species Leptodactylus fuscus. Next base: position 4,084,031 of record NC_134272.1, on the reverse strand, counting down.
TTAACCCCTTGTGGACACGTTAATTGTTTTTGTTTTTTTATCATTTTTTAGGTGACAAAATTAAACTTTTTTCATTTGTAACGGACATTGCTTATTTTTTGCAGGATGACTTGTATTTTCTGATGGTGTCATCGAATGTTGCATATAATGTATTGAAAAACTGCAACAAAAATTATATATGTGGGAATAGGAGAAAATGCAATCCCATCATTGTTTTGGGGGTTTTGTTGTAACGACATGCATTGTTAGGTTAAAAAACGATCCATTAACTTTACTCTGCTTGTACAATTGCAATGATCCCAAGCCTTACTTTAGCCTATAGGGGTTTTCCCATATGGACAAGTTATTTCATATCCACTGGATATTGTTGAGATTCTGGCTGTCAGACCCACGCTGATCAGAATGCGCGACTTTCACAGCCCATTCTGAATGTAGTGCGGGTTCGGCAGCAATGAGATTGCTGGACATAGCCAAGCGCTGTCCTCAGTACTCCTATTGCAGTGAATGGTGCTGCCTTACCTGAGTGACCGTCTGACCAGGTTATATTATATTCAGAGATACAAATATAGACAATTCTTCTTATACTGGTAATGTCGCACATCTTGCAAAACTCAGAGCTCCTGCCGTTCTGGGAAATTGAGCTTAGTGCACCATAAAACCCTGTGCGACCTTAAGCTCTGTTTACACTGCCGTCAGATGTGTCCTGCTATGGCCTTTCTAAGTTTGTTGGAAAGAATAACCCAAAATGCAGAATTGTCAAAGTGGCAGATACCACGAGGGCACACACAAATTCTGTTATATCCATTGGACCTTTCATCGCATAGATGTTTCCATCCTTACCATTCCTCTTCCAGGAGACTTGCAGATACTTGTGTCACAGGACGATCAGCTTTTCAAAACAACATCATTTTGTAACATTGTGTCACAAGATGTCTGCGCTCTGCATATCTCCACCCAATGGTTGTATCATGAATTGCAGCCTGTCCAGAGAAACTTAGAAAATTAGAGCTAAGGTTATGGTGGACACATCTGTTTAATGGAAGCTGCAATAATAGTGAGAACAGGAGCCTAAATCTGATCCAATGGACACATAGACACACACATTGGTTGTGGCCATAACATCTATGTAGAAATGTAGCCATGTTATTACTATGTAAAACCAGCTCATAGCAAACAGTGATCTGAAAATGGTGGAGAGTGAACAAATTACTGTATATTAGAAAGTCATTTCCCTGTCATTATATAACGGCCGAGCTTCTCTTATATAAGGTCCAGCGGGTTGTTGTAGTCACAGCTGGAAGTTGGATGTAATTTGCAAGGACTGTAAATGGGGCGATGTGGAGCAGCAGGAAAGCTGTGGTGCCTGGGTAGACAATGAAGGAGATCGGTCGGGGACTTCTCATACATGGTCTATTCTAATATATATTTGCATCTTTATTTACCCAGTACCCAGGCCAAGTAAGGTGAAGACTGTGAGTGTTTATGTAATGGCGGCCACTTCAGTCTTATAATGTAACTGTAAAGGGAATCATATCATTCTCCGATAGACATGGGCTTGAGACTTGGTTTGCACATATCTGTAAGGTTCGGCTCTCAATTTCAGTTCAGTCCTAAGTAGAAGTCTTATGTTTATACTCTGTGGAGTCTTTTCAGGCCCCGGAGCAGGGGTCAGGAACCTTCAGCTCTCCAGCTGCTGTGAAACTACAACTCCCAGCATGCTCCATTCACTTCCATGGGAGTTCCAAGAACAGCATAGCAAGTGTGCATGCTGGGAGTTGTAGTTTTGCAACAGCTGGAGAGCCGTACGTTCCCTACCCCTGCCCCAGGGTATAATAAGAGGAGGAACAGGGGAGGGTTCCGGAAAATGAATAAACATTGACACTGACCTCCCTTCACCTATCCAGGGCTCCCTCGGGGCATCTGGTGCTCCTTTCCTGGCACCTTTGGTTCTCCTCTGGCCTCTCCCAGCCTCCTGGGTGACATCATCAGCACTGGGAGACCACTGAGCCCTGGGACCCTGGAAAAAGCCAGAATGGGCCCAGGAATGAACATCAGATGCTGTGCGGAGCCCGGGAGAGGTGAGGGGCAGTAAATATGACTATTTATTTCATCTATTATTTTTCTGCACCTCCCCTGGACCCCTGATTATTTGCTTTAGGGTGTAAAGAGACCCCAGAATAATATAAGGATTCATAGATGGCTAACCCCAGAATTTCAAATTTGGCCAAAGCTCAAATTTTTGGAAAATTTGCAACAATCTGGTTCCCTCATCTCCCCTCCCTGACTGTAAGTCACTCCGCTCTGCTATTATGAGACTATGACAGTCATTTGTAAAGGTGCCTTTGTTTTTCCTTTCATAGCACAGCATATTTCTATGGCTGACAGAAGTGAAGTGCATTAGTATGACCAAGCGACTTTCCAGCGGCATCACTCGCGCCAGCTCAGGGAGAGAGATGGAAGCTGCAGAAATTGTCTCCTGACCTCCATTACAGGCTGCCTGTTATACGCACCACAAAGGCTCCAGGTAGCGTTCAGTAGCTCCTGTTAAATATTTGATCCACTCTGTGATCATGAGGGAAATCTACCTAACTATAGATGACATGAAATATTGCTTTCTTACTGACGATCTGGAGTTTTAATTTGACGAGGGCTTTAGGTAGATACTACAAGTGTAGTTCAAGGGCTGGTTACAGATCTAAACTGTATCTGTGATCCCTAAAGAGAATTAAAGAGTTCTGATGGCGGATGATATAAGGCGGAGGCGATGCTAAGAAGTAGAGGAGAATATAGTTGATTAATGGGAAATATTGATGCATTGTGGGTTCATACTGATCCTTGTGCATGTTCATGGTATTGGCGCATTGTGGGTTCATACTGATCCTTGTGCATGTTCATGGTATTGGTGCATTGTGGGTTCATACTGATCCTTGTGCATGTGCATGTTCATGGTATTGGTGCTTTGTGGGTTCATACTGATCCTTGTGCATGTTCATGGTATTGGTGCTTTGTGGGTTCATACTGATCCTTGTGCATGTTCATGGTATTGGTGCATTATGGGTTCATACTGATCCTTGTGCATGTTCATGGTATTGGTGCATTGTGGGTTCATACTGATCCTTGTGCATGTGCATGTTCATGGTATTGGTGCATTGTGGGTTCATACTGATCCTTGTGCATGTTCATGGTATTGGTGCATTGTGGGTTCATACTGATCCTTGTGCATGTTCATGGTATTGGTGCGTTGTGGGTTCATACTGATCCTTGTGCATGTTCATGGTATTGGTGCATTATGGGTTCATACTGATTTTAGTGCATGTGCATGTTCATGGTATTGGTGCTTTGTGGGTTCATACTGATCCTTGTGCATGTTCATGGTATTGGTGCATTGTGGGTTCATACTGATCCTCGTGCATGTTCATGGTATTGGTGCTTTGTGGGTTCATACTGATCCTTGTGCATGTTCATGGTATTGGTGCATTATGGGTTCATACTGATTTTAGTGCATGTGCATGTTCATGGTATTGGTGCTTTGTGGGTTCATACTGATCCTCGTGCATGTTCATGGTATTGGTGCTTTGTGGGTTCATACTGATCCTTGTGCATGTTCATGGTATTGGTGCTTTGTGGGTTCATACTGATCCTTGTGCATGTTCATGGTATTGGTGCATTGTGGGTTCATACTGATTTTAGTGCATGTGCATGTTCATGGTATTGGTGCATTGTGGGTTCATACTGATTTTAGTGCATGTGCATGTTCATGGTATTGGTGCATTGTGGGTTCATACTGATCCTTGTGCATGTTCATGGTATTGGTGCTTTGTGGGTTCATACTGATCCTTGTGCATGTTCATGGTATTGGTGCATTATGGGTTCATACTGATTTTAGTGCATGTGCATGTTCATGGTATTGGTGCTTTGTGGGTTCATACTGATCCTTGTGCATGTTCATGGTATTGGTGCTTTGTGGGTTCATACTGATTTTAGTGCATGTGCATGTTCATGGTATTGGTGCGTTGTGGGTTCATACTGATCCTTGTGCATGTTCATGGTATTGGTGCTTTGTGGGTTCATACTGATCCTTGTGCATGTGCATGTTCATGGTATTGGTGCATTGTGGGATCATACTGATCCTTGTGCATGTTCACGGTATTGGTGCATTCATGGAGCCTGCACAGCATTGTACAGCGTCACTTAGGATTTGTACTATGGACTCTTGTGCCACCATATGATGCCGTCATCAGATACTGAATTTTACCATAGGGTAGAACATTTGGATTGTGAGGAGCACGCCACAATTTTCTTCAATTTCTCAAGGTTCTCATTTAGAAACCGTGATGGACAAAAATACATAGCAAATCATAGGAGGGAATCTATCTAATGATTTGCTCGATTGTTGGAACATGAAATGTTACAAATTATGGCTCACACCATATTTGCACAAAAATTAGCAACGGAGGCCATGTTCACTCCCGAGGACCCCAGCAATGGGTACATAGACCACTAAAGTAGTGGACACATGTGGAGCCGATGGACTCCATTGACTATAAAAGCCCCGGATTATGGTGCACACTGGTGGATGCAGCGACAGAGTCTCCATACAGTGCAGATGTCTTTGTAGCCTTTTCATGCCACTTGCTAATTTGGAAAAGGTAACAGAGGAGACCCTGAGTATCGTCCACTATATTAGGGGGGGGGGGGGGGGATTTTTGCGGACTCAAAAAAATTCCAGTTGACACATGAATGACACATGGATTGGACTCAAAAACAGATTACATAAGGATGACACATGGAAATATACCGGATGGCTCAAAAACAGATCCTTTGTGTGAAAGCCACTTTAGACCAGTCTTAGTGCATTTAATTGAGGACACTCATTTTTGGAGATTTTTGGACAATGGGGTAAAGTGTGCAGATGAGCTCTCCTCCAGAAAGAAGGAATCTATCATCTTCTATTAGCCAAATAAGATACGTTTCATACATCAGAAGCCGCTGGCATTTGCATATATACTTGTAACTTCTATTCATCCCAATTTTCAAAGTCTCTGTTTGCTGCCTTACAGCGGGATCCTTCTTCTTTGTTTCCTTCCAGGAGATGAAGAATCTGCAATTTTAACCATATCACGTTGATTATAATCCTTGACATTGTTGATGCTCCTACGGCAGGTTAAATCCATCTTCCCCTATAGAGCCACCAGCAAACCTTACTTAAATGATGCGGCAATATATGTAGCAGGGATAGCAAGTACCTGGGGTATGTAATGCATGTCGCACCGCATGCGGTCCCGGCTCCAGCCTCCTCGGCAGAAGCTGTTACTTTCAGATTTCCTCCGTCTCCTTAAAATAAATGTTTATTGTATTGCAGCCTGGCATAGAATTGTAGCCTGCAGGGAGAATAACTGGTATAAACAGCAGTCTAGAACAGATATCTCTGCTCAACCCGCTGAGCTGCAACATAAAAACCATTTCTGGATTGTGAAGCCAAGCTATTAAAGAAACTTGATAAGGAATTTTAATAAAAGCTCTGAGAGCTGGGATTCAATGCACTGTCTGGTAAACTGGACCAAAATGACTCTCAGCGTAAAAGGGCCAGATTTTATTATTGGGCTTTTAACACTTTCATGCCCTGGATTCACAAGTGACTTGTTCTGCAGTCCCAGCCTTGCATGTAGAAGATGGTACAATAAAGGGGATTTATTAGGATTGGCATTTCCTACGCCAGCCGTAATCCATCCCCCGCTGGCATGAGATGTACAAGGATTATTAAAGGGGTTGTCCAGGATATAGATGCATCCAGCAGGGTTGGTGCAGAATAACAGGGGTGTAGTGGAAACCCTCCATTCTGGTTGGGGAGATAACCGCATGCTTTAATGCTACATTATCTATGTCTTTTGGATGTGTTTTTGCACAAAAAATTTTTTCCAGGGCTTTTGTGAGTTTGAAAAAGCTGTGAAAATAAAAATGTAACTAACCCTGATTCTTTCCTTCATTCTGGGTATGGACTGGCCGTCGCTTCTGCTGCTCTGTGCAGAGTGTCTGTAGGGATGACATAGCGGCGGTGGGACTGTTGCAGACCGTTGCCTTCTTTTAGCTGGTCCTGCAGAGGCGCCCACTTGTCCAGGTGCAAGATCGGAGGGGAGGATGCAGGTCAGTATCAGTACATAGGTATTCTCACATATTGCATGGGTCTATTTTTTCATTCCAGACAACACCTTAAAAAGTCTCCAACCTCTTAATAATTGAGTTGCATCTTGTCCCCCCTGCCTTGGCCCCCCTCGATTTTCACCACCCATCCACTCTGCCCACTTAGAAAGTGAGGAGCCCAGGAACATTTGTGGCACATTTTGGGTGTAAATAGCATCTCCAAGAATCACCACATCTGCATCAGGTTAGAAATAACCCCCCCCCCCCAATGTTTCTAAGCTCTGCATAATGGGAACGTTAGCTTTCAAATAAGTGAAGGCTCCCAGGAGGTAAGGGAATGCAATAAACAGCTCGAGTCACCTTCTCGCACCTCTTAGGTCTCCTCGCTGCTTCTGGTGCTTCCTCAGGGGCCGGACATTAGTGTGACATGTGACCCCTAAGGCCCAACCTTTAATGCCCCCAATATGTGATAATCCTTTAAGAGGAGCAGGCAATGTCGTCCATAGAGGAAGAGGGATCCGATCTGTGAGGTTATCACTTCCATACCCTAAACCACCTTGGTCCGGTCAGGACTTGGTGCTTGTTATTCTTATATTCTTATCTTATCTCTTATCCAGGAATGTGCTCTGACTATATATACATATATATACTCCTGCACATGGGGAAATACACCCTGGGTAATATGGATTTCCTGGCCTGAGCCTATCGTATATCAGCTGTATCTATCTATCTCCTATCTATCTATCTATCTATCTATCTATCTATCTCCTATCTTTCTATCTATCATCTATCTATCTATCTATCTATCTATCATCTATCTATCTATCTATCTATCTATCTATCTATCTCCTATCTATCTATCTATCTATCTATCTATCTCCTATCTATCTATCTATCTCCTATCTATCTATCTATTTATCTATCTATCTATCTATCTATCTATCTATCTATCTCCTATCTTTCTATCTATCATCTATCTATCTATCTATCTATCTATCTATCATCTATCTATCTATCTATCTATCTATCTATCTCCTATCTATCTATCTATCTATCTATCTATCATCTATCTATCTATCTATCTATCTATCTCCTATCTATCTATCTATCTATCTATCTATCTATCTCCTATCTATCTATCTATCTATCTATCTATCTATCTATCTATCTATTTATCTATCTATCTATCTATCTATCTCCTATCTATCTATCTATCTATCTATCTATCTCCTATCTATCTATCTATTTATCTATCTATCTCCTATCTATCTATCTATCTATCTATCTATCATCTATCTATCTATCTATCTATCTATCTATCTATCTATCATCTATCTATCTATCTATCTATCTATCTCCTATCTATCTATCTATCTATCTATCTATCTATCTCCTATCTATCTATCTATCTATCTATCTATCTCCTATCTATCTATCTATCTATCTATCTATCTATCTCCTATCTATCTATCTATTTATCTATCTATCTCCTATCTATCTATCTATCTATCTATCTATCTCCTATCTATCTATCTATCTATCTATCTATCTATCTATCTATCTCCTATCTATCTATCTATTTATCTATCTATCTCCTATCTATCTCCTATCTATCTATCTATCTATCTATCTATCTATCATCTATCTATCTATCTATCTATCTATCTATCTATCTCCTATCTATCTATCTATCTATCTATCTCCTATCTATCTATCTATCTATCTATCTCCTATCTATCTATCTATCTATCTATCTATCTATCTATCTATCTCCTATTTATCTATCTATCTATCTATCTATCTATCTATCTCCTATCTATCTATCTATCTATCTATCTATCTATCTATCATCTATCTATCTATCTATCTATCTATCTATCATCTATCTATCTATCTATCTATCTCCTATCTATCTATCTATCTATCTATCTATCTATCTATCTATCTCCTATCTATCTATCTATCTATCTATCTATCTATCTATCTCCTATCTATCTATCTATCTATCTATCTATCTCCTATCTATCTATCTATCTATTTATCTATCTATCTCCTATCTATCTATCTATCTATCTATCTATCTATCTCCTATCTATCTATCTATCTATCTATCTATCTATCTATCTATCATCTATCTATCTATCTATCTCCTATCTATCTATCTATCTATCTATCTATCTATCTATCTATCTATCTCCTATCTATCTATCTATCTATCTATCTATCTATCTCCTATCTATCTATCTATCTATCTATCTATCTATCTATCTCCTATCTATCTATCTATCTATCTATCTATCTATCTCTCTCCTATCTATCTATCTATCTATCTATCTATCTATCTATCTCCTATCTATCTATCTATCTATCTATCTCCTATCTATCTATCTATCTATCTATCTATCTATCTATCTATCTATCATCTATCTATCTATCTATCTATCTCCTATCTATCTATCTATCTATCTATCTATCTCCTATTTATCAATCTATCTATCTATCTATCTATCTCCTATCTATCTATCTATCTATCTATCTATCTCCTATCTATCTATCTATCTATCTATCTATCTCCTATCTATCTATCTATCTATCTATCTATCTATCTATCTATCTCCTATCTATCTATCTATCTATCTATCTATCTATCTATCTATCTCCTATCTATCTATCTGTCTATCTATCTATCTCCTATCTATCTATCTATCTATCTATCTATCTCCTATCTATCTATCTATCTATCTATCTATCTATCTATCATCTATCTATCTATCTATCTATCTATCTATCTATCTCCTATCTATCTATCTCCTATCTATCTATCTATCTATCTATCTATCTATCATCTATCTATCTATCTATCTATCTATCTATCTATCTATCTCCTATCTATCTATCTATCTATCTATCTATCTATCTCCTATCTATCTATATAGTATATATACAGTTTTAGTAGCGGCTCTTTTATGTAGTCTGTACACTCTGTTTCTCCGCCATTGCTCCTTGTGACAATATTCCCTTCTATCCCTCCTGGCAGGGTCATTAGTATAAGACGCAGCAGGAATGAGCAGCATTTTTCTTCATAAGCGGAGCTCCCACTAAAGTTCAAGGATACAGCCGGGTCTGTCATACCTGAGAGGGAGCCCTCACCAATCACCAGGTCCAGAGATGCTTATGACATATAGGACTTGACAGAGCCGAGGAGCCACTTCTAGGAGAGCTGAGAACGGGCTACAAAAGACTTCTTAAGGCAATTTGCCAGAAGACTTCGCATATCAATCCTAAATTCCCTTGACATTCCAGAGATAAAAGTTGCTTAATTTTGCTTGGTAAACGTCCTATAAAAGCAGAAACCTAAAAGGTGGATTATGTGTATAGTAATAATATGTGTATAGTAATATATCTATAGTAATATGTATATGGTAATAATATGTGTATAATAATGTATCTATAATAATAATGTGTATAATAATAGTATGTGTATAATAATATGTGTATAATAATATGTGTATAATAATGTATCTATAATAATATGTGTATAATAATGTATCTATAATAATATGTGTATAATAATATGTGTATAATAATATGCGTATAATAATGTATCTATAATAATATGTGTTTAATAATGTATCTATAATAATATGTGTATAATAATATGTGTATAATAATGTATCTATAATAATATGTGTTTAATAATGTATCTATAATAATATGTCTATAATAATATGTGTTTAATAATGTATCTATAATAATATGTGTATAATAATGTATCTATAATAATATGTGTTTAATAATGTATCTATAATAATATGTGTATAATAATATGTGTATAATAATGTATCTATAATAATATGTGTTTAATAATGTATCTATAATAATATGTCTATAATAATATGTGTTTAATAATGTATCTATAATAATATGTGTATAATAATGTATCTATAATAATATGTGTTTAATAATGTATCTATAATAATATGTGTATAATAATATGTGTATAATAATGTATCTATAATAATATGTGTATAATAATGTATCTATAATAATATGTGTATAATAATGTATCTATAATAATGTGTGTATATAAACCATGTGGTCTTGAAAAGATGGTGATCTTGTGATACGTATCTGGACATGTCCAGCCAGGAAGAATGATGAAGAAGAATCTTGTTCTGATATAGGGCAGAAAAAATCACCTGATAGACTAAATGTAAGATTGTAGTATATTTGGCTCATGATACATATACAGAATAAGGTTTCCACAAACAAGTACAGCGTTCACGTGACAGCGGCGTGTTATAGAATCCCTTTAACTGTCCTATATAAACCATACGTGTCCAAGCTCTCCATAGTGGCGGCAAGAATGTTATAAAGGAAATAAAACAATGTCTTCATAGAAGATTTGAAACTCTACATTAGAAAGAGAATGGTTAGTCTGCTAAGATATAAACTAAGATAGTAATGAGGGAAAAAATTTATGATTTGTTAAAGTGTTCAAGTGAACCCCCAACTATAAACCACTTTTCATAAATTAATAGCACATGCGAATATAAGAAACTTTGTAACAAAATTTCTCTCCTTCCTTCCCTCCTTCCTTCCTTCCTTCCTTCCTTCCTTCCTTCCTTCCTTCCTTCCTTCCTTCCTTCCTTCCTTCCTTCCTTCCTTCCTTCTTTCCTTCCTTCCTTCCTTCTTTCCTTCCTTCCTTCCTTCCATCCTTCCCTCCTCCTTCCTTCCTTCCTTGCTTCCTTTTCTACCTATTAAGCCGCAGTCCTCCTCCTTATAGTCTCTAAGAATTTATATAGAAATTAAATAATATTATTTAAACGGAGTCTATGGAGAGGGTGGGGGAGGAGGAGGATGTTACTTGATTTATTTCCTTGATCTGCACAATGGTAGAATTTGATCTTAAAGACAGAGCAGTCTCGGAGAGTAGCAGAGTGCGGCAGCTGCAGTTATTTGTGTGTCTTTTCAAGCAGCCTCCTCCCTTCTCCATAGACTTCTAGGTGACTTCACTGAATTGTGATAGGGAGCATTTTAAAAGTTAACTTTTAAAGAATATTGTTTATTAATGTGACACTCTGATACTCTTGCCACCAAGTCTGCCTCGCTGATGTATGAGCCACCAGGCAGACCCAGCATGTACAATACTGAAAAATTCCCAAGGGAGTGGTGAGTATGATGGACATTAAAGATAAAAATGAAGGTGCCATTCACCGCTCAATGAAAATCACACCCAATCATGAGGCTAATATATATATATTCATTCATACTATGTCACTATATTCTGTATGTCATAGTGTAAATCCCGGTTCTGCCTCTTTCATATCTGCAGCGAGCAAGCTATATCTCCTTACAGAACTCATTACTTCAGTCTATATCTCAGGAAATCGCGTCAGTTTAGGGGTATTGTCTGTATTCTTGTTCACGGACAATTCCTTCTAACCAAATCTAGAGAACAAAGATCTAGTGTAGAAACCCTCATAGACAACAATAAGATCAGAATCAAGCCCATCGGATAATCCTTCGATTGCATTCTATCAGGTGAATGGAGGAATGAATGGCGTCTTAAGAACACGCTGAGGCTGATCCTGTTTCTTCTATGACATTGCAATTATTAGGACAATAATCTTCAAAGTGGAGAGAATGAGCCGGACCCGGCAAACCTCAAATTATTACCCAAAGTCCGATACTAAGAGATACTGTAATAACAGAGCAACTTTATATTAACCGGAAGATTCTTCTGTCCAAACGGCTGCAAAAGCTGGTGAAGGAATTTCTCACTGGTATCTAAAGTGGGAAGGGGCTGAGTATAACAAGGTGCGGTCTAAAGTAGTGAATGGGTTAATAATAGTGGAGGGCGAACCACTCAATCCTGGTCACGTGAATATTCACAAAATTTACCACCAATCATTAGAAACTTTCCTTCTTCGTTGAGGGCAGGTGGAGCAATGGACAAACATCCCAATGACTTTGGCCCTAACTAGCTTATTTCTCTCTTTGGCTTGTTTGGAAAATGCCCAATAATGTGGAATTGGTAACTAATTATATAAAGAAATCTATTCTATATTCTATAGAAACAGGTCCAGGAATCTGATAGAGCTCATTGTCCCCAAAAACTGCTTCAAAGTATCATAAACAAATGTCCATCTACCCATTCTGCAAAGCCACAGGCAACAGATCCAAGAGATAAAGACCCCGAGTCTGGTTTTTGCACCTTTGTGGTCCAACTAGAAGGAGCAGATCAGGTCAACAGATTCTACCCCCTTAGCCTATGTTCACATGGAGTCATTTGGAGTTGATTTGAGATGGAATCCACTTCAGAATCATCTCCAAATTCCACTTGAAATCTGCTCCCTGTAATGGGTGTCAGCGATGGACACGTCTTTTTTCAGTGTGATGATATAAGAAGTATCCTGTCCAATCTTGATGCAGTTTCCATTCCTGTATCACTGTGATAACTGCAGCACAAGGCGCACATTCCATTAGCCCCATAGGATATAAGGCTATTCAGTGTGTAAATATGCAAAAGAAACCCAAACCTTGGCTTCAGCTTTCCACTCTGGCTTCCACAGGGTTGGATTTTGGAGGGGAATTTAAGGCTGGAGACTCAAATTCCTCCATATGAACTTACCCCTACAGAGTTAACCAAGTGGATACCAAGTATACAGTCCATACAGTGGATACCAAGTCTACAGTCCATACAGTGGATACTAAGTACACAGTCCATACAGTGGTTACCAAGTGTACAGTCCATACAGTGGATACCAAGTCTACAGTCCATACAGTGGATACCAAGTATACAGTCCATACAGTGGATACCAAGTATACAGTCCATACAGTGGATACCAAGTCTACAGTCCATACAGTGGATACCAAGTCTACAGTCCATACAGTGGATACCAAGTATACAGTCCATACAGTGAATACCAAGTCTACAGTCCATACAGTGGATAACAATTATAAAAGTCCATATAGTGGATACCAAGTATACAGTCCATACAGTGGATACCAAGTATACAGTCCATACAGTGGATACCAAGTATACAGTCCATACAGTGGATACCAAGTCTACAGTCCATACAGTGGATACCAAGTATACAGTCCATACAGTGGATACCAAGTCTACAGTCCATACAGTGGATAGAAAGTATACAGTCCATACAGTGGATACCAAGTCTACAGTCCATACAGTGGATACCAAGTCTACAGTCCATACAGTGGATACCAAGTCTACAGTCCATACAGTGGATCCCAAGTCTTCCGTCCATACAGTGAATACCAAGTATACAATCCATAGAGTGGATACAAAGTCTTCAGTCCATACAGTGGATGCCAAGTCTACAGTCCATAGAGTGGATGCCAAGTCTACAGTCCATACAGTGGATACCAAGTCTACAGTCCATACAGTGGATGCCAAGTATACAGTCCATACAGTGGATACCAAGTCTACAGTCCATACAGTGGATCCCAAGTCTTCCGTCCATACATTGAATACCAAGTATACAGTCCATAGAGTGGATACAAAGTCTTCTGTCCATACAGTGGATGCCAAGTCTACAGTCCATAGAGTGGATGCCAAGTCTACAGTCCATACAGTGGATGCCAAGTCTACAGTCCATAGAGTGGATGTCAAGTCTACAGTCCATACAGTGGATACCAAGTCTACAGTCCATACAGTGGATACCAAGACTACAGTCCATACAGTGGATACCAAGACTACAGTCCATACAGTGGATACCAAGTCTACAGTCCATACAGTGGATACCAAGTCTACAGTCCATAGAGTGGATGCCAAGTCTACAGTCCATACAGTGGATACCAAGTCTACAGTCCATACAGTGGATACTAAGTCTACAGTCCATACAGTGGATACCAAGTCTACAGTCCATAGAGTGGATGCCAAGTCTACAGTCCATACAGTGGATACCAAGACTACAGTCCATACAGTGGATACCAAGTCTACAGTCCATACAGTGGATACCAAGTCTACAGTCCATAGAGTGGATGCCAAGTCTACAGTCCATAGAGTGGATGCCAAGTCTACAGTCCATACAGTGGATGCCAAGTCTACAGTCCATAGAGTGGATGTCAAGTCTACAGTCCATACAGTGGATACCAAGTCTACAGTCCATACAGTGGATACCAAGACTACAGTCCATACAGTGGATACCAAGACTACAGTCCATACAGTGGATACCAAGTCTACAGTCCATACAGTGGATACCAAGTCTACAGTCCATACAGTGGATACCAAGTCTACAGTCCATAGAGTGGATGCCAAGTCTACAGTCCATACAGTGGATACCAAGTCTACAGTCCATACAGTGGATACTAAGTCTACATTCCATACAGTGGATACTAAGTCTACAGTCCATACAGTGGATACCAAGTCTACAGTCCATACAGTGGATACCAAGTCTACAGTCCATACAGTGGATACCAAGTCTACGGTCCATACAGTGGATACCAAGTCTACAGTCCATACAGTGGATACCAAGTCTACAGTCCATACAGTGGATACTAAGTCTACAGTCCATACAGTGGATACCAAGTCTACAGTCCATAGAGTGGATGCCAAGTCTACAGTCCATACAGTGGATACCAAGACTACAGTCCATACAGTGGATACCAAGTCTACAGTCCATACAGTGGATACCAAGTCTACAGTCCATACAGTGGATACCAAGTCTACAGTCCATACAGTGGATACCAAGTCTACAGTCCATACAGTGGATACCAAGTCTACAGTCCATACAGTGGATACTAAGTCTACAGTCCATACAGTGGATACCAAGTCTACAGTCCATAGAGTGGATGCCAAGTCTACAGTCCATACAGTGGATACCAAGACTACAGTCCATACAGTGGATACCAAGTCTACAGTCCATACAGTGGATACCAAGTCTACAGTCCATAGAGTGGATGCCAAGTCTACAGTCCATACAGTGGATACCAAGTCTACAGTCCATACAGTGGATACTAAGTCTACAGTCCATACAGTGGATACCAAGTCTACAGTCCATACAGTGGATACTAAGTCTACAGTCCATACAGTGGATACCAAGTCTACAGTCCATACAGTGGATACCAAGTCTACAGTCCATACAGTGGATACCAAGTCTACAGTCCATACAGTGGATACTAAGTCTACAGTCCATACAGTGGATACCAAGTCTACAGTCCATACAGTGGATACCAAGTCTACAGTCCATACAGTGGATACTAAGTCTACAGTCCATACAGTGGATACCAAGTCTACAGTCCATAGAGTGGATGCCAAGTCTACAGTCTATACAGTGGATACCAAGACTACAGTCCATACAGTGGATACCAAGTCTACAGTCCATACAGTGGATACCAAGTCTACAGTCCATAGAGTGGATGCCAAGTCTACAGTCCATACAGTGGATACCAAGTCTACAGTCCATACAGTGGATACTAAGTCTACAGTCCATACAGTGGATACCAAGTCTACAGTCCATACAGTGGATACCAAGTCTACAGTCCATACAGTGGATACCAAGTCTACAGTCCATACAGTGGATACTAAGTCTACAGTCCATACAGTGGATACCAAGTCTACAGTCCATACAGTGGATACCAAGTCTACAGTCCATACAGTGGATACTAAGTCTACAGTCCATACAGTGGATACTAAGTCTACAGTCCATACAGTGGATACCAAGTGTACAGTCCATACAGTGGATACTAAGTCTACAGTCCATACAGTGGATACCAAGTCTACAGTCCATACAGTGGATACCAAGTCTACAGTCCATACAGTGGATACTAAGTCTACAGTCCATACAGTGGATACCAAGTCTACAGTCCATACAGTGGATACCAAGACTACAGTCCATACAGTGGATACCAAGTCTACAGTACATACTTTGGATACCAAGTCTACAGTCCATACAGTGGATACTAAGTCTACAGTCCATACAGTGGATACCAAGTCTACAGTCCATACAGTGGATACCAAGACTACAGTCCATACAGTGGATACTAAGTCTACAGTCCATACAGTGGATACCAAGTCTACAGTCCATAGAGTGGATGCCAAGTCTACAGTCCATACAGTGGATACCAAGTATACAGTCCATACAGTGGATACCAAGTATACAGTCCATACAGTGGATACCAAGTCTACAGTCCATACAGTGGATACCAAGTCTTCAGTCCATACAGTGGATACTAAGTCTACAGTCCATACAGTGGATACTAAGTCTACAGTCCATACAGTGGATATCAAGTCTACAGTCCATACAGTGGATACCAAGTCTACAGTCCATACTTTGGATACCAAGTCTACAGTCCATACAGTGGATACGAAGTCTACAGTCCATACAGTGGATACCAAGTCTACAGTCCATACAGTGGATACTAAGTCTACAGTCCATACAGTGGATACCAAGTCTACAGTCCATACAGTGGATACCAAGACTACAGTCCATACAGTGGATACTAAGTCTACAGTCCATACAGTGGATACCAAGTCTACAGTCCATACAGTGGATACCAAGTCTACAGTCCATACAGTGGATACTAAGTCTACAGTCCATACAGTGGATACCAAGTCTTCAGTCCATACAGTGGATACCAAGTCTACAGTCCATACAGTGGATACTAAGTCTACAGTCCATACAGTGGATACCAAGTCTTCAGTCCATACAGTGGATACCAAGTCTACAGTCCATACAGTGGATGCCAGGTCTACAGTCCATACAGTGGATACTAAGTCTACAGTCCATACAGTGGATACCAAGTCTTCAGTCCATACAGTGGATACCAAGTCTACAGTCCATACAGTGGATACCAAGTCTACAGTCCATACAGTGGATACCAAGTCTACAGTCCATACAGTGGATACCAAGTCTACAGTCCATACAGTGGATACCAAGTCTACAGTCCATACAGTGGATACCAAGTCTACAGTCCATACAGTGGATACCAAGTCTACAGTCCATACAGTGGATACCAAGTATACAGTCCATACAGT
Organism: Leptodactylus fuscus; assembly: GCF_031893055.1. Taxonomy (NCBI): domain Eukaryota; kingdom Metazoa; phylum Chordata; class Amphibia; order Anura; family Leptodactylidae; genus Leptodactylus; species Leptodactylus fuscus. The sequence goes on along the minus strand of NC_134272.1, from coordinate 4,066,888 downwards.
GGATACCAAGTATACAGTCCATACAGTGGATACCAAGTGTACAGTCCATACAGTGGATACCAAGTATACAGTCCATACAGTGGATACCAAGTATATAGTCCATACAGTGGATACCAAGTCTTCAGTCCATGCAGTGGATACCAAGTCTACAGTCCATACAGTGGATGCCAAGTCTTCAGTCCATACAGTGGATACCAAGTCTTCAGTCCATACAGTGGATACCAAGTCTACAGTCCATACAGTGGATACCAAGTCTACAGTCCATACAGTGGATACCAAGTCTACAGTCCATACAGTGGATACCAAGTCTACAGTCCATACAGTGGATACCAAGTCTACAGTCCATACAGTGGATACCAAGTCTACAGTCCATACAGTGGATACCAAGTCTACAGTCCATACAGTGGATACCAAGTCTACAGTCCATACAGTGGATACCAAGTCTACAGTCCATACAGTGGATACCAAGTCTACAGTCCATACAGTGGATACCAAGTATACAGTCCATACAGTGGATACCAAGTATACAGTCCATACAGTGGATACCAAGTATACAGTCCATACAGTGGATACCAAGTATACAGTCCATACAGTGGATACCAAGTATACAGTCCATACAGTGGATACCAAGTATATAGTCCATACAGTGGATACCAAGTCTACAGTCAGGTAACAGTAACATTTCACACAGTTGGAAATTAAGAAAGAGAAAAGAGACAAGGCCTAGAGATAACCCAATAATTACATATGTGTATAATGAGCGGTGTAACGTGTAATAGCTTTATCCTATAAATAACATATTATTGCTTCATTGAGTGTGAAATAATATCAGATAGTCGGAGCGATCCATAGGAATGATAAAGTTGATGTTGCCTATTAGAAGTTCTATTCTAGGGCACGGCTTTTAGCAGCTTGTCTCGGAGCTCCCCCGCTGGCTAAGCAGATGGTTTCCTAACCGAATCGAGGACAATTTGGGTCAGTGTTTATACTTGTAGAAAAAGAAATATCTCTCTCAATTTGTAATGTTTATGAGAACACTGATCCTTGTTGTGCAGATATCAATCTGCTTATTGTGTTTGCTCCATCATTTTAACTTGGGATTTCTTAGTTTTGAGCGGATCAGGTCTGCCAGCAATTGTCTCCCAATAAATTGTAAGTAATGTCAGACCCTGTCTATTCTTCAATGCATTGTTGGTGGTGCACATTTTTATAGGTTCGGTTACACCATGCCATATGTGATGTTCATGCCCTATAGGCTAAAGAGCGATTATGAGAAAATAATAGAACGTTCTCAGTCTACATGATTGCATTTATTAAAGGGAACCATCAGAGGCCACGCAGGTCCATCCAGAAGAAGGCAGACGCCAATTGCTCTATATTATTTTGCAACTCAAATGTGTCAATGTTATTATGCTTAGTTATATAGCGCCATCATATTCTGCAGCGCTTCACAGTCACTGTCCTATATAGAGTTCACAATCTGCATTCCCTATCAGTATGTCTTCGGTGTGTGGGAGGAAACCCACAAGAACATACAAACTACTTGCAGGTGTTGTCCTCAGCAGGATTTGAACCCAGGACTCCAGCGCTACAATGTTAACCACTGAGCCACCATGCTGCTCAGAGCTAAGCCCTGGATCAGCCTCTTATCTGCAAAAATCTGTTTCCTATCATTTATAGATAGATTAACCCCTTCCCGCTCAGCGCTGTACAATTATGTCACACTGGGAATATACTTTACAATGACACAAAAGCCGACTACGGTGCCTTAACCACACACATAGCGTAAACAAAACGAACAAACCTGTTAAGTATCTCCATGTGTACATAAGTCCGCACTATCCAAAAACAGAGCTGTCTATCCCATATGGTGAACACCGTAAAAACATAGACCACAAGGTGCAAATTAGTATATTGTGATCACCTCGCTCCTCCCTTAAATAGCAACAAAAAGTGATCAGAAAGTCGTACATACAAAAAATTGGTAACAATAAAAACTGAAACTTGATTTGCACATAAAGAGCCTTTATATAGAAAATATCATAAAACCAACGTAAAAAGTTGTCAGGTCATGATTAATGCAGAGTCAATGACATAGGAACAAAATGCCAAAGATAATGGTGAAACTATTTTATTCACATGATCCCCCAAAAAGCTAATCAAAGCATTATATGTACCCAAATGCCAAGGGCCAATGCTAAGGTCGCTGCATATACAGTCTGGATCATGTGTTAATATAATATCAATACAAAGAATCATGCCCATAAAAGCAAAAATTAATTCATATTCATTAAGGTTCCGCACGGAACCCTTTGAAGTCAATGGGAGTCTTGACCTGGGGAGGAGGAATAAGTTCCTCTCCGAATAATCACATGTATAAGTCAAGCTAAACCTTATACCTTAACAATAAGACACTGACCACCTGTTGGATTTAAATGGCCTAATTAAAGGCCGATTTTATTAACAACCTTAAATACAAACGGCAAATACTAGCACCGCCCCAAAGGGGTGTAAAGGGTGAGGCGGTGCCTACAAAGTACAACCCCCCTTAAATCAATAAGATAACCAGATGTAACGTTAACCCCTTATAAGAGCTGAACATGCTGGCATATTCCACCTTGGGAATAAGCCACACCCCCAATCTGCCCAGGCGCGATAACTCCTACCTCGGGCAGAGTCAACAACCATTAGATTAAACACCAGTCAGACCCCTAAAGGGACCCAAGCCCAATTAGAGGACGTACCGGTCATCAAACAACCCCCACTAAGGAACCCATACCAACAATGAGGTCCTATCAACTGGCCAATAGGCATCTAACCCCCAACAACCCCCGGCCCTAACAAACCACAACCCACCAGCAAAAAAGGGGAGGGCGGGCGGGCCACTCTCTGTCGCCGTTACCTCTAGACTGACCTCAGCCTAACCCCCCCACTAACCTAAATAACCTCTGACTCCACCTCCATTTTTCCCGCTCTCACTCTTCAATGTTAACCCTCTCCGTTCCCTAATCCTCCCCCCTGTCATGGCGTCCCTATCCCCAAGTGTCTAGGGCCTTCTCTTGACCTGGGGAGGAGGAATAAGTTCCTCTCCGAATAATCACATGTATAAGTCAAGCTAAACCTTATACCTTAACAATAAGACACTGACCACCTGTTGGATTTAAATGGCCTAATTAAAGGCCGATTTTATTAACAACCTTAAATACAAACGGCAAATACTAGCACCGCCCCAAAGGGGTGTAAAGGGTGAGGCGGTGCCTACAAAGTACAACCCCCCTTAAATCAATAAGATAACCAGATGTAACGTTAACCCCTTATAAGAGCTGAACATGCTGGCATATTCCACCTTGGGAATAAGCCACACCCCCAATCTGCCCAGGCGCGATAACTCCTACCTCGGGCAGAGTCAACAACCATTAGATTAAACACCAGTCAGACCCCTAAAGGGACCCAAGCCCAATTAGAGGACGTACCGGTCATCAAACAACCCCCACTAAGGAACCCATACCAACAATGAGGTCCTATCAACTGGCCAATAGGCATCTAACCCCCAACAACCCCCGGCCACAGACTCACGGACATGACCCCTTATGACCGGGAGTCCCGCCACCGCAGAAAAGCACGCTCTACCCCATCCCTCAAACCTAACATCCAGAGATCCGCACCGATGGCGTTCAAATGAACGCCATCACTCCGCAGATGCTCCAGAGACGGCACCTCAAGCTCCCGATGACGCACCACTACACCGCCATTACGAAGGACAAAACGGGACACAGCACGGTTGACCTTGATACGGGCCTTGTCGATACGCGCGGCCGACCTCGCATGGCGCCAAACCAGGCGGGACACGATGTCGGACCACACAACCACCAAACCTGGAAATTCAGTAAGCAAACGCAAAATATCAAACTTTATATCTCTAATCAACTCCCTGGAGGAGCGAACCCCCAAATCATTCCCCCCCGCGTGCAGAACCACAATGTGCGGGGGGCGATCCACCCTACTGTAAAAATGAAACTCGGGCAACACTCGACTCCACGTCAGGCCGCGAACGCCCAACCAGCGCACCACGGCATCATCACGACTCAGGCCGAGTTGCCGACCATCCGGACGCGCTTCCGCACGGATAGCACCCCAAAAAACAAAAGAATGCCCGAGGATCCATATCAGGCAAGGACCTAGAAAACAAAAAAGGGGACCACTAAAAGCAGAGACCAACAAAACAGAGACAGCCCCGACCCCCCACCCCCCATCCCCATGTAGGGACAAGGAAGCAAGAAAAAAAAAAAAAAAAAAAAAAAAAAAAAAAAAAGGCCCATCCCAAACACCCGTCAAGACAACAACGCAGGGCGAACATAGAGGCGAAATCGATCCGACTCCCACCTACCAATGCGCCGGACAACATCATCCCCAAGACCCCAACGAGAAGCCTCCGTGGCGGCGCCGATGCGGAAGGAGTGGGTGCCGTAGTCAGTCGGCACCTCACCCACAAGCGCAAGCGCCTTCCTAAAGACCGCAACAAACTGAAAGCGCGACAGCGACCCGCCGCCCACATGACACAAAAAGGAACCTGGGCAGGAACCGCGCAGACCCAAAAATTCCGAAACTCCCCGAACCGGGCACGCATCACCAACCCCAGAGGGAAACAACACGATCAACCGGCCCCGGCCGACCTGATCAGTTTTTGAACGGCGCAAATGGCACTCCACCCTATCATCAAAAAACGACACATCCGAAAACTGTAAACCCCCAGAGGCAGCCACCGAGGCGCTAACTAATTCACCCACCCGAAAAGCCCCAAAAAACGCGAGAAGAAAAGCTGTGCGAAAAAGCGCCACCTCATAACTCGAAGAACACAATCCCGGCAAACAACCCAACAGTCGACAAAGCAACGAAAAGGAGACTGGCCGGCGGAGATCCCGCCGGACAACCCCGCGCCGAAAGCCCCTCATGGCCTGGCGGACCACGAAGTCCTTTGTGACATCGCGAACACCCTGAAGTCGAAACAAAAACGCCAAACCGGCCAAACGCTGCGACATGGCCGACGCTGAGCGGCCCGCAGCGAAAGCATCACCCACCCAGGACAACAACAACAACACTCTACTCTCGTCTGAACCAACACCCCCCACTAAAGTGCAATCCCTCTCCCACTCACGCCAAATCTGCTGATATCGGGCCCAAGTCGGCGCAGTCACCGACCGACGGACGAGCTCAGCCGCGGAACGGACACCAAGGACCATAGATGGGGCGGGCAATCCTCGCCCACCGCCGCTGCCTCCGGCACCAACTCCCGGAACCTGCCAAACTGAAACCGAGACAGAGCGTCAGCCACAGAATTATCAATCCCCGGAACATGACGCGCAGACACCAGCACATTCAAATCCAAACAGCGCATGACTAAATAACGCATCAAAGACACGACCGGAGGGGAAGAGGCAGTTTGAGAATTGATAATGAAAACAACCGCACTATTATCACAGTGGAAACACACCCGACGGTCACGAAACGCCGCACCCCACAACTCAACGGCCACCACAATGGGGAACAGTTCCAGCAAGGCCAAATTCCTCACCAGACCGCTCTCAACCCAAGAGGCCGGCCACCCGCCAACACACCAACGTCCCTGGAAATAAGCCCCGAAACCCAGAGAACCGGAAGCATCCGTAAACAAATCTAACTCGGCGCTGGACACCGCCGCCGGCAACCACAAAGAACGCCCATTAAAACGTCCCAAAAAATCCACCCACACAACCAAGTCCGCCCTCACGTCCGCCGTAAGGCGCACGAAGTGATGAGGCGACTGCACTCCAGAAGTCAAGGCCGCCAATCTGCGACAAAAAACACGCCCCATCGGCATAATGCGACAGGCAAAATTAAGTTTGCCCAACAACGACTGAACTTCCCGAAGACGAACCTTACGAACACCCTGAAAAAGCCGTAGAGACTCCTTAAGGTCCTGAAGCTTATCCGCCGGCAAGCGCGATTCCATGAGGACCGAGTCCAAGTCAATACCCAAGAACTTCATCACCGGCGCCGGCCCCTCAGTCTTCTCCGGAGCCAACGGGACCCCAAACAACTCTGCCACCCCGCTCAACCGTCCGCAACAGGACCAGACAATCAGCAGAACCCCGAGGCCCAACACAGAGGAAGTCATCCAGGTAATGGATAACCGCCGACATACCGGAGACATCACGGACTACCCACTCTAAAAAGGAACTAAATGCCTCGAAATACGCACAAGAAATGGCACATCCCATAGGCAAACAACAGTCGACATAAAAGGCACCCTCCCAAAAACACCCCAACAAATGAAAACTGTCCGGATGAACCGGCAACAAACGGAAGGCCGCTTCAATGTCCGTTTTGGCCATGAGGGCCCCCGGACCGGCCTTACGGACCAACGCAACTGCGCGGTCAAAAGAAGCGTAGGAGACTCGGGACAAAGAGGGGTCGATCCCGTCGTTGACGGACGACCCCGCCGGGAAGGACAAATGGTGAATAAGCCGGAACTTGTTAGGTTCCCGCTTCGGCACCACCCCCAAAGGCGACACCCTCAAATTGGGCCACGGAGGAGACTCAAAGGGGCCAGCCATGCGGCCCAGCTCGACCTCCTTCCGCAGCTTGTCCCTAACAACCTCCGGATGCTCCCGGGCAGATTTTAAATTGCCCGGGAGAAAAACCGGGGCAGACGCATCGAAGGGGATGCGGAAACCCTCACTAAAACCCTCCTCCAAGAGCCGGGCAGCCGCCCGGTCTGGGTACCTATTTAGGAAAGGCCGCATTGCCGCGACCCTCACCGGAGTCCTCCCTCTTGTCCACACCATCGCCCCCTTTACCCTTTCCTTTCCGAAAACACTTGTGGAGGCCGTGACTTCCCCCACACCCGGAGCACTCATGCTTAAAGCGACAAGTGGCCCCGAATTTGCACAAGCCCTCATTGAAGAGCCAGCAATAGCCCGTACGCTGTGTACCCGGGGATCCGGCCGCAGAGCCCGAACCACCGGCCCCCCCCCGAAAGGGCTGGCTAGCAGGAGCCGCCATCAAACGCATCCACAAGGAGATATCCTTGTGATCCCAGCGCAGGCTAGGACGAACCGCCTTCCGCTGGCGAAACTGCTCATCATAGCGGAGCCAAGCAACTCCACCATAGACCCGATGAGCCTCCCCTATGGCATCCATATACCCAAAAAGAGCGGAACAATGTTCCGACTCCTTTTCCCCAATCACACTCGCCAGAATAGCAAAAGCCTGCAGCCAGTTCAAGAACGTGCGGGGAATGAGGCGATACCGCCGTTTTTCCTCGTCGTCCTTTTTGGAACCACTAGGCTTAACCTTATCAAGGTTAAATTTGTCAAGAGGAAGCAAAGAAAAAATCTCCACGTATTCCCCTTTCCAAATGTTGTCACGCACGTCCTGTTTCAGATGGGCACCCAGAGGGCCCTCAAAACAGACATAAACCTCCCCTTTCGCCCTATCATCCAAGCGCACCAAATCAACTGCCTTCTCAGTCCCGGTTTCCCCTGACCCCGAGGGCACCGGCATGTCGACGCCACACCCAGCATCCGCGACGGCCGCCCCCAACGCAGGTACCGCGCCCGACTCAACCCCCAAAACAACAGGCCCACTACCAACCGGCGGCAAAACCCCGGCGTCAGGACCCAACCACACCCGCGCAGGACCAGCAGGCCCCGAGCGCTCCCCCACCAGCTGCTGCAACAACCCCACAATCCGCCCGAGCAAGGCCCCAGACTCCCCAGCACCCCCACTCGCGACAACGCCACCAGACACCACCTCCCCAGACTCTACACCCCTACCCCCACCCCGGGAAACCCCCCCAGCAGAAGAAGAGAAAGAAGACCCCACAAGCTCACCAGGCTGCCTCAAGGACGCTCCAAGATCAGCCGCCACAGGTCCGGAATCCTCAGGGGAAGCAGAGGCCGCAGGGGAACACTGGCCCTCCTCCAGGTCAGAGGACCGATCATCACCACGGGAGGGAGAAGGCAAGCCCGCATCCCTCCTGGAACGCCGACGCGCCGTCTTGGGCACAGCCCCCACTTCAGCCGGCCTCTTCCGGCCCAGGCCCGAACTCCCGCGTGTAGAAGGCCCGGCCACGCAGGGAACACAGGCCGCAGTAATCCCGGCGCTCTCGGACGCCGTCACAGGAAACGGGCCGGAAGCCCCACCCACTGGGTGGTCCCCGCCCGCAGACACTTCGCGCCGGGCACGCCTCCCCGCAGGCTCGCGAGAGGCCGCCGCACGGGTCCGGACCGATGAAGAGGAAGGTGGGGGAGGGATGGCCGACCCACCTTCCGGACGGCTGCGGCTGCTGAGCGGATTCCTCCCCGCCGACGGGCGAGCACCAGGGGAGCTGACCTGGGCGCCCGCGGCCGAAGGGTCCCTCCTGGGGCTCCGTGAATGCCGCCTAGCCGCCCGTCCCCTATCAGGCGAGTAGCGCTCCGGAGGCCGTGACCTCCGAGCGCGGGATGAAGAGGCCCGGGCAGGCGAGCCCGGACCAGGGGACCCCCGAACCTCCGCAAACAGGCCCTCCAGGGTCTGTTCTCCGTGGACGTCGGCTGCAGCACGCAGCAGAGCACGCAGGGCCTCCAGATCCGCCATGACATCCAGGTAAGTCCGTCCACTCTCTGTCGCCGTTACCTCTAGACTGACCTCAGCCTAACCCCCCCACTAACCTAAATAACCTCTGACTCCACCTCCATTTTTCCCGCTCTCACTCTTCAATGTTAACCCTCTCCGTTCCCTAATCCTCCCCCCTGTCATGGCGTCCCTATCCCCAAGTGTCTAGGGCCTTCTCTTTTTGTTCAGCGCTGATTCTGCCGCCAGTTATCGTACCAGAATCAGCGCCAACTTCCTCCGTGTGAATGTCCCCTTAGTCCTAAGGCTATGAGCTGCTTGTGGTCAATGAAATAGCCAACACATTAACATCGTAGATCTGTTCTCCCCAAATGTCGCTATTTCTATGGAGAATATGTTACAAGAACCGTTACAGAAATCCATCGACTTCTATCCAGTCACTAAGTAATAAAGCAGAAACGGGAATCGCACTCGGCTTTTAACTTACTAGTTCTAAAGAGAAACCTTGTCCCTGTCACAATGTTCAAACATTTTCGTAAATCTTTTGTGACAAGTTTGTGCAAAGTAAATCAAGGAGTTTGGAATCCTTTTGGACAAGTGTAATATGCGCAGGTGCCACATCCTAAAACCTCCCTTATGTGTTCCAAAAAGTAGCAAAACAAATTAGCTTCTCTGTCAAAACAGGAACATACTTTGTTACTCGGTGGAAAAAAAAAATTGACCTAGATTCATAAATCCATCAGCGGAGTTGTGCAACTTACAATAGTGTCGGAGTGGAGGATTCCGACAATATCTAGTTACATTTATAACAATGGGGCTGAGATGGGATGGAATGGGAAGTTTTACTTTGTTACTCATTTTTAATTGAAATTTTCTTATTGGATATTTTATTCCAAATTTCTTACAAAATGATAGGGACAACCAGTTGTGAACAGAACTTCTAGGATTTTACTTATCAGGAGTCATAAGAAATCCCAATTGGAAAATGAATTTTTGATTTCTGTTCCAATAATTGTTATTAATTCTAAACATATGAAAAGTGACAATTAGAATAACAATATACAATTCTATGTATGATTATAGAATGGTGGAGGTCACTCGTACAAAGAATTTTATCTATGGGATTGTAGTGAATATGGAGGAGGGGATTTATACTGAACGTCCTCCAAAGTGGCGCCAAAAAACAGTATTGTGTCCCATAAAAAACAAGTCATCGAACGTCTGGGTGGGAAAACGTTAGGAAATCGCTCTTAGAACAGAGGAAAAAGGAATGACGTCACTAGAAAATAACCTTGGTTACATTTTTATGTTAAACATTTTTAATTGATTTTTTTTTGTGATTTTTGTCATTATTTATATTTTATAAATGTTCCCAGTGACCCCTAAGCCTCACAATAGGTGAATCACTTCTTAGCTGTTGTCATTACAAGGACAGGTAACATCTATATACAGATAACACAGGATCCAGAGATGGGTGAATCGGTTCGTAACAAACTGGATTTGACCCAAATATTCAAAATAGTTTTTTTTTTTTTTTTAATGAAATCAAACGATTTGTCTCAGATGAACTAAAATGGCCGCTGCAACGTGTGTTGCAATAAATTATTATACTCTGGGTCTCTTTGAATTCGGCTCAGAACAGATCGACTCATCCTTCTGTAACTGTTACCAATCCTATGATGCCTCAGCACAGAATCACAAAGGCAGCTAGAGCCAGTGTTATCTCTGCCTGCTGGGAGGACAGTAGGGTTAACTCCATGTCTATATCTCTAATAGATCCTCAGTATACAGGCATGGAGCCTGTGCTATAACTGTATGACAGGAGCCTGCCTAATCATCATCAGTAACTGTTACCAATCCTATGATGCCTCATCACAGAATCACAAAGGCAGCTAGAGTCAGCGCTATCTCTGCCTGGTGGGAGAACAGTAGGGTTAACTCCATCTCTATATCTGTAATAGACCCTCAGTACACAGTCATGGAGCCTGCGCTATAACTGTATGGCAGGAGCCTGTCAAATCATCATCAGTAACTGTGATAATAATTTGCCCTCCCTTATCCAGTGAAGAGTCTGTATGGAACAAATCATGCAATCCATCCTAGAGGAAGTCTTGATACCTGTATGAGTGACGTATAAGTGGGCCACAGAGGTCTCTTAGACCATTGCCATGTGAGAAGCTGCTAATAACAATAAGTCACAGAATCCTGTAGGTTGTAAGTGAAATATTTGAAGCTTCTGGGCCTCACATGTAATGTCTGCAACAGAGGCCCCCAGATATTACTTCTCCTTAGAGGGTTCTCGGGCCCTGGTGTCTGATCAGACCCAAAGGATCGGACTACAATATAAGAAGACACCAGAGAGCCCAGTGGTAAGTGGGGGGCCCATTACAGATTTCATAGTGGGGCCTCTGTTCTTTATAAATTGGACTGCTAGAGTTGTTGCCCCCCAACATGGCCTCATGATCTAGGGGTATACCTACAACCTCTTCACCGCCCTATACCTATATCTAATATTTTCGGGTATCATAATCAGCAGATTATCCTTAACAAACAAGCGCAACGAAGAAACCAATCTGTCATCTGGCGCCGAGGACGTGAACAACGATTTTCTCATTCCATTTTGGCAGCACATACGGAGGATTCAGGATTTGTTACCCGTCCATTGCAGAAATGACAAGAAAAACCAAACAGCTTCTCCTTTCTTCTCTTCATTTAGCCGTCGCTGAATACCTGTCTGTCTGCGCATAAGTAAATCAGCTTGTTTGGATCTTCACCTTCTGCCACTTTCTCTGGTTACTTCCTGGAGCTGCTATTTGACCCTTGTGCCGCCATGTAGAGCTTCAATGGCATTAATGTATTCATCAACATCTGGTGCATGGAAATTCACTGAGTTTACATTATTAGTTTTCCAATGACAATGCTAATGCAGCCCAGTGAAGCAGCGGGAACTTATTTTCTATCGGTTTTTCTCAAAATTAGAATTTTTCTGGGTAAAGAAAGCCTTACAGTATTCTTAGACAAAGAAGGCTTTGTTAGATGTATTATACGTGCAAGTCATTCTGTAACTTTATTATTACATTTCTACATTGTATCTGATTAAAACCACTGACGGGGAAGTGAATAACAAAGATTATCTCCTGACAATGATCCTTGTTATAAGGTGGGATATATTAGACTGCAAGCGAACAAGGAAACCGGGCAAGTCTGCAAATCTGAGCCAAACTGTGAGGGCGACTGGGTCAAAGTATCTTCAGGTCTTGCAGGTCTTTGAAAGATCCGCCCGTCGGTTTTGTTTCACCGGGGAGTCAAGAATATGATCAACATAAGCCCATGCTATTCAGGCCTCTCCCAACCTCCTGCATGACATCAGTAGTGGAAGGCTGAGGAACGTGATTGGGTTTGTGTAGTCAAATGATTTCCCAGGTTATGTCACTTGTGTCTGATGACGTGCCAAGGTATAATAGTGGTTCATGTGTGGCAAATCCCAAAAACCTTGGGCTTCTCCTAATTAAACTTTTTGGAAAATTTGTAAAAAAAATTTGCTTTTTTAAACTGGTTGGCTTATCCCTAAAGTCTTTAACATCATGAAATACAGTAGTTTCAATACTCAGTAAATCAATCGTAGATCCTCGATCTTTAGCTGCCCAAGTCATGTCTCCTTCTCCCTGACATGAGACCTTCATCCTCCAGTGATAACCAATTGTATTATACTACTGTGGCTGCTTACACCACCTCTGCTCATCGGCTTCCAAGATGGCCACCATCTACTGTATAGTTGTGCTCAACCTCCACTGGGCTTGGCTCCTTCACTATTAGGCCACTGCTCCTAAGCCTGCTTCTTACTGCTCCTAAGCCTGCCTCCTGCTTCCCATGCAAAAGTTTGGTCTTCTCGCCCCATAACCGGGAACTTGCACTTGACATGTCCTCGGCCTCACTTCTCAGTAAGGCAATACTTCCCGTCTTCTGCACACAAGCTGACTGTGAACTGGTCTGATGATAAGATGGGGTCCTCCTCCTGCACCCCAGCACCTGCCCGGCTGTCACCTCCAAAATGGTTCAATACAATACAAATTAGCAACAATTAGTATCCCAAACAAAAATATAGGGCAATTTGGGTAGTATCACTAATACAACTACATTGGCCAACAGGCCAACTACCACTTAGAAAGAGATATTTTTTTTTCTTAAAATTGTATAAATTTATTGAAAAATATTTTATACTAGCTGGTACCCGCGACTTGGTCTGCGGTGATTGTAGCAGTGGGTATATACAGGCGCGGGTAAGGTTTTGTACTGTGTATAAGGTATGGGATATGAAATGTAACTTTGTATCTTGTTTTTTCTGTAATTCAGAGAATACGTGAGACTTTTGTGTTGCAGTTACTTTGTATTTGCGCTGCTATATATACGGTCTTGTGAGAAACTTTACATAGTGACTTTGGGACAGAAGTATTTGAAGTTAACCCTTTCCTGCCGATGGCATTTTTTGATTTTCGTTTTTGACTCCCCTCCCTCTAAACCCCATAACTTTTTTATTTCTCCGCTCCCAGAGCCATATGAGGTCTTAATTTTTCCTGGGACAAATTTTTCTTCATGATGCCACCATTATTTATTCTATATAATGTACTGAGAAGCAGGGAAAAAATTCAGAATGGGGTGGATTTGAAGAAAAAATGCATTTCTGCGACTTTCTTACGGGCTTTGGTTTTACGGCGTTCACTGTGCAACCAAAATGACATGTCCCCTGTATTCTGTGCTTCGTTAAGATTCCGGGGATACCAAATTTATATGGTTTTATTTACATTTTGACGCCTTAAAAAAAATCCAAAACTGTGTTAAAAAATTATTTTTTGAAAAGTCGCCATATTCCGACAGCCATAACTTTTTTATACATGCGTGTACGGGGATGTATAGGGCGTCTTTTTTTTAGGGAACGGGTGTACTTTGTAGTTCTACCATTTTCGGGAAATGTTATTGCTTTGATCACTTTTTATTCAAATTTTTAGCAGAATCAAAACAGGGAAAAAATGGCGGTTTGGCATTTTTGACCATTTTTCCCGCTACGGCGTTTACCGAACAGGAAAAATATTTGTATAGCTTTGTAGAGCGGGCGATTTAGGACGCGCGGATACCTAACATGTATGTGTTTCACAGTTTTTAACTACTTTTATATGTGTTCTAGGGAAAGGGGGGTGATTTGAATTTTTAATCCTTTTTATTTATTTTCTTTTATATTTTTTTTTACTTTTTTAAAACTTTTTTTTGCATTTATTAGACCACCTAGGGGTATTGACATGGGTGGGCGGTGTCACGGATTTTCAGAGTGGTGGGGGTCGGCAAACATGGCTACTCCGGAGCGGTAAAGAACGCCTCCTGGAGAATCGTTAAGGTGAGGGGCAAAGTGGTAAAGTATATGTATATGTGATTGTGCGGGGTTAGGGGTGAGGCTGTAGAGGGCAATATGAATTTTGTGGCTTGCTATGGTCCAAAATGTGTGAGATTGCAGAGATGGTGGTGTGAGTTTGGGTTTTGTGGGGGTCCTGGCACAAACGTATGTGCGCTATTGTGACAAAAAGTAGCCTATTATTTAATCGAGTGTAATGACTATGTTTGTGGAAAATTTCAGCCAAATCGGTAGAGCGGTTTTTCCGTGATTGAGGAACAAACATCCGAACTTGCAAACATCCAAACACACAAACCCACAAACCCTCAAACTCACAAACTTTCACATTTATAATATTAATAGGATAAATAAATACATAAATACAGAGATAAATGGTGCAACCACAATAAGTGCAGGGAGATACACACTAATAGGCTTCCATAGTACAATATCCACAATAATGAATCAATGCAAGATTCAGTAACAGAGTACTCTCCATGAACTGAAGGAAATCAATAATCAACAGATGTATATGAAACAATACATGGAGGGACTCTAAATGACTAAAAATTGTAGCCAAGGAAAAGATTGTTTTACATCATTGCAGACACATAAGATGGCATATGAAGTATTAGATCATTACCTTGTGTATATGTCACGCACCAATACGCGCCCCGACGCGCGTTTCGCCACGCAAATGGCTTCGTCAGGGGGAGAAAGACTCTATAAGACTCCAGTCTTTCTCCCCCTGACGAAGCCATTTGTGTGGCGAAACGCGCGTCGGGGCGCGTATTGGTGCGTGACATATACACAAGGTAATGATCTAATACTTCATATGCCATCTTATGTGTCTGCAATGATGTAAAACAATCTTTTCCTTGGCTACAATTTTTAGTCATTTAGAGTCCCTCCATGTATTGTTTCATATACATCTGTTGATTATTGATTTCCTTCAGTTCATGGAGAGTACTCTGTTACTGTATCTTGCATTGATTCATTATAGTGGATATTGTACTATGGAAGCCTATTAGTGTGTATCTCGCTGAACTTATTGTGGTTGCACCATTTATCTCTGTATTTATGTATTTATTTATATAAAATATGTTTCAATAAATTTATACAATTTTAAGAAAAAAATATCTCTTTCTAAGTGGTAGTTGGCCTGTTGGCCAATGTAGTTAAATTAGCAACAATGTTGCAGACAGTCAAGGCTCCTTTATGTAGGGGGAAGAAGGCTGGCCCATCTGATCCAATGGCATATAGATGACACTGTAACTATGACAGAAAGGTGTCAGAACATATAATACACAGCAGCTTTCTCTATATGGTACTGCGCTGTTTGCTGGGAATCATTGGATCCTACCATTTATATGGATGTTACTTTACCATGCACCACCTGCCTAAACATCATTGCACACCAAGCACTCCCATCCATGGCACTGGAATTCTTTAATGGACCATTCCATCTGATGTATGTGACTGATACCCATGTGTGCATGGGGCCTAAATGTACTCCGGGTTACTCTACTTTCTGTAAACCTCGAGCACTATCTGGGATATGCTTTATCACTAATGCAATGTGCAGTCTCACAATCTAAGATGGCAACATCTCCTTATAAGACACAGTACTGATAACCATGAAGGGAAGTAGAGAATCAGAAACCGATCACTATGTTACTTTATCTAAAACAGGAATAGAGTAAAACTAGGAAAAGTTCTAGAGAACCAATAAAGTAATATATCTATATTTTCACCCAGGAGTTCAGGGAAATAACAGGTTGCTGCAGATCCATTAATGTCTCTCTGCTTGGGGATTTGTGTATACATTTCATGTATTCCTATATAATGGTGCATTAGGCTACGTCAGGTAAAGTTATATCACATTCTGCTTCTGGATACTTCAGCTGAAGAGCAGATAGACGGGGCGTCTGGATAATATAGTATTATACCACCTAGTTACAGTGCTTGGCACACAACTGGTATAGCCTGGCATCACATAGGTAGTTATATTGTCATTGTAACCTGGCCAATGGTAGCCCAGAGCTAATGATATCCATTATAGCAGTTTATTACTAAGTAGCGGGGCCCATATCAGATTGGTTTTCCTGCTTTGTAAAAGGGTGTTGGTCCCGTATTCATTTCTCCTTCAGACCCAGCAATATGTCATCACGTTACAAGATGGGAGACCCTGCTGACTCTTCTTGCTTACCTTACAGAATGTGAGTCAATGTCTGCAGGCTACACATCATACATCCTCCTCGCTTCATGATAAAGCTAAATATCTGGAGCTTGGCCGAGAACATCCAATATGTTGGCATCAATCTTATAAATATTAAATGATAACTTACATTAAGACCTTTTGCTCCATCAAGACTCTTCAATGTATGTGGTCATGTTATCTAAGCAGAGGAGTTGCGATGACCTCAGACCACTTTACATTGTGTTTTCCTACCGATCGCTCCAGCACATTTTGTGTTAACCCATAAGGATAGACAGGAGGTCCCATGCACTAGAAATGAATCCATAGCACCGGCGTTCCAGGCACCACCCATGACAGAGATATAGTAAATCTGATAGACTAAGGTATCCTGGTCCAGCCTGTTCTGATCTCTGTCTCATCTATGTTACTGAAATGAAAGAAAATTCAGAAAGCAGAACATTTTATGGTGCAAAATGACTGAGCCCCAGAGGACAAAAACTGCAATTTCCTGAATAATCATCGTATATCAGAATGATACAATCTCATTGTTAAAAATAGTAACTAAAGCACCGGGCCATGCAAGGAAGTCATGGAGATAGATTCCAAATATGCTAATGCTGATGATGTCTCCTATGTCTAGTAACAGTACCCATGTCTAGTATCAGTATCTATGGCTAGTACCAGTACCTATATCTAATACCAGTGCCCATGTTTAGTACTAGTATCCATGTCTAATATCAGTACCTATGTATATTACCAGTGCCCATGTCCAGTACCAGCACCCATGTCTTGTATCAGTACCCATGTATAGTACCAGTACCTATATCTAATACCAGTGCCCATGTTTAGTATCAGTATCCATGTCTAATGTCAGTACCTATGTATATCATCACTTCACACAGAGAACTAAATGATCCTGCAGTGTGTCTGTGTTTCTTTCCTTTTTAGTTGCTATGATTCCTAGTATTTCTCTATCTGCCATGAGCTGTATGTGTTTCTCTCTTGTTATATACTACTGTACCATCTATGAAACTGTATCACTGAATATACCCATTGTGGGACTATTAAAGGATTATCTTATCTTATCGTATCTTATTATCAGTACCCATGTCTAGTACCAGTACTCATGTCTTGTATCAATATCCATATATAGTACCAGTAACCATGTTTAGTACCAGTAACCATGTGTAATACCAGTGCCCATGTCTAGCACCAGTATCCATGTCTAGTACATGAAGAAAGACAAAGTCCAGCAACAGATGGTTCAGGTGACAATTATAACTTAGCTTTTAATAACATTGATAAAAATCCATGAGGGCGGCACCAGATACAAAAACACAAAATGTATGGATGAAAGACTTACAGAGACATGATGGTAGAGAACAGCATGAGACGAGACACACAAAGGGAAACTCCTACGCGTTCCAAAGCTTTAGTTTTAATTTTCACCTGGACCATTTGTTGCTGGATTTTGTCTTTCTTCATGTGTTGCAGCTTGCCTATACCGAGAGGTGTTTTGTTCGTGCAGAAGAATCCCAGGACTATTTCATATTCCTTGCACCTTAAATATATTGGGCTGTGGACTTTGTTTTTTCTTGCTTCATCCATGTCTAGTACCAGTACCCGTGTCTAGTACCAGCACTTACTGTATGTCTAGTACCAGTACCCGTGTCTAGTACCAGCACTTACTGTATGTCTAGTACCAGTACCTGTGTCTAGTACCAGCACTTACTGTATGTCTAGTACCAGTACCCGTGTCTAGTACCAGCACTTACTGTATGTCTAGTACCAGTACCTGTGTCTAGTACCAGCACTTACTGTATGTCTAGTACCAGTACCTGTGTCTAGTACCAGTATCTTTGTCTAGTACCAGTACCCATGTGCAATAATACCAGTATCCATGTCTCTTATCAGTAACTACAGTATATAGGTTCCGTAATTGTCAGATTGTGTCGTACAGAACATTCTATAGAACAAGTGTCTAATGTGGGAGCTGGGTGAGATACTAGCTGTCCATCTATCACAGCCATGAACCTACTGATGAAGTCCAATGTGCTTGTTTCCGCAGCGTCATTACTTGACTCATAAATTTTGACATCCTCTTCTTGATTGAGGACAGGATTATTTCACTGCAATATATTTTATTACATATGACGATTCCAAGGTGAAGGGAACTTATAAAAGTGAATGGACGTAAATATTTTTGATTTAATGTGATTAGTGTCTCAGGCCATAAAGGAGAAAACTTGGATGAGATGAATACTCAATAGGAATGGATTGTTCGCGGGTCTTCAGAAATCCTGATTTATTGTCTTTGGCTGTAATTCTCATTGGTGACCACAAATATACCCGGCGCAGTACAGAATGAAGATGACTAAGGGGGGGAATTTAATAGGGTTGTCCTATAATTAGATATTAATTTAATCAATGAGATCACAGGAAACATAAACATTTCCTACTGGAGTTATTATTTGAGATGCCCCTGTCTCTAGATATTGCTGTTATATATGTTAGAGAGCCCCCTGGTGTTCATCCCATTCATTTCCAAAATGTCCACCTGGTGCCCCAAGTCAATAACTCAATAACTCAGTCCCAGTTCCCAGATCTCTTTATATCTTTCAAACTGAGGACGCGGGCCCCTTGTTCTCGTCATTGGCAGGGGTCCCGGTCTCCCAATTATTAGACCCTTCTTATATGAATAGGTGATACATTGAGATCCTGGAACATTGGCTTGAATTAGTACAGAAGACATTCAAGCTATACCATGGGCCATTATACTTTCTAGTAACGTAATATCATATATGGTAAAACCTTCTCATCGCTGGAAGACTCGTCATTGGTAGAGTCTACACAATGTCTGAAAGCAGATTTACTATGTCTGGGCAACTACCAAATGGCGCAGGAACAAAGGAAGATCCCCAACATAATGGTGGGAAGTGCCATAAACCTTATAGAACACACAAACCCCCATTGTAACAATTCAATACAACATGTTACAATGTCCTTGTAGGATCCCACATATGTCTAGAAGTTGTATAGATCTGTATAGACATCCAGCCTTGCTCTTTCTTTGTTGAGTCATCCTAAAATCTCTTCCTTTATATATTGTTTTAATTTCCAATTTGCTTGGGTTAGAAATGAGCGACGTATAAAAGAGCTTTGCAGCGACTTCCCCTCCAGATGTACCGGCATTTAATGTGTCTTTTCTGGGGCTTATCTCTTTTTTATTGTCTGTTGGTGGATGCAGAAAATAGCTTTAATATTGTTTGATGGAGTTCTGATTGTTTTTCGCCCCACGTGATGTCAACAGAGAACATCCGTGCAATGAACACTTTAAATTGACAGATAAAACGCTCTTCTCTTTGAGCCTGATACAAGCAAAATTGACTTTGCAGCTTTGATGCTGTTTCTCAGATAGACAGGGAAAAAAAATATCTTTTATAAAACACAATTTAAGCCCCGGTGTTGTCTCCTGGTACAGACACTTATAAGAGTGTTGAAAATTCTGCCATTTGGGTCTGAAGAGGATGGAAACAGCAGTGGTTGAAAGTAAGTGCTACCTTTCATCTATTAATGCAAGCCTTGAAGGTCATTGGCAATTACCACTCGATGATCTTTAGCTCTTTGAAAAAGTCATCTCCTGCAAAACGCTATAGAAAAACCGTAAGGTAGAAGACAGTCTGCCAGTCTGGGGCACATATAGTGGGATTGGCAAGCATAGTCGGAAAAAAAACGGGAAAAAAATTCTAAATATTTGCCCCCACCACTAGAGGGAGCTGAGGAGCTGAGTGTATACTGGCATTAATTTATAAGTCCAATTTTATACCCCTTTCTGTTCAGCCAGTGATCTAATGGGGAGTTTCCATTCAGGTTCCCAATCTTCCTGACTTTTGACCCGTCAAATGGAACATCACCACTTGGCTCCCATGCAGAAAGTAACCAGAGAACAGGAAGCCAAAAAAATGTGTGACAAGATGTTTCCTTATATTGATACCCTTTTGGGGTACTCACAACTTTGATTGTTTTCCTACCCACTATAAATTTGGTAGATTTTTTAAGAAGTATAAAAACTTTAATGTCATTGATTTGTATCATGCATCACCCCCCCCCCCAAACATGAACATGTGATCATTGCTGACTTGAACAATATACTGCAATACTTCAGCACTACAGTGTATGGTGCATGTGGCATCTTCTTATCTGGAAGGTCTTAGTAGTCATACTTCCATGGCCGTCCCAGGAATCTTCACGAGGACCCAAGATGCCATAACAGCCATTTGGCACCAGAAGGTCGTTGTGGAGTGATGGCTATTGAGTGTTGAAGGGAAACCCTCCCTCTATGTAACCAATGAGATCCTATGATCACTACTGACCACAGCTTCTGATTAGTCCTTTCAATCCCAGAAGCTGGTTGGTGTCGGTTGTGTTAGAAAACCAAAAACTTTTTGCTCGGCTCCCGAGCTTCTTTTTTCAACGTCCATTGAACATGTATGTTGAATGTCGGGAAAGGGTTAAAGGAGACTCTAGCCCAACCATCCCATCTGTTGATTAAGATGGATTACTTGTCTACATTTTTGACTAGTGACCCTGATCCCGATCGTGACCTTGGCTTTTCCAGTCTCTTCTTATTCCTCTCTTGTCATTTAATATCTATTGGTTTGCTTTGGGTTCTAATCCTTGGCTTATCCTCTGACAATGACTTCTGAGATGTCAAATTATGATCCCTTTCCCAGTGATGACCTTTGACTCTGTTCCTGGCTACTATGCAGCTTCAGCAAGGCTGCCATCAATCGAAGACTATTCTGGAACTCCTCCTTGTGGGGTTTACAGGGTTTATCTCAGAACCCCAAAGGATGCCTTGGTGGAGCCCAGTAATGGTGACTATATATATATATATATATATATATATATATATATATATATATATATATATATAAAAACCTTCCTTTGCTTCGGATTATTATGGGGCTGGAAGAGACCCCAGAGTATAATAATCAACTCTATTGGATTTGGTAGAGCCTGAAATTTTTGGAAAATTTGTAACAAGCAAGGTTAATACTACATCCCATGATGGCTGACAGAGAAACATGTTACACAATGTAACGTTCTTCGTTCTTCTTCACCCAAGCCTAAGGGTGAAACCAGAGCGGTTCATTGGACGCCACATCCCAATGGAGTGAGCACCGAACCAATTGGGGCTTAGAGTATCAACATCTCTGGTGGGAGACGTAACGGTTAAACTGAAAGATTCCATTATTCATTGGTTATATCTATATAAAAGAATTAAAACATCTGAAAGTTCGTCATGGTGATTTGTAAATCTTCACATTTTCTGAAATGATGTGAGCACAACATCCCATTTAAATTACAAATCCAATCAGCATTGGGCGACGGCTCTGCCTGGGATTAGTTCGTGTTACTTGATTGAATTTCTTTTTTTATTCATTTGTTAGAGATTAAACAGTTATAACCAATTATGATTTTAGACTCGGTCCTGAATTATAGAATTACAGGTGATTATACAAGGTGTCCGCATTTACTTCCATAGTCAGGGAGGAGAAAGGAAAATTGTTGTGCAAATAGAAGGATTTAGAGGGAAACCGACAGCCGGGCCCTAAACCTCATCATCTACAATGAAGGAAGAACTTCCCTCTGCTGCGGATTAGATAGAAATCGGAGAAAAAGGCAAAATAGTGTTATTAGAAATCCCAATGGAATGGCTTATCCAGCACAGTCTGTCTTAAAGAGGAACTCTCACCACCTCCAGCAACTCCAGGTCTTTGCACCTTTCATAGGCAACATTCTAAAGATTCTAGAACAGTTGGAATTTTCTCTCTAGCTCCAACCGTTCCTGAGCAATCAGTGCAGTTAGTTTTGGAGCTCTTTACCTTCATGTTGTGAAGTTGCACATTAAGGGGGGGCTATGATTCAGAGCTGTAAATCACAATCAGACAGTGTCAGAGCTCAGACTCACTCCTCCTGCTTGACACCGCCCACTTGACACTAAATAGCACATCAGGCACCAAAACTAACTGCACTGATTGCTCAGAAATGGTGGGGGCGAGAGAGAAAATTCCAACTGTGCAAAAAAAAAGTGGAGCAGCGGCTATTAAAGGGTAAAAAGTGCTGGAGTTACTGGGAGTGGTGAAAGGTTAGCTCTTATAGGGGGATTCTCAACACAGACATTAATATTCACCAGATATGTCATAGAAGATTGATAGATGTGAGTTCCCCTCGCACCTCACACCTCCTCGCACCTCGAAGCTCACACCCCGCACCTCCTCACACCCCGCACCTCCTCGCACCTCGCACCTCCTCCTCCTTGCACCTGGAACCTCACACCTCGCACCTCACACCCCGCACCTCCTCACACCTTGCACCTCGCACCTCCTCCTCCTTGCACCTCGCACCTCACACCTTGCACCTTGCCCCATTCTGGCTGATGTTTTAGTCACAGTCAATGCACATCTGTGTATCCAAAAGTGACTAGAAAGAGTTAAGAGCGTGCAGTCACCTCCATTCACAGTGACCACAGCACCAGTGAGAACAGGCTCTTAGGATACCGGTCCTGGATATTTCCAGCATATTCTCTGCACTTGTCATGTGTTTGCGGTGAAACCCCTTGGGCCATTTTTTGGCCTTAGGGACTGAGGGAGACTCTGAGTTTTTGTTTCCCATCCTTCCGTCGGCCATTACTTGTATTATTTACTATAAATGTATCTCCGCTATTGATTTTAACTTGGAATATTATTTTATAAATTGAATTTTATTTTAATTCACCATTAAAATCACTATGGGAAATAAATTTCTTGCACAAGTCAAGGTGAATATAAGAAGAAATATAATAATGTATTTCTTCATCCTTTATATGTCTTTGTCAATGTGATTAAAGTCTAATGAAACTTTCTGACAACTTGCGAATTTCTAGAAGTTTTTGTGTCATTAAAACATTTTGTAATAACTTTATTAACACATTGGGGCACATTGATCGATACTCTGTACCCTTAAATGATGAATCTCGTTCGTCGTTATGAATCCTTCGTAGGGACCTTCATCAATATGGAGAGTTTCCAGAAGCGCCAATGTTATGGCGAGGTGAGTACTTCATCTTAAGTTACATGTATCTCTCAGGGATCCAGGAGCCTAAGCCGAAATCTATGTCAGATCACACTACCGTTATTAATGTCCGTTGCTGTCTTCCGTCATAGGATGAAAGCGACGGACATTAAACTGTCACTGACTGATTCTGTGTCCCATCCCATTGACACTAATGTATACAACATGGCGGGCGCTGTCTTTTATCATGTTTGTTCACTTTTGTAACGAAAGATAGCATCCTGCACTGGAACCCATGTGAAAAGGCCAAAGATGAAATATTTATTTTTTGCCCTTGGATACATTGTAATAAAAAGTATTCAAGACTCAACCTGAGAAGTATCAACACCCGTAAGATGGAAAGGATCTGGACTACAACAGATATCAGCCTTCTGACTTATGGATAAAGGACGAGTTGATGCTTTGACCAAATCATTGTAAATATTTCAGCAATTACTTAACTGCCGCTATCTCCCAGTTATTTTTGTTTCCAGAATTCAAAGTAAAACCCAATGGAAATAAATGATTTATTCTGTTGATGTTTGTTCATGTAAGCGGGTGGAGAGAGTGACTATTACTGGAGGACTCAACTCGCCAAACCTCTGCCGATATTTACAGAAAACTTCAAATCACCATCTTTACTATTAGACCCCCAGCCCGCCAATAACAAGGAGCGGATGTAGGATGATGGGACGTTACCTGTGACCTTTCTACCTCTTTAGAATCTGCAAATTCTCTTAAGAATAATCCCAAGCAGTAGCCAAGTATCACATTCTCCAGACTTGGAGACGATTCCTCTCACATTTGTTACATTGTTTATCATCATCGCTATTCTGTAACACTTAGCGAATTCCCACCTTCCGGGATATGGGACGGAGTTATTTGCCACTGGAGAGGATCCCCGGGGAAATCTACTCAGAAGTGGAGCCTGAAATAGCTGCGTCTAAACACAAGCTGAGATGCGTCTGATGCGTTTAAGACATGTCTTCCTGTTTTCCTAGAAGGCATTGATAAGTCGCCATGCTAAAGATAGCTAAGAGAGACGGACACGAGGAAGAAGAGGCTTAAAGTGAATCTCTACCCTGTAACTCCACAACATTTCTGGGCTGGCTCATTTCTATATTTATCTACATCTCATAGACAGACAAGATACAAGTCGCTCCACCTGCGGCCACCAGTAGTGGGAGTCTCTGAGCATTTTGTTTTAACTCCTTGTTGACTGCTCCCTTTCTTTTGACATTAGGAGGTGCCGGGCCTCAGTCCACAGCAAAGTCTCTGCAGTGGACCCACAGGAGACGGGGCCCAATCATCTGTCTCAGATCTAGGGGGGCGATTCTGTACTTTTGGGCAGTGGGTCCTGATTCAGCTATATCTGCATCCTCAGGACACAGATACAGTTGAATTCAATGGTGAGCAGGGAGCCATCAGGCTGTGACTAGCGCTGTCTGTATGTGGGACCACTAAGGGGGCATTATACTGTGTATGGGTCACTAAGGGGGGCGTTAAATTCTGCAAGGCCATAAAGTCTTTGATTAGACTTTAAGTTAGTGGTTTCTGATGGTGGTGATGGGGGATGGGCAAAGGACCTGGAGAGGACCCTAGAGTTGTCCATTCGGTTAGCTCGCTTTTAGGGCGTATTAAGTGTTGCCCTCAAACTAGTTTGTGTTAACGTAACTCCCAATAGAATGGGGCAGATTTACAAAGCTGTTGAGAAAATTGACTTTATTTGCCACAGTAACCAATCCCATCGCAGCGTAACTTCTTCAAGAACAGTATAAAAAAGTAAAACTGCGCTTTGATTGGCTGCTATGGGCGACAGAAACAATTTCACAAATCTTCCCCCATGTATTAGCATACTTGCTGGTACCCGCGACTTGGTCTGCGGTGATTGTAGCAGTGGGTATATACAGGCGCGGGTAAGGTTTTCGTACTGTGTATAAGGGATGGGATATGAAATGTAACTTTGTATCTTGTTGTTGCTGTAATTCAGAGAATACGTGAGACTTTTGTGTTGCAGTTACTTTGTATCAGAGCTGCTATATATTCGGTGTTGTGAGAGACTTTACAAAGTGACTTTGGGACAAAAGTATTTGAAGTTAACCCTTTCCCACCGATGGCATTTTTTGATTTTCGTTTTTGACTCCCCTCCTTCTAAACCCCATAACTTTTTTATTTCTCCGCTCCCAGAGCCATATGAGGTCTTAATTTTTCTTGGGACAAATTTTTCTTCATGATGCCGCCATTATTTATTCTATATAATGTACTGGGAAGCAGGGAAAAAAATTTGAATGGGGTGGATTTGACAAAAAAATGCATTTCTGCGACTTTCTTACGGGCTTTGGTTTTACGGCGTTCACTGTGCAACCAAAATGACATGTCCCCTGTATTCTGTGTTTCATTACGATTCCGGGGACACCAAATTTATATGGTTTTATTTACATTTTGACCCCCTTAAAAAAATCCAAAACTGTGTTAAAACATTTTTTTTTGAAAAGTCGCCATATTCCGACAGCCGTAACTTTTTTATACATGCGTGTACGGGGATGTATAGGGCGTCTTTTTTTGCGGGGTCGGGTGTACTTTGTAGTTCTACCATTTTCGGGAAATGTTATTGCTTTTATCAGTTTTTATTCAAATTTTTATCAGAATCAAAACAGTGAAAAAATGGCGGTTTGGCACTTTTGACCATTTTTCCCGCTACGGCGTTTACCGAACAGGAAAAATATTTGTATAGCTTTGTAGAGTGGGCGATTTCGGACGTGGGGATACCTAACATGTATGTGTTTCACAGTTTTTAACTACTTTTATATGTGTTCTAGGGAAAGGGGGGTGATTTGAATTTTTAATCCTTTTTATTTGTTTTTATATGTTTTTTACTTTTTTTTTATTTATTTTTTTTTGCATTTATTAGACCGCCTAGGGGTATTGACATGGGTGGGCGGTGTCGCGGATTGTCAGAGCGGTGGGGGTCGGCAAACATGTCTGCTCCGGAGCGTTATAGAGCGCCTCCTGGAGTATCGTTAAGGTGAGGGGTAAAGTGGTAAAGTATATGTATATGTGATTGTGTGGGGTTAGGGGCGAGGCTGTAGAGGGTAATAGGAATTTTGTGGCTTGCTATGGTCCAAAGTGTGTGAGATTGCAGAGATGGTGATGTGAGTTTGGGTTTTGTGGGGGTCCTGGCACAAACGTATGTGTGCTGTTGTGACGAAAAGTAGCCTATTGCGCAATCGGGTGTATTAACTATGTTTGTGGAAAATTTCAGCCAAATCGGTCGAGCAGGTTTTGCGTGATTGAGGAACAAACATCCAAACACACAAACCCACAAACATCCAAACTCACAAACTTTCACATTTATAATATTAATAGGATAAGAATACTGTACACGATTTTTCTGTACGCGATTATTGTGGTGGCGATCTTGTGATCTGCTTTACAGCGCTGTCATAGCCATAGGGAGCAATAGACTGTAAGCGACTCATTGAGGTGTATGGAAGAGTTTTATAGCTCCGTGTAGGGGGGGGGGGGGATAAACTGGGACAGTAGTGAACACAATGATGGGTCAGTGGTGTTATCTATAGAGGTGTTACCTTGTTTCTAATACTTTGATATAAATGAGATAACTGCAGCAACAAATACAGCTTGAGCAAGTGTCAGTCCAATATTAAGCTTAGTGGCTAGAGTGAAAATTACAGGATATAGTACTTACAAAATAATTGTATAGAAAATGAAAAAAAAATTGTGAAAAATTAATGTTTTGAATAAACATAGGTCATCTTCTGCTAAGACATTTCTATGAAGGGAATGTTCACACTAATGTTATTACAGTTCATGGCTTATCCCTCATAAGCTGAGAGGAGCAGAGATTACGGTAGTAGCGTGACAGATTGCAGACAGAGCCCCCTCCATCTCCGTCCATTCCCATTGGCTAGAATGTAATTCAACATGGCGGACACTTTCGTCACTTTTGTTTACCTTTGTAACTGAAGACAAGGTAATGTCCAGCTCTTCTTCTTCTATAATGGAAGAAAGCATCTGTTGTGTGTATTAAGGAGGGGGGGGGGGTTAATGCAGATGGAGACCAGATGGAGGGGGCTGCCTCTGTCTGTTGCTCTTATCCTGTGATGGATGAGAGCAACGGACATTAAACAATGGTAGTGTTAACCAAACATAAGGCTACAGAGATTTGGCTGCATTATAGATTGCAGTTTGTGGTTGTTACATTGTATCTAAAGATAGTGCACACGGTCACATCATGGCGTATACATTGTGTCCATCATAATACAACAGAGGCCAAACGTACAGAAACGTTACATTACACCCTGGACAACGTGACTTCACAAATATCCCAATTCTATGAAAGATTTCCTAAGCGCTGAACTTATTTATATAAAAATAGACAAAGCTGTTACAGGTGGAGACCAATGTGAACAGAGACCAAGGTTTTGTACGTGACAATGTCGCGGACTAGGAAGCGATTCCCGATTCTCGCCGCGTCACCTTGTGCTTGCCTGGAATACATTATCAGAAATGGAAAAGCTTGCAATCCAACCAATTGGTTTTCTAATTGCTTCCTGCCACAGTGACACCGCCCAGATGTCATTTTATGGAATGGGAGCCATTCGGCAGAGATAAAGCTCCATATGTTTTACTGGGACATTTTAAGCAATTTATGCTAATTAGGATGCCGAGCCATTTAATACTTCTCAATACTAATCTGTGAATTATTGATACGTCCTTCACAAGTCTTTCTATAGTCGCAGTTTGCGGCTCAACTTTTTATCGTTTGGCCAAAGACAGAAAATACAAAATGATGGAGCGAGGTCCAGAGGGTTCAGGTGAGGACTTCAGGGGTTGTCTGGGGAAAGGTCTTCTCGCATCGCTACTATGGAGGTTGATGGCGTACATCTTAAATTAAGTAATATTTCCTTCACTGTAATGTATTGCCGCTCTTGGTCTGACTGCAGCAATGAAATCTTACAGATCCAACTGTGGTCGTCATCTGCACACAAATACAAAGGAAGCCTTCAATGGATCTTATCATGGGGATCTTCTTTCCTTCTTTCCCCTCCCTGTTAGACTCTTCATTCACTGTCAGTTCTTTGCTAAATCCATCTTGGGAGACTGTCAGCTCACTGAAGTGTCAAATTACAGCTGAGCATAGAAGTCTATGGAAGGAGAGAGAAGCCGAAATAAACGTATAGATAAGGATAGCAATCATACTATGGTGTTTCATAATGTTATCCTCATGAACACTTTTATCCTAAAAGTCTCCTGTTTGGCATATTATTATTATTATTACTATTATTATTATTACTACTACTACTACTATTATTATTATTATTACTATTATTATTATTATTGCTATTATTATTATTATTATTATTATTATTATTATTATTGCTATTATTACTACTATTATTATTATTATTATTATTATTATTATTATTATTATTATTATTATTATTTGCTTCTGCCTGCGACTTAGTCTGCGTGTTTTTGGCGTCCATAATCCGCCTATATTCAGTAAATTGCTATCATCAATGGTTTGACTGCTCCGGTGTTTCAGCAGTTCTCAAGCTGTCCTGCTGCTGAACTTGTTCCTCACGTCAAGCCTGTAATTGTTCTGGCATCTCTACAGCTCACTGGGATAATAAGTGTGTTGTTGGCGTCGATGATCCGCCTGCTCGGGCATTTCAGCTGCTCTAAGACCCACTTGAACCTAGGATGCTCAATCTCCCTGAGCTACACTTCAGGAGAACTCTGTGACTTCTGGCTCCTTCATAGCTCTTGTGGTTTTAGAATTTTGCAACAAATTAGATTTTCTTTTCCTCCCTGTTTACATCTTGGGAGACAGATTTGCATATTCTTCCCATGTTCCCTTGCAGTGGAGCAACTATGGCTGTATAAGTCTCCACACACCTGAAAAGGCGGTCTCTCCCAAAGGATGGACGTTATCCCCATTTTCCCCCTCTGGCATGTTTAAAATGTGGATTAAAGGTGTTTTCCCATCCAGTGTGTCAGCACTGCCTGGAGCAGATCAGACAATATGCAAATGCTTGTTCACAATGGACTCAGTGTTAGCGGTGTGTTTATATAGAGAGATAACAGACCTGGCTTTATCAGAACCTGAGATAAGCTGCTGCAATAGCAGTTTAATATAGCATGTGAACATAAATTCATAATAGTCGTGAAGCCATGTCATTAATTGGGATAAAAAGTAGCCAATGTGTTATTCGAGGTTACAAACTATCTATGTGCCAAATTTCATCCAAATCTGTTCAGCCGTTTTTGCGTGATTGAGTAACAAACATCCAAACACACAACTATCCAGACTTTCACATTTACTGTATAATATTAGTAGGATTATTATGTATGGACAACATAGGTAACACATTTAATATGATAGGGTAATCCTCCGGACCCCAGGGGCATTACTACAGGGCACAGGTGGTCGTTGCACTGGGGCACTAGAGTCTGCAGTATCAACCCCTGTATAAAAAGAGACTGGTATTACTTTACCAAACAATGACTGATACTTTGTGACCCCGAACAGATCTCTTGTTGACCTGTCACTATAAGAATAGACCTCTGTCCTTCATTCTTTACCTTTGAGGAGCCAAGAAATAAGAAATCTAAGAAATAAGACTATTTAGAAAACCCAAAGCCTAAAATAAACTCCTTCATTCCGCCATATCCTAAAATATTCTGCACAATCTAAAATGAGGTTTATCATTGAAGAGAAAAATGTAAGATCCTTAGATTTGTTCTGCTAGAACGCGCAGCTTCTCAATTTTCATCTAAGCTTGGCAGGATTTTTGAGAAGATAAGAGCTTTTCTTATGGCCGGCACCATGGCGAGGCCTTCCAGGTACTGACGCTCTGAGCACTGCCAAAAAGGGAAAATTGCTTAATTGTTAGTCAGATATTGAAATGTTTATTTGCCAGTCTGGTAATGGGGACGTTAGACTTGTTGTGCGGCTCAGAGTCAGGTCTAAGCGGATACAAATACAAGGTTTAATGTTTAGGAAATAAATCTTTACTAACAATGAGTGACGTTCGGAAGATTCTTTGCGTTCCGTGTTTGGACAAAGTCATCTATTGGTTCGGTCGGAACTCCCTTGGATAGAATTGGAGGTGAAATTATGATACTCATGGGGTCATGGTGCTCGGCAAACCAATTTGCTAATATCTAATCTTCACCTTCTAATGCCTGCACCACCATGGGGCAGCCACAAAGTTTCATGTTATGTGCAAATCAATGTATACATTGTAAGTTTCATGAAAATTGGGATGAAACCAAAATCGGTATCACAACCAAGAAGAAGCCCAAAAAGCCCCCCCACTAGGAAATTTACATATATATCTGTGGATTCCTATTGTGTCTATAAAGTGCATTGGTCTAGGCTGGTTCCATGTTTGGTTCTATGAGATACGCACAAGATGTCAGCCGTATTTACCAGACCGAACCCTGGACCCGGGACCCGGACTCTCAGCATCATAGTAACCTATGCTTGTATGTATGCTTGCAGGATTCCTTCTTCCTCGCCGCTCTTTGGTCCCTGTACAGGACAGTAGGGCTATGACAAAGCATAAATGACTATGATTCTATGATTCTGCGAGTACAGGTTCCGGCTCAGGGTTTGGCTTTGGTATAATATGGTTGATATCTGGTCCGTATCTCATGCACTGGCCTGCCTGTGTGAAGTCAACAATGCAATAACATGATACAATTGCACTACAAGTGCTGACATTCTGTTCTGAAAAGTAGGTAGAAAAGATGGAGGAGAAAAGTATCAAACATGTCTATCAAGATGCCCCAAATCTATCACACAATGAAACCACCTGCTGCCTCTTGTATGACACGAATATTACACCCCCATCTATTGCCCTATCCAATATTTACAGCCTTTATTTCCAAGTACTGACTCCTGATACTGAGAACGAAATTCATACTCGATGCAAGTTTTACATTATGGATCACTAGACAGAGGAATAAACCAAGAATAGAAAGTCATCCTAAAGGTCACTTCAGCTTCATATTGAACATAGAGGATGAATTCTTAATAGGGGTCAATAGATCACGTTCTGGATATGCAAAGGTTGGTAAAGACCTTTAAGGGATTATGTGGGGAATAAGATATTTCAGCAGCGCACTGGCTATACTATGTGAGTGACTTAGTGATACGCACCCCAGTCCCCCATCACTCCAATAGCTGGGGGAGCTAATTTGGTGCCTTGCAAACCATCTTGAGTCTTATGTATCTGTCTCCATTGCTGATACTCCGTTTCCGCTTCAGTGTACAAGCCAGAGAGGTCGAGCGGGTCGGTCTTGTGATCCAGAATCAGATTGAAGAGTCGCTTATACGGTGCAGTGAATACATTGGCCAAAAAATACGATTTCCCACCTAACTTTGCAACAAAGTTCCTATTTGTTCTGAATCTGATAACTGTTACGAGGCTCAGAAGTGCGGAGCGTTCATCGTCACTCACAAGTAGGGAAGGCTCTTTGTATGAGCTGTCAAAGCAGCGGGGAAGGGGAGTGACAACTGTTCTGAACATGCTCTTAAAATTTGTCAGAATTGGTTTTGTCACTTTTCAAACCTACTTCGTATCTGACAAAGTAGAATCAACGAAATGCAACAATAAACAAACTAAACGTAAAAACAGTGAAAAACAAAGAACGTGACAACAAAAATACTGCGAAAAATCACATGGAAAGAATGTCCCGTCTTACAGATGTAGCAGGTTACTCCGCGATAATATACATTGTTATAAACTGTAACCTCTTAACTTCTCTCTCTTAGTCCTCACCTTCCGAAACGCAAATTGCACTTCCTAGGGGCACCGTCTAATATTCTGAATAAAGTCCTGGAAACATTCAAAATGGGTGGAAATGGGGAAACTCCTGATGTAATACCTAGAAAAATCTAAAAGTTTGACAATTGTAAAGAAGGACTTTAGTCTCCGCACTCTTTGATAACATTTGACCTTATGTAACTCTATAGATCCTCTATGATCTATGGACCAGGGTATAAAGCTAAACAATGGGGCCAATCCATTCCCGGCTGGATCTTCTATTTTTCATCCTATTATTTTATATTTTGTATGAAACTCTTTTTGTCGCTGTAATTGACAGATAGAAATTGATTGACTGCGGAATATTTTACATCAGCTCTGATTTTACTGTCATTAGATATAAATAGATTTCTAGGGTTTAATCTAATTTTCTTCTGAGAAATTGTATGCGACTTGGAAAGGTCCAAGAACTCGGCGACTGTTTGATGGGTATTGATTTCTTGTGTCTTTGTTAATGGACTTCTGTCGTTGTCGTGTCTTTTTACTCTTATTTTATTGATTTTTCAGTTTTAACTACAATTTGTATTAAAAAAAGACTAAATGACGGCCTTGGAAGATGTAAAATAGGTGAAAATAAAGACGATTCTGTACCTAGTAGAAGATCCTCACCATTTCCAACCACAAAAAAATGGGCGCAGGCGTGTGCAGTTGGTTCTGCCCGAGGCCTGATGGGAAAGCCGACTGCGCATGCGTAGAAGTTTGAACCCAGCGCTGGAAGAAGACGCAGGGAGAGGCCGTTCCAGACGAAGATGGAGGCGGAGGTGGGGATTTCTCTCGCAACATTGGGGATGGGGAACTCATTTGCATAGAGAAGAAAACCCGGATTTCTACCAAACAGCGGTGCGGAGAAGACATCTAAAGGTAGGAGAAGAATAGACTTTCTTAAGGCCATTCCTAGGTGTTAGTCAGAAAAAAGGGGTATGCAATGCTAGGATCCCTTTAAATGGCCCTAGTGTATTGTTTATAAAAATTACCTATCCACATAATAGGCAATCTGTATGTGATCTGTGGGGTCCACACCCCATCCCGGCACAGATGGGCTGCTCTGGTACTGTCCACTGGACAGGGAGTGGAAACAGCTCTGGCATACCTACCAACTTTTGAAGAACTGAAAGAGGGACAAAGTGTGCGGCGCACGTAGCGCACCGCGGCAAATTTAGCCCCACCCACTTTTATGTTGACTCTGCCCATTCACATTCATTTTCATGGGCCCCCACACAGTATAATCCTCCTACAGTCACCCGTAAATTATATGTCCCCACCCCCATATCTCTCCCATAGTTTCATGTCCCCCCTCAATCTCTGCCCCCCATCTCTGCCCCAGATTCATGTCCCCCATCTCTGCCCCCAGTTTCATGTCCTCACCTCCATCTCTCTCCCAGTTTCATGTCCCCCCTTAATCTCTGCCCAACATCTCTGCCCCCAGATTCATGTACCCCCATCTCTGCCCCAGATTCATGTCCCCCATCTCTGCCCCCAGATTCATGTCCCCACATCTCTGCAGTTTCATGCCATTCTCCTCCCCTTCATCTGCCCACAGTTTCATGTCCCCCCATCTCTGCCCTCAAATTCATATCCCCCATCTCTGCCCCCAGATTCATATCTCCCCATCTCTGCAGTTTCATGCCATTCTCCTCCCCTTCATCTGCCCCCAGTTTCTTGGGCCCCCATCATTATGTTTCACCTCAATGTTTAACATTAAAAAAAATGTATACTCACCTTCCAACGCTCCCCCGCCGCTCTCTCTACAGTTTCACTGACAGAGTTGTAGGTGCGATGTGACGTCATCACATCGCGCTTACACATCCACTAGCCGGAGCGCCGCGGCAAAGCAAGGAGCTGAGCTGTGACAGCTCCTTGCTTTAGTCGCCTATGTAGTCAACTCAGATCTGCGTCCGGAGGACGCAGATCTGAGTTGAAATCGGGACATACCTCCCTCCAACCGGGACCGCGGGACAGGACACTGAAATTGTGAATTTCCCACTGAAATCGGGCCAGTTGGGAGGTATTGCTCTGGTAATAGGTTCAGAGTTGCCGTTCCCCAGTGCCAGTACTACACCAGGGATCCAGATCCTCAGTGATCTTTGATGACGTTTCCAAAGGATATGGAGTCAATAGCTCAAGAAACCCCTGTAAGGCTGTGGCTCCATGCATAGTTTTACAGTTTCTGCATAGTGGATGGAATTCTAACCAATCTCATCCACATATTGCGCAAAAATACACACAGCAGACACGCTGCAATTTCCAAACTGTTGTATTTTTGGAAATTGCTGCATGTCTATTATACCTATGGAAACATCAGCAGTTTCCCTATAATTATAATGGAATGTGAAAAAACACTAAGTGTTGCCATCACGGTTTTCCCCGCAGCACTTTTTTGCTGCGGCCTCCTATTTGGGGCCTTAGTCTAGGAGCTGTTACTTGTGAGCCGGCATCACCCTAGTGTATAGGGCCCTGTATGACATCCATAGGCTCTAACCAGCCATATTGAAGGGAGTATAGAGATGAGGCTCTAACACTGAAAGATCCCTACACAAGCTCAAACTTCTTAGTCCATCCTACGAACTGTGTCTATAAACCAAATACAATGAAATGTCTGAAAACGCTCTTTGCAATATTTCTTACTAATATTCCTTGACCTTTCCATTCGCCATCTTTGCATGTCTGTATACAGCGGCGCGCTCAGTCTTTTATTGGCATGAAAGGCCATCCGGCTCTGGAGTGTGTTCCCAACAAATCTTTAATCTGTTTTCTTGGTGACCTACAATTAAACACCATGGCCAGAGATTTTCCCTGAACTGGAATATAAATCAGACAATAGATCGCAGGAGGTAACAGATTTCCGTATTTCACAGGCCCAGGGTTGAGATTTCATTGTAAATGCCGACACCGAATCATAACAATGATAGATACGTGATTATATGGTGTTATCTGCGTTCTAATGTGAGATATACTAAATGCTTGTGCAGGAATTGCTAGAGAGCGAGGGAAGGTTTCATCTAATCTGCAAAATCTTCTCATTTATTCGCCAAGACTCTACTTTGGGCAATAGCCTTACAGCAAATGTAGAAGAAAGACCAAGGAGGAAAGAATCAATAAGAGAAACTTTGTACCGTGCAGGAGACGAGTGGACCAAAGAGGTGGATGATACAAAGAGACCCTGATCGGATCTAGACAGGAGGGGATGGGCTTACAGCAAACTGTTTGGTGGAAACTGAATTTTTTCAGGTTCACTCCTATGAACCGCTGTTATATATTAAACATAGAAAAAAGTGTTACTCACCTCTCCTGGGATCCGTTAAAGCAGTCACAGCGTTACTCACCTCTCCTTGGCTCCATTATAGCATTCACAGTGTTACCTCTCCTGGGATCCATCACAGCATTAACAGTGTTACTCACCTCTCCTGGGCTTTATTACAGCATTAACAGTGTTACTCACCTCTTCTGGGCTCCATTATAGCCATCACAGGGTTACTCACCTCTCCTGGGATCAATTACAGCATTCACAGTGTTACTCACCTCTCCTGGGATCCATTATAGCATTCACAGTGTTACTCACCTCTCCTGGGATCCATTACAGCATTCACAGTGTTACTCACTTCTCCTGGGATCTATCACAGCATTAACAGTGTTACTCACCTCTCCTGGGATCCATTACAGCATTCACAGTGTTACTCACCTCTCCTGGGATCCATTACAGCATTAACAGTGTTACTCACCTCTCCTGGAATCCATTACAGCATTCACAGTGTTACTCACCTCTCCTGGGATCCATTACAGCGTTCACAGTGTTACTCACCTCTCCTGGGCTCATTTACAATATCCATTTCCGATAACCATCTTCTTCAGGTCTCTTCCATCCCAAAGAATAATGTTAGGAGCCCCTGAGGGACCACTGAGTTCGGTGTCTGTGCCTCATTGCCCATCCAGGAACAACTAATGTTATTCAGAGGGACAGAAGTGGCCCAAAGAAGGCGGGAACCCACGTGAGATGCCGTGACGGAGCCCAGAGCTGAATTGCATATTGACAAAAATAGTAATATCTTGGCAAAGAAAAATGCACCAATTCACCAGGGGAAAGACTATGTCATATGGGTGAGCCCAACCTATGTGTCTGGGGACCGGCTCCCTTTACATTCATAAAATACAACTTATACTGAATCTTTTTGCCCAGAATTAACACAAAAGCATTTTCTTTTTGGTCTTGTCAGGGTTCCAGGTTTCTTTAAAAAAAATTATAAATTAAATTTGAATATTTTTCATTGTGTAATGTATCTGGTGATACAGAGACAATCTTAATGTGATTGTATCACTGAATATTGACATCATACATTTTGTTAGGTTCCCTTTAAGCTCACACGTGTCCCCGCACATGTAATGGCTCCAATTTATAGACGGCCGGACAGAAGACGCTTTAGACTACATGTCTTATTTACACTGGAGGACACAATCTCGGATCCTTGGAAATGAGGAGTGTAAAGGAAATTGCTTCCATGTCATATGAAATCTGAAAGGTTTACATGTATTCTCCAGATTGCTCTATTAGAGAACAGAAACACAAGGCGATATCTTCTGGGGGTTGTATGTTCCTTCACAATATTGGAGATTGAAGGTTGAATCTGTCAATCATCTTTGTCATGCTCACTCTAACCCATTACAGTTATTGCCCCTGTGTTTGTGCCCTTATACCCCCTGTGTATGCGCCCTATTACCCCCTGTCTATGTTCCCTATTACCCCCTGTCTATGTTCCCTATTACCCCCTGTCTACGTTCCCTATTACCCCCTGTCTACGTTCCCTATTACCCCCTGTCTACGTGCCCTATTACCCCCTGTCTACGTGCCCTATTACCCCATGTGTATGCGCCCTATTACCCCCTGTCTATGTTCCCTATTACCCCCTGTCTATGTTCCCTATTACCCCCTGTCTACGTTCCCTATTACCCCCTGTCTACGTTCCCTATTACCCCCTGTCTACGTGCCCTATTACCCCCTGTCTATGTTCCCTATTACCCCCTGTCTACGTTCCCTATTACCCCCTGTCTACGTTCCCTATTACCCCCTGTCTATGCTCCCTATTACCCCCTGTCTACGTGCCTTATTACCCCCTGTCTACGTGCCC
The DNA here is from genome assembly GCF_031893055.1 of Leptodactylus fuscus. Taxonomy (NCBI): domain Eukaryota; kingdom Metazoa; phylum Chordata; class Amphibia; order Anura; family Leptodactylidae; genus Leptodactylus; species Leptodactylus fuscus. The sequence goes on along the minus strand of NC_134272.1, from coordinate 4,029,643 downwards.
TATTACCCCATGTGTATGCGCCCTATTACCCCCTGTCTACGTGCCCTATTACCCCCTGTGTATGCGCCCTATTACCCCCTGTCTACGTTCCCTATTACCCCCCTGTCTACATGCCCTATTACCCCCTGTCTACATGATCTATTAGGAGAGGTCTTCTGGTTTCTGGCCATTACTTTTGTCTTCTATAGAGAAATGGTTGTCTAGTAGGACGACTACTCTGCCATGTATGCCTGGAGATCTATAGAGAACACTCAGTGGATATCACAGTGGTCCATTTACTAATACTAAGACAGTATACACCGAGACACTGGATGGATCACAGGGGCTGATGCTGCTGTATCTTCCTATTGACTAGTTACGCCTAGTACCACCTATTAGTTTTCTTATTTTGTGTTACTTTGTGCCAAGATTTAACCAAAAATTTTATTATTAATGGAGCACAGTGGGGCAGGAAGGAGGAGCATACTGAGGAGGAAGAAGGAGGATACTGAGGAGTAAGGAGGAGGATACTGGGGAGGAGGATACTGAGGAGTAAGGAGGAGGATACTTGGGAGTAAGGAGGAGCATACTGAGGAGTAAGGAGGAGGCTACTGGGGAGTAAGGAGGAGGATACTGGGGAGGAGGATACTGAGGAGTAAGGAGGAGGATACTTGGGAGTAAGGAGGAGCATACTGAGGAGTAAGGAGGAGGCTACTGGGGAGTAAGGAGGAGGATACTGAGGAGTAAGGAGGAGGATACTGAGGAGTAAGGAGGAGGATACTGAGGAGTAAGAAGGAGGATACTGGGGAGGAGGATACGGGGGGAGGATACTGGGGAGTAAGGAGGAGGATACTGAGGAGTAAGGAGGAGGATACTGAGGAGTAAGGAGGAGGATACTGGGGAGTAAGGAGGAGGATACTGGGGAGTAAGGAGGAGGATACTGAGGAGTAAGGAGGAGGATACTGGGGAGTAAGGAGGAGGATACTGGGGAGTAAGGAGGAGGATACTGGGGAGTAAGGAGGAGGATACTGGGGAGGAGGATACTGAGGAGTAAGGAGGAGGATACTGGGGAGTAAGGAGGAGCATACTGAGGAGTAAGGAGGAGGATACTGGGGAGTAAGGAGGAGGATACTGGGGAGGAGGATACTGAGGAGTAAGGAGGAGGATACTGGGGAGTAAGGAGGAGCATACTGAGGAGTAAGGAGGAGGCTACTGGGGAGTAAGGAGGAGGATACTGAGGAGTAAGGAGGAGGATACTGAGGAGTAAGAAGGAGGATACTGGGGAGGAGGATACGGGGGGAGGATACTGGGGAGTAAGGAGGAGGATACTGAGGAGTAAGGAGGAGGATTCTAAGGAGTAAGGAGGAGGATACTGGGGAGTAAGGAGGAGGATACTGAGGAGTAAGGAGGAGGATACTGAGGAGTAAGGAGGAGGATACTGAGGAGTAAGGAGGAGGATACTGAGGAGTAAGGAGGAGGATACTGGGGAGTAAGGAGGAGGATACTGGGGAGTAAGGAGGAGGATACTGGGGAGGAGGATACTGAGGAGTAAGGAGGAGGATACTGGGGAGTAAGGAGGAGCATACTGAGGAGTAAGGAGGAGGATACTGGGGAGTAAGGAGGAGGATACTGAGGAGTAAGGAGGAGGATACTGAGGAGTAAGGAGGAGGATACTGAGGAGTAAGAAGGAGGATACTGGGGAGGAGGATACGGGGGGAGGATACTGGGGAGTAAGGAGGAGGATACTGAGGAGTAAGGAGGAGGATTCTAAGGAGTAAGGAGGAGGATACTGGGGAGTAAGGAGGAGGATACTGAGGAGTAAGGAGGAGGATACTGAGGAGTAAGGAGGAGGATACTGAGGAGTAAGGAAGAGGATACTGGGGAGTAAGGAGGAGGATACTGGGGAGTAAGGATACTTGGGAGGAGAATACTTGGGAGGAGGATACAGGGGGAGTATACTGGGGAGGAGTATACTGGGGAGGAGGATACGGGGGGAGGATACGGAGGGAGGATACTGGGGAGGAGGATACTTGGGAGGAGGATACTTGGGAGGAGGATACAGGGGAAGAGGACACTGGGGAGGAGAATACTGGGGAGGAAAGATACTGGGTAGGAAGGATACTGGGGGAGGATACTGGGGAGGAAGGAGAGGGATACTTGGGAAGAGGATACTGGGGAAGAGGATACTGGTTGTCCTACCTCTATGTCATCTGTACATTCTGATACATCTGTAGTAATAACAGACTAGGTAGAGGGTTAATAGTTATAATATACCTAGGTTATTATATGAAGATTATGAACGCGAGGCTGTAGGCCACAGATCAGCAGAACGTTGTGTCCTCTCGCAGGGTCTCGGTGTCATCATGTGGTGGTTCCATGAACGTAGCAATACATTTTCCATATCCACCACATGAAGCAGCTTTCTGAGGACACGTCATTAAATCGAAAGATTGACATCTAAACACCTAGAACATCTGGACATTATCCCTTTGCCACAACACCTTTCAGCAGAATAATGATTTACTAAACTTGACTAAAGCGAACTGGGTTCATTACGATGACTTATTTGGACACCTGATGAAATTCTTCTCGCCATCTGTTGGGTGGAATAGTTGGTATGGAATATATTACCTTCCAGCTAAGCCCAGCTGTACCAGGCACTAGAGTCATTATAATCCATGTGAAATTCTTTGAAAACCTTATTAAATCCATGTTCGGGTGAAATGATTCTTCCCTGAATGCATAAACGTGTGTAAGAAGGTTAGCGGCTGCTCGGATTCTCGGGGCATGGAGCTGAATCCCATACAAATAATGAGGTGTGTGCACGAATAAAGGCTCTTAATCATTATGTGATTGTTTCCATGGCTGGGTATAAAGGAATATCTGATCCTGTTATATTAATAATTAGACATTAAGCATTGGGGAATCGCAACAACATAATGCAATATGCAGTTCCGATAAGGCAGCTCCGAAGATTGAGGTCATATGTGAATTAGTAATCTAGTGAGTCAAGCAAATCCCAAAATAAGATGAACCTAAAGATCAGAGAAAAGATCCAGAAGACGGAGCAAGTCGATGTCTGGCATGTATTGGTTGCCAATCCATCCAAAATCTGCTAAGATGTGATTCAATGCAAACACGAAAGATACATTGTAACCGATTATGTAACTTCTAAGTCCAGTTTTATAGTCGGTATGAGACCTTACCTTTATCTGCGAGACATTCCAAAACTGGTTCTAACTTCACGACTCCAATTCTAGACCTCCAATAAATGTTTGTTGGACAAGGGTTTATATGGATTTACATTCTTATAGCTACTGCCTTATATATTCATAGTCGTTATTGTGCAGGAACGTCAAGCGCTGAAAATTGGGATTACGTAATAATTGGTCCCCGATCCATTTTATATCCATTTTATATCATTCTTATTATTATTTTGTTCCCATCCCTATAAATACTGAACATATTAGCACCTGTAAGTGTAATCCCGCACCAGGTCGTGTGCGAGACAATGTGGAATTGATTCTAAGTTTCATTTGAACCTGGAGGAGAGACTCCGACCTTACAGCTTCTCCCTCTGCGTAATAAAACTCAAACACTCTTCTGGCACTTATCGATTTTGCTTCCTGTTGAAATTTCTTTCATACCCTCCTCTCCACCTCTCGGGAGCACAGATATGGTTTCCCCATGGCTTATGATATGGGAAGTAATGGACATCATAGAGAGATATACAGTAGACCTCATGATAGAAGAGAATGCTAATGTGCCATACCTAAAAGGGCACAATGTGACTGGAATACAATATTTACATCTTATAGTATTTGGGATACGCTGGTAAGAAAAAGACAAACACAAAAAGCCTACGTACAAATGATGGCCATGCAATATTTGGTTTTTAAGTGGCGTATACGGTAATGAAGCTCTGTATGATGGGTTACAATTTGGAACCCAAGTTCTTAGGGAACATAGACCTGGTGAGGAGACTGTCGAAGAGAAAATTGTGTGTACTGAACTTGTGCATGAATGTTTCCTAATCCCCATAGAGATGTCTCCATATACTGTAGATATAGCACATAGAGGCCACCTCACTAGCCATGGGTTGTAGGGTTTTAGGACACCCATTGTGGAAATACATGAAGATATGAAGCGCAACCCACATCTATCCGACATGTATTGCATGTGTTTTGGATGTTCCAAAAACGTCTAAAACTAAAACACCCCTTTAGGTCATGAGATAGTGGAAAACCCAAAGCAGAGAGAGCCAAAACAAAGCCTAATATTGGGTCATGTATTGTCGATATTCTAACAGGCCCAGGAGGTTCTCTTGTAGGTTCCATTATCTTGTCAATGTCTTCCTCTTCTAGAAGACAGGATTACCCATCAACACTTTCTGTAGCTCATCTGTTAGTGTGAGGATTTGGAGATTTTTTGAGTTTTTTCTGCCTAAAACAGTTCCAAAAGCATTTACAAAAACACCTGCAAATTCTTCAATTGATTTCAACAGGAGTCAGCTGGCTTGGTATTATTATCTGTTTTACACAGAGCCGGAAAAAAAGGAGACTCCTGTGTTATGTTATTGCAAATACTGAAGCGACATAAAGTGCACAGCAAAAAACACTCTGAATTTAGAAAAACTCATAACCAATGGATTTGATTTCTGAGGCCGACGAAAGAATTAGAACAAACAAAGTCAAGAGTGGATTGAAAGGAAGGTGAAATAGATTTGATATCTGCTAAATCCACTCCTGTGGTTCAAAAAAAATCTGCAAAATCTGCAACAAAAAAGGCTTTTCCGCAACGTCTGGGCTTGGAATCCTCCTCTTGTGGCTTTGGTGTCACGTGGTACTTCTATAGTACATAGACATGTGTGTAGGATAGTGGCTAGGACATACCGACCCTGCCATGATATTACTAGTTATATAAAGTCAAGCCATCCATATACGTATGTACTACACGTAACGCCAACCGGAGCCTCGACAGTCTTGCTATAGAGAAGGAATTCTCGTTCTGTAGAGCGCTTTAGTTGGCTTGATTTAGTTGAGCTCATCCCTGTAGAGCGCCGAGTGAATTACATTACACAATCCCATTCCAATCCACCTTCTTTTTGCAGTAAATTATCTCTGTATTGCGATGCGTCTAATGGTCCATGAAAAGAGATCTTACACCCACAGGGCTGATACAGAAAGTCACTTGTTTTAGGAGCAAACAAATATGCAAACCCTACAATCTCGCCAGGTTCTCAGGATTATATACAAAAGAAAAGGGACATCGCCTTGAGACAGTTATTGTAGGATAAAACAATGGGATTTCTCGGGAAAAAGTTTATTAGAGGTTTATGTTTATGGGATCTTAGATGTCCCCAATGATCACATTTACATCGGGATATTATTGTAGGAATAATCCGAGGAATATAAGTAATTACAGAATACATTCAGGGTAATCTTTATGACTGTTACAATTACATTGCAGTGATGTCACTGGGCTGTACCAATTGCCATAGAAAGAAGTCAAATCCAAGAACAGATTGCAGATTGGGGCCAGATTGGGGCAAAATATTGTCTGCAGAGAGGTGATATATGTAGGGTATAAGGGAAGACACGACTTAGGGATTCTTTGGTGGTGTGTATGTGTTTCTTCTTTTTCTTAAAATCTATGTATCAGTTAAGTCTGGAGAGTTCCTTTGAATACATTGTACAAAAGTAGATATTGATGGTCTATCTGGATCATTGTGACCGGTAGTCCCTCGGCGTGGTCACTACACAGTATACAGAGCCATCTGCTTCTACCTCTGTACACTGTGCTGATACTGTGGATGCTGATCAGAGGGGGTGCTGGGAGTTGGACCCCCTAAGGATAGACCACCAATATCTATTATTGAACAACGCCTCCTCAAATACAGTATAATGATAAAGGGTCCATTGTTGTTCATGTATGTGTTATAGATATGAGCTGACCTATCAACTACTGACACTAGATGATATCAGAGCTTATCCTCTCCTTGCACAGAACATGTCTAAAATGTGTACAAAACTCTGCCATAGACTTCAATGAATTTGGTCCAGACTACTTCTGCCCGTGGACATGACTATGCTGTAAAGCAGATCACTAAATGCTGTTAACAGAGCAGAGTAGACGCTCAAGCCAGATGGCCACCGCCATAATCATGTACAGAAAATAGAATATATATATTTTGAAATTGTATTCAGGATCAACATGATAGACATATGTCTGTTTCCTCTTGCTAGCAGCTGAAGAGCTTCTCCCTGCCAACCCTTTTCTCATATGTCTCTCACATAGACTGTCTTTCTGTGTCCTCATAGCTGCCCTTCTAACCTCTTAAGTACCTGTCCTCTCTGAATTATTAAATCTATCTATATATATATATATATATATATATATATATATATATATATATATTCTTTGTTTTTATGTGGTGATGTAACAGTAGTTTGGGAATATTCATAGTCTAATGTGATGATGTCACAATGCTTTACATCTTGTTTTTCTTTTTTTTTTACCATTATTTTTTTTTTTCACCAAGCCCAAATACCATCTGTTACAAATAAGTGAAAACCAGACTTGTAAATGTGACAAAGTGTTAAGATGTCGCCTTCTGTCCGCCCACATCTCCTCGTAGGATGGTGCAGCCATTAATTACCTTAGAGGTGTTACCGTTATCTGAGTATATTATTAAATAACACGGCCATTCATTATACTCAGACCATGCGGATAATTACAGCGAATACGATACAAAATATCATTCATCTAAAAATAAACAGCGCTAATTATCGTTTCCTAGTGATACCAGGACAGGTCTCATTCTAAGATTGTATCCAGATGATGAACACGAGGAGTAATGAAATGGACAGCCAGGCCAAACAATGTAACAAGATTTGGTTTAGTACATTACACGGATATGGTGGAGAAGACACTTAAGGGAAGATTATGCCAAAACAATGAAGACTTAGCAAGGGAATGAGGCTGAATAAATGTGTACACATGTATGGCGTGACTCGAGAGAGCGCACAATACACACATTGATGTGTATGCTAATTGTATTGTAAACTAAGCAGAGCACCGTAATGGAAAATTCAATTTCTGCAAGGCTCAAGTAGATGCTGAGTGGTTCAATCTCCATAATGTAGTGGGAGAAAGGTCATGACTTTCAGCGCAGGCGGATGCGCTCGCACTTGTTTTACAACACACTAATAAAAGTAAGTAGTCGTCTGATTGAAAATAAAAAAATAATATACATCTTAATTATAGAAAGGTGTGACTGCTTTATTAACTACTTTTATGTTCGTCATGGTAGACACTAAGAGTCTGCTTAAGAATATATCAGTGCGCCGTTACTTAAAGGGACACGCCAAGATAACTGAGACATCTTATATGGGAAGTGCAAGAATCAAGGGGCGGAGCTAGAGGGTCAAATAACCCCCCCTCCCCCATGTGTTATGTCACAAGGGTCCTGGAGGTAATGGTTAGTTCATGGATGAGATTGTGGCAGGTGCAGAGGTGCAAGACATAGTGATAATAATAATGATGATTATAATAACAATAATATATTCACATAATAATAATAATAATAATAATAATAATAATAATAATAATAATGTCTCCGAGTCTAAATAGATCTTACTTGGGCACATCTAAAGCTCGGCATACACATTACATTAATGTCAGACAAAAGCCTTTTGAAATATTTTGAGTAATTTTTGGTAGAAGGATTTGAGAGAGATTACACTCTTACACACATAGATCGATACACATAATACACACAGATAATACAAAGACAATACACAGTGTAATACACGCATATAATACACACAGATAATACACACATAATACACAGGCATAATACACACAGATATTACACACTATAATACACATACAAAGTACACACACATAATTGAAAAATGAGACAAAATAAGACTAATGTAAAACTGAATGTTTTGGGGTTTTTTTAACATATTTTTTTTATGGAAAGACGTGACCCTACTGGATCTTGCTGTGTTATGTTAGATCCAGACAGAGGTTTAGCTCAATAAACTTGGGCTCCAATTCCTAATTTGTAATGGGCCCTCCATGTGACTTATACCGTTATTAATACCGGGGTCTTCTTATGTAGCAGAAAGATCTTTGACCACCACAGGGTCCATGTCCCAGAATCTTCACCACTGTCTTTTTCAGAAAAATATACTAGAAATGGAGCAGAAATTTATATTAGTATAGATTTTATTTCATATGTTTACAATGGAGGTCGGTCCAACATGAAATATGTGTCTGTACTTTTTGTATTCCTCTGGATCAATGTTGTAGGGTATGGACAGAACGAGAGAGAAATGTATCTGTATACAACCTTATGTAGTGTGTAAGTATGTAAAGTAAGTATAGTATGTATCGTAATTATAGTAAGTATAGTATGGGTGTAAGTATGTAAAGTAAGTGTGTTAGTATGTATAGTAAGTGTAGTATGGGTGTTAGTATGTATAGTATGTATATTATGTATCTAATGTGTAGTATGCATAGTAAGTGTGTTAATATGTATAGTACATATATTATGTATCGAATGTATAGTATGTGTGTTAGTATGTATAGTACGTATATTATCTATCTAATGTATAGTAAGTATAGTATGGGTGTAGGTATGTATATATGTATATATTATGTATCGCATGTATAGTATGGGTGTAAGTATGCATAGTAAGTGTGTTAGTATGTATAGTAAGTATATTATGTATCTAATGTATAGCATGCATAGTAAGTGTGTTAGTATGCATAGTATGTATATAATGTATCTAATGTGTAGTATGTATAGTACGTATATTATGTATCGCATGTATAGTAAGTATAGTATGGGTGTAGGTATGTATATATGTATATATTATGTATCGCATGTATAGTAAGTATAGTATGGGTGTAAGTATGCATAGTAAGTGTGTTAGTATGTATAGTATGTATATTATGTATCGCATGTATAGTATGTATAGTATGTGAGTAAGTATGTAACATATGTATAATAAGCCTAGTAGTCAGAGAATATTCCTTCATAATTCGATACAATATTCTTCCTATTTCTCACGCTGATGGTCTTTCGCACAAGCTGCTGCATTGCATTAGGTTTTGCTTTATCGAAAAAGATAAATGAATACTAAAGCTATCCCTGGCGCACCAATAAAAACACAGCAATCAATTACATTGTTAATTAAGGATGATATATCATCATACATTATGATATGATGCCTATAAAGCAGGGCTTCACAATGGCAGATTTAGAATGAAGATGGGAATAGCGCATTTCTGTATTCTGCGAGCAGCTATATCAAAGGCCCGGAGAGATCAATAAACACTGTATCACTTACTCTTCTATTTCAGGAGAACATAGGACGGTGACTAAGACTGTAATCGTAGCTGGGATTGTGGCGTCCTCTGCATGCAAAGCAAACGAAAATTAAACCTGAAACTGCGGAGATTATCGGGTGAGACGAACAAATCAATTAACTCATATCCCGGATCATTCATAGAAAAGCTAGGGACAGTCTTATCCCAAAACGTAAGTCTGTGATATGAAGTCTGGGTGTTACATACCCAATAAATGGGGCAAAACCTGGAATAAATCCATTAGATCAACCAAAGAGGAGATCAGTTAAGGGTGGACATGATACAACGTAATAGATGGAGGCAACCTTTATACCTGGCACGGATACAAGATGTCCGGCTATAGAGTGCATAGACTGTACCCGGGATAACGTGAAGAGGACTCAATCCATGACACAACGAATAGCCCTTTAAGTGTCGGTAACACAACATATTACAATAAACCTCTGTACAGGGCAATTTATTAACCTCTCGTCTTTTGCTTTTCTTACCTATTATTCTCCAAATCTACGACTTTACAATAATTTCCCAGAATAAAAACTACAATAAGCTTCACATTTGTGTTCTATAAGTCAATAGAAACTCGGAGTATAATACAAGAAAAGGCTTTACAAATATCCGAATCAAATAAATAATACTCACATATTGTGAAGCCAACCCATGTTCATTGACAGAGCTGACACAATAGAGACCTTAGTAAAGAACCTCCTCGTGTTCCGAAACAAAGACCCCAGAATTGCATTGATTTCACATTGATCCCAGAATGGTGGTTTTGTGCACTTTTGATTGGATTGTGTGCAATAGGTAAGTGCAGTGGATGGGTGCAATAGATATAAGCAATAGATAAGTGCAGTGGATGGGTGCAATAGATATAAGCAATAGATAAGTGCAGTGGATGGGTGCAATGGATATAAGCAATAGATAAGTGCAGTGGATGGGTGCAATGGATATAAGCAATAGATAAGTGCAGTGGATGGGTGCAATGGATATAAGCAATAGATAAGTGCAGTGGATGGGTGCAATGGATATAAGCAATAGATAAATGCAGTGGATGGGTTCAATAGATATGTGCAATAGATGAGTGCAGTGGATGGGTGCAATAGATAGGTGTAATAGAGAGATGCAATAGATATAAGAAATAGATATAAGCAATAGAGAGGCGCAATAGATATGTGCAGTGTATAGGTGCAATAGATATAAGATGTATATATATATATATATATATATATATATATATATATATATAGGTGTAATAGATATAAGCATTAGATATGTGCAGTGGATAGGTGCAATAGATATAAGCAACAGATAAGTGCAATAGAGAGGTGCAATCGAGAGGTGCAATAGATATAAGCAATAGATAGGTGCAATAGATATAAGCAATAGATTGGTGCAATAGATAGGTGCAATAGATATAAGCAATAGATAGGTGCAATAGATATAAGCAATAGATATTTGCAATAGATATAAGCAATAGATAGGTGCAATAGATATAAGCAATAGATTGGTGCAATAGATATAAGCAATAGATTGGTACAATAGATATAAGCAATAGATTGGTGCAATAGATATAAGCAATAGATTGGTACAATAGATATAAGCAATATGTATGTGCAATGGATATAATCAATAGATTTGAGATTGTTGTCTTGCACCGCACAATATATGATCAGCAGATCGGAATCGCTCACCCCCAATGGTCTTTGGCCTTCGCTGGTTACCACTGAACTTAATGGATCAGCAGCCAACAATTCCGAAATGTCCGTTCACCCCAGTGCCTCTAAACGCTCCACAAGCGATGGCAGATACAATTCTTATCATTGTTTTTTTTGTCGCCTTCTCTTTTCTCTCTCCAGTTCCGCTTGCTGATATAAATCTCGCGCCTATTATGTAAAACTTCTCATTACAAATTAATGGCTTAAAAACTGTGAAACCAGAACTTTTACTCAAAATCTTAAAATGATATAAAACTAAGAAAGGGAAATGCGATGGAAATGTTTGACCTTGACGGCGAGCGCTTTACACATTAAGTAGAATTCGCAACGTTACTCCTGAATAGTCGCAAGGAATTAGCAAAAATGAAAATTAGGTTACAAAATCATTCAATGGGCAATGACAAGCCAACAGTAAAGTATCCGGAGACCCTCCATGTGTCGCAGGCTTTTCCTCCAGGGCAGTGGGTCACTCACAATTTCATCTAAGAACACTGCCAGGAACAAAGATCGGAAACTAAGCATACTTTTCCCAATGATCCAGGAGGAACTTATCAATGAGCAACATTTTATCCTGCAAGATGGAGCTCCGCGTCACAAGGCAAAGAGGTAAGTAAGTGGCTTGGTGAACAAAACTGAAATTTTGGGTCAGGAAACGCCCAGAACATGACCAGTCCCATCCGTGATACATGGTCCATGTGTGTTCCATAGTGCGTTATGTGTTGTGTTATGTTATGTGTTATGTGTAGTGCATTATACTGGGGTATTACAGTAGCGATGGGTACGTTTCGGGACTCACTTCATCTGACTATGTTGCAGTGACCCCTATGCACAGAGAGTTCAGTCCAGATAATACCGCCATAGACAGACCACGGACAGGACATATACAAGGGTCCTTCATCTCAACCCAATGGTCAATCCTCAAAAAACATATAGAGAAACAAAAAGACTGAAATTGTGATGAACATCAATGACCAATTAGACAAAAATGGGTTGTGACCAGTCAGGATTCGGCCCGGTCATCACCAGGACCAGGAGAAATTGTAGAAATTTAGCAAAACTGCAAATATTGAGATTTTGTAGAAACTTGATGTATTCTTCTGAACTTCCGAAATGCTTAGAATTGGATATCACTGACCAAAAACACAGAAGCAGCAAACTTTGCGAAAACCAAAATTTGTATCGGTCTGAAAACTTTTGCCCACGACTTTACAAACCCAGTGGTGCGAGGATAATGTAATTGGTTGATGTCGTATGGATCACATTCAGGGTGTCGGCATTTTTGGGTTTACACTATGGACCCCATACCCCAATCTCCTGAAATTCTCCTGAGCCCAACCGAAATAAGCACAGAACCCAAGTCAGCCATGTTGTGCTCAGAGACACATCCACTATACACGGCAGATAGTGACAGCGCCTTATTAAACTTTTATGGTGTTGGGTTTGTACAATCAGATTAAGTCCAAATGTCCAACAAGGAAGAAGAACCTTCTACCAGAGACTAATTATCAGGACATGTCCAATATTTCACTACAGAAAACCGGCCGTGAAATGAGAGGCGACTAAAGAGGAAGCAAATAACAATTAGAAACTTGTCCGATGGAGTACGGGTGAATCAATTCATCATCTAGGCCAGTAATGACCTCCTGGATTGCAAGCTCTTGTGGTCATGAATGATTTAGGAAAGTATCAATCAGCGGATACGCGGCAGGATTAGGAGGGAAACCCAATTACAGGTTTTTAGTGCCCTTTAATTCAAGAAGACCTTTTCAAAAATAACTAATTTTATCGACAAAAACAGAAGCCAAGATATTCGAGAAGGTCAAGTCTTGAATCAAATAAATTGAGAACTCTGTATCTTGGTTCAATAAGACATAGAAATCTTCTCTGGATGCCAGAAAATAGTCAATCTCACTTGGTGACTCTCCAAAACCAACCGGGAGGCTCCTCTGGTATCCCAAAACTCGCTCCTGACTACTAGCCGGTACCATCTTCTTTCTGAAAGTCATCGGTCACCTTGGCTAAAGGCCAATCTCGTGGTCTATGGTCAGAGCCCTGATCAGTTCTCAGGGAGGTCCTCAGCTGTGTTCCCTCTCTTCTTTTGTTGTTGCTTGGATGGATCTTGCATCTCCTTTCTTGGGTAGTCACTCTGGGGGTTAAAGGAGGCAAAGGGGTTATAAAAAGTTTTGATATTATCCCGTTAACGGAAGGATAGAAGTAGCTACATTGTTGATACATTGTCTATCTATCTCCTATCTATCTATCTATCTATCTATCTATCTATCTATTATCTATCTCCTATCTATCTATCTATCTATCTATCTATCTATCTATCTATCTATCTCCTATCTATCTATCTATCTATCTATCTATCTATCTATCTATCTCCTATCTATCTATCTATCTATCTATCTATCTATCTATCTATCTATCTCCTATCTATCTATCTCCTATCTATCTATCTATCTATCTATCTCCTATCTATCTATCTATCTATCTATCTCCTATCTATCTATCTATCTATCTATCTCCTATCTATCTATCTCCTATCTATCTATCTATCTATCTATCTATCTATCTCCTATCTATCTATCTCCTATCTATCTATCTATCTATCTATCTATCTATCTATCTATCTCCTATCTATCTATCTATCTATCTATCTATCTATCTATCTATCTATCTCCTATCTATCTATCATCTATCTATCTATCTATCTATCTATCTATCTATCTATCTCCTATCTATCTATCTATCTATCTATCTATCTATCTATCTCCTATCTATCTATCTATCTATCTATCTATCTATCTATCTCCTATCTATCTATCTATCTATCTATCTCCTATCTATCTATCTATCTTTCTATCTATCTATCTATCTATCTATCTATCTATTATCTATCTCCTATCTATCTTTCTATCTATCTATCTCATATCTATCTATCTATCTATCTATCTATCTATCTATCTCATATCTATCTATCTATCTCATATCTATCTATCTATCTATCTATCTATCTATCTATCTATCTATCTATGTATCTTCTATCTATCTACTATCTATCTATTTATCTATCTATCTCCTATCTATCTATCTATCTATCTATCTATCTATCTATCTATCTATCTATCTATCATCTATCTATCTATCTCCTATCTATCTATCTATCTATCTATCTATCTATCTATCTCCTATCTATCTATCTATCTATCTATCTATCTATCTATCTATCTACTATCTATCTATCTATCTATCTATCTATCTATCTCCTATCTATCTATCTATCTATCTATCTATCTATCTATCTATCTATCTATCATCTATCTATCTATCTATCTATCTATCTATCACATATCCATCTATCCGTCCATCCATCCATCTGTCTATTGTGTATGACTCAGCAGGGAAATCCTCAGTAGAGGTGAATGTAACATTAATCCCCCAGTAAATTACAAGTTGGATGTGACCTTTCCTCCTGGATTGTATTTATTTGCTTTAAATGTTTCCCCATATACTTCCCATCAGTCATTGTACTTTTATTATGTCAGAATCCAGACAGGAAATTCTTCACTCTCCGGAAGCTTTGGCTGAAACCTTTTTAAAAAAAGATTTTGGTTGTAAATGAAGCTGAACATCGCACAGAAAATTCTAAGTAGAAATAGTTGACGGTGAATATATTTTCGTTGTTTTTGTGAGTTTCGTTCCTGAATCTTAAAGGGATCCGGTCCCCAGTGTTTACCCCATAACACGTTCCATCAGACTCTATGACATCATAAGATCTTTAGGAGTTTATAGTTATAGTTTATAGTTTTCTTCTACAGTAAGCTGGTGTAAGTGGCCATTTTCTTGTGGCCAGCAGACATGTGCAGTCAGCTTTGCCCTCCGAAAGAAGATGCGAAGAAGACCCGTTCCAGAAGAAGATAGAGGCGATGCTGGAGAGTTTTCTCACAGCATTGGGGACGCCCCCAGTGCTGTTTGAGTGCTGTGGCCCGCCCCCAGTGCTGCGAGAGGACCCATTTGCATACCGACGAAAACCAGATTATATACCGAACGGCGGCGTGGAGAAGACATCTAAAGGTAGGAGAAGAATAGACTTTCTTACGGCTATTCCTACGTGTTAAGGACAAAAAATTGACTTTTAATGATAGGATCCCTTTAAGCCTATTCCGACATGGTAGGCAGAAGAAAAAGGCAATCCAATGATTGGATCCCTTTAAGTCAACTTTAAAAAGCTACTCTAATTTCGGCAAATTTCTAGTCCCTGTCCCAACCCCTAAGATGCGATTTACTGGAACAGCCCAGACTTGCTGTTCTATACCATTCCCATAGAGGTAAATGGGAGCTACAGAAATGGCGCAGCGCGGCTGAGCTACATTTAGTTATGGAAACAAAATAGCGAAAGGTTCCTTTTTCTATCGTCCATTCTCCTCTTTGGGGTCATGACTTGAAAGCAGTTATTCCCATTCCCAGCAATTGTCTAACCCTTTAAGGATTCAAGAACTCTTATAAGAATTTAGCGTCCATAGTGAGGTTTTGCCTGAGGACTCCTCGTGACTAGAAAGGGGTCCGCCTGGCTCCAGTATATTATAAATAGGGGGATGGGCAACCCCTGACCAGGGGTCCTGGATAAGTTCAGGTCTAATATAGATACAATGTTCATTGGCACCATGTATGGCGCAGATTTACCCATCATGTTTAATTTTTGGATAGTGTGAACTTACAGGACAGGTAGTTAGATTGATCCCCGTGTCTTAGTCACATTAAGCCACGCCTCTTCCTGTGTCTTAGTCACATTAAGCCACGCCTCTTCCTGTGTCTTAGTCACATGAAGCCACGCCTCTTCCCGGTAAGCCCCGGCCACTTGTCTAGACACATTGTAATACTGATAGATACAAATTGTTACATTATTTACCAAACCCATCTAAAATAAGATGTAACATTTCTGAAGAAACATTTTCCGGATCTCGGTTCCCGCCAGGTTCTGGCAGTCGGTGAAGTCTCCGCGGCCTCTGCACTTTCGCTCTCACTTCTATATTTAGTTTTTCTGCTTAATTGTGAATAAAACATTGAGAAAGTAATGAATGTCACCGGCGGCCGGCGCCGCTTCCCACAACCTAATTTCTATCTAAATGAGCTCTGGACTTTAAAGAGCTCTTCAAACCCAAGGTAATTTTTGAACACTTTGACTTCTTAAAGCTACGTTTAAGGGTACGGCCTTTCTTCTCCCTGAACTTTTTTTCTTATTATATTAAAACTTTGGCTAACAACATGAAAAGCTTTACTTATTGAGTTTTCCTTCAAGCTCGGATTTTAACTGCTGAATTGGTCTGAAAGGTTGCGAGCAGAATCCAGCCAGCAGGTCACAGCGTGTTCACTTTGTTCCTCGCCAGTGTTTTGTCTACCACTGCCTTTCTTTTTTTGTCATTTTTTATATTTTTCAGTCCCTGAAAGAAGAAATGTTGAGAAATAGAAATGTTTTATATTGAGCATATAATTGCATTTCTTTCATATGACTCCTGACCAAAGACTGTTTGAAGACGCCGTCGTCCAACATGCGGTCAAATGTTCTATGAAAGGGCAACCAGCGACGGCGTACAATAAGTCAGGTTGTAGTCCATTATCATGGGAAAAATAATAAAAAACGGGGCAATACAATGAAGATAGAATAAAATATCATAGATTAATATAAAGTCTAATGAATGTGAGTATAATATGGATACAATAGAGAATAACTGGATTAGAAATAGGTTGTAGACCATTATAATACAAACATGGCAGCCAATGTCTACAGTGACCACCGAGAATGAAAAGCCACCAAGTCTGAGATACCAAAACCCATCCCTAAAATTAACCCTACTTGGTCCCAGACAACAGATACAACAATCATGAGTAAGAGCCAACTGTCTGTCGTAGCAATATTTACGGAAGTCCATACCCACTCTCTCTCTCTCTCTCTCTCTGTCTCTCTCTCTCTCTCTCTCTCTCTATATATATATATATATATATATATATATATATATATATATATATATTTGTTACTAGAGCCAAGCGCCTTGTTTTTGGAATGCCCAGCCATTGGGTGGAAAATGTTTCTTCAATACTGGAGTCATGAATATTCATCCTCCTTATTATTTTGTTACAATGAGTTGTTTCTTATAGGTTTCAGTGCGGGTCAAGGATGGAACTTGAGTGGGCAACTAGACTCCTTAAAGAGGAACTTTCATGCCCCCATGGACTTGCAGTTTAATACATTGCTAGAAATCGGACAGTGCGATGAATTCAGGGTGCTGTTGGCTTTCCCAGTACGTGTCCCGATGGTGGAGGTATCAGTGCCATTAGTTTCAGCACCGATTTCTCCCCACAGTCAGAAGATTAGGCCTCATCGTTCAGGCCTCATCGCTGGACTGTACTCTAAAGCCCCCCCCCCCATACAAGTCTATGGACAAGTACTGCCACCTGGGGACGTTCCTCCCAAGTGTTGGCACCTGGACGCTACCACAACAGCTAGTCTGTGCAGGGTCTGGGTGTCTGAACCCCACCGATCAGATACTGAACACCCATCCTATGGACTGTTTCACACTTGAATTCAGAATAGAATTGATTCT
This sequence comes from Leptodactylus fuscus, assembly GCF_031893055.1. NCBI lineage: Eukaryota > Metazoa > Chordata > Amphibia > Anura > Leptodactylidae > Leptodactylus > Leptodactylus fuscus. The sequence continues at coordinate 4,011,966 of NC_134272.1, read as the reverse complement.
TGGTTGATTTATTCAGATCTTATGATAACACTTTGCAAAAAATACAATAATGTCAAAGTGAGAACCTGAGAACAAGCAATGATCTCTATGAATTGCCTAATAACCACAGAAGACTGGATGCAAAAGTATTCACTCCCATCACCAGGACACACCGAAATCATCACTAGTCCTGATGTCATTGATGGCCACAGAATAACTGACACTAAGTATTTGCTCCCATCACTATCACATCCATTTATGTCATTACTGTATCTTTTTGCTATTCATAAACACAAAGTATCTAAATGTCTAAGTGTTCCCTATAATTCCCTTCTATCATCCCTATGATTGTTACTATTGTTACATTGTGGTTTATCTGGGGGCGGGGTCTCTGTTTGCTGTATGCCATGCAGTGTTACCTCCCATTTGGCTAATCGACCCTTCTATTATACTCTGGGGTATCATCAGACCCCAAATTATTATAAATGGAGGCCCAGGAAAGGTTCAGAAGATAAAATAAACCCGTGACATTTACCTTTCCTCATCTCTCTGTGGTATCTGGTTGTCTCTTGCACCGTTTCTGTCCAGTGATATCACCCAAAGGCCACAAGAGGCCAAATCACGGCGTAAAAGAAGACACGACAGAGACGCGAATAGGTGAGTATCAGTATCTGACAACGCAGAGTTCTAAGAAGAGATTATCCAAAATCTGTGATGCTCCAATGGCCAAAGTCCTAGTTTTGGAACCCACAGAGATTACACACATATCAATCCCTTTAAATCGCAGATCAAATTATGAACCTATTTAGATGAAAACATTAAACCAGTGGACATTCCCTTTAAGCAGCGATGTGCAACACTTACGACATTCTAGAAACCTCTTCTTGATTGATACATTAGTGTGTCTTGTAACATTAGCCGCTGTCTTTGTATCCGAGGGACAATGCTATTGCAAAGGATTTTATTCCAGTTTTATTAAGTTTGTAGCCGAGACCAGAAACACAGATGTGATCAGACCTGATCAGTAATGGAAGAGCTTCAGACAATCGCACATTTATTAATGCTTCCCCCGGTGGCCTCAGTCCCAGCCAAACAAATGGATTGAGCAGAACATTCTCTGCCCCAGTTGTGGCCGACAGGAAGAATAACAGGTTTCTAATCCGCTCCTCGCTTTGTGCTGCCAGGACAAATGCGATGTCCAAGAAATCCTCCTGGAAGACGCTAAAATATGTCTTTATATTACGTTCTGCCTCCTTTCATAGGTCGCCAAAAGGCAATAACATAAAGGCATCGCTGGTAAACAGGTACGAAGGGGGGAAGCGAAGCCGCCGCCGCGAGAAAAGCAATATCAATGTTGGCCTGCAAATGTGAAAGGTAATTGATCTGTTCTGGGTGATAATGGGGTCATATATTTGTTTTACCTGGGTAATGAAACCTTTTAGGAAAGCCTTTCAGAGTGGAATAAAATGAGCCGTAAAAGCACATTAAAAACTTAAGGAACTGCTGATCCCGAGTTACAGCCTGTATTATAGTCCGGGGCTGAATTTAGAAGTCTGTAGCCTCCGGAGCTGAAATCTCTTAATTCTGCCCACTGCAAATTGTCCTTTTCATCTTTCCAAATGTTATAACTTTATTTGAGTTTTCTGTTCATGTTATGAGTCATGCCTATCCTTTATGAACAATCTCTTACCCCTTATGGTATTCTGTTTGGGGAGTCCGCATGGGGACCCCCTCCTGAACGGACTACCAAATGCATTTGCAAGCACTGTGCAGTAAATGCACTCGGACCCCATAGACTATAATGGGGTCCGTGTGCTTGCCGCATGATTTCTGCACTGAACATGCAGAGAGGAAAGTAGATTGTAAAGTACTTTCCTGTCTGCATGTTCCCTGCGGAGATCTCGCAGCAAGCACACGGACCCCATTATAGTCTATAGGGTCCATGTGCTTTCACTGGACAGTGCTTGCCATCTGCGTTTGGACAGACTCCCCCCGAACAGATTACCAACACAGATGTGAAGGAGGCCTCACACACCAGGATACATATCAGTCATTAGCTCCAATGTTTTCACTGGTAGACGCCAAGGACTCGAATAAAGGAAGACCGGTCAGAATAGACATCATGACTGCACGGTGAAGAACATGTCATAGGAAATTGCTACAAAGAACAAGAAAATATGACTTCAAAGCAACTTGTCAAAACCAAATAGCGAGGGAACAGAGCATGCAAATAATACCAGGACCTGTCCGCGGGGGAATCAATTGTTGGACCCTCTTGGATCTGATATTAAGGATTGGCCATCGATACTATAAACTGGATAACCCTTGAAATTTGCCTTCCCCTGGATCAACACTGTAGGGATTGTAGGGATATAAGTTGGACTTGATGGACTGATGTCTTTATCCAACCTCATCTACTATGTAACTATGTAACTATGAAATACCCCTCCCCCGTCCATTATCCTTATACTGTGTGCGTTCTTGCAGATTTTGTAGAAGGGCAATGTTCACACACTAATAGGAACGTTTCCCCATTACATGATAGAAAAATCCCAATCTATAGTAGATAGAACATGAGCAACCCAGTTTCTCGCTGCCGGCCTGGCATCGCTCCTGCTGTACAATGACCTTTCCTGATTGATCGATAAGAAGGAAAGATCTCACCCTCACATCCTACAACATCTACAGCGGCGTCTTAAAAACATGGCGCCAATTAAAATCTAACCCTTGTTTTCTCCGAAAGCCGCAGAATTGTCTTTGAACAAAGGAATGGGGGGAAGATTAATCTCCTCTCTGCTCTTTCCACCACCTAGAAAGAAATGTATTTTTGCCGTTTCTTCCTCTAAACGCTGCCAGGAGATGACACGCCGGAAAGGTCACGACTAAATATTCGACTGGTTTTATGTCTTTTTATTACCAAAAAACATGGATTGGAGTTTTCTCTTCTGTTCAATTTGTTACGTTGCCATGAAATGATGCGTCTTGCGGATTATTCTCGGCTTCTCCCCGAAGACTCCATAAGAAGGTTTGTGTTTAAGATCATCGAATTCACTGTCACTTACCAGAATCTTATTGCTGGACACTTTCAGGACTCGCCAACCCATTCCCAAGTGTTGGGTGTCGGTGTGGGCGGATCCTCGAATATTACAATGATATGTCTATGGGCTCATCCGGTGGAGAGGAATTGATGTGCGAACAGTCACTACCGCCATGACACCGGCGTATACCGTAGTGACAGATACTTATTACACCTATTAATAAGACGCCTCTGTTTTATGTCATTTTATGGATCACACAATGTAGAAAGCTGTGAAGATGGCAGAAGAAATAGATGTGAATTTCATGGATTTTCCCATAGTGTTTCATTGTGGTCTCGGTCGTAGCAATAAAGTAACAGAATTGTCCGACGCGGTTTCCATAAAGGATGGAGAAGAAATTGTATCCCTGGCCGTTAAAGGGAATGTCTCATCTAGCTCAGTAATAAAACTAAAAGCAGGTGAAATAGATTAAAGTGCGTTCGTTTTCTAATCCGATTTTGGTTATTTTTTTTCCTGATTTCTTTATGGCTGCTGCAAAATCAGTCGCAGATCTTTGCTTTACAGCACTTGGATATATGAAAACTGAATCAGAGATTGACACATTGGGATCTAATTATGTGCAACTATATTGAGTCGAGTTGCGACAAACTGGTGTTCTCATGAGAGTGACAGTGATGTGCGAGTTGTGCGACATTTAATAACATTTTTGCCAAATTAACACAGAAATTTATACCGGCCACAACCTGACATAGAATCCAGGACTAGCACATTCCTTTGGGGTCTTTCCATTTCTGAACGGTTTTAAAATGTTCGGTTTTCGTGTGTAGAATTGGTCCAATTAGTCTATTCCTGCACCTGTATAGGGGACCTTATGATCAGTAGTTAGTGTCTTCTTTATACATAGCCTTTTTTTTACCTTTTTTTGTATTTTTTTGGTGCCATGGGACCGGGGACCGGGGGGGATTGTAGGGGGAGGGGCGCGGGAAGGGAGGTCTAGGGGCGGTGGAGGTTGCGGGGGTGGCTGCGAGAACGGGGGCCAGGGGGGGTGCGTGTGCGGTGGGGGCCACGGGAATGGGAGGGTGTGTGGGTGTGGTGGGGTGTCGTGGGAACGGGGGCCGGGGGGTGCAGGTGCCACGGGTGCCGCGGGAATGAGGGGGTGCGGGAGGGATCATGGGAACGGGGGTGGGGGGGTGCCACGGGAAGGGGGGAAGAGGCCGTGGGGGACAATGGGGACCGCATTGGTGAACAGCGGATCATAACCAACTAGCATCTGTGTCTCAACGCCAACGCCAAACCGCAGACACAATCGTGGGCAGATGTTAGTTGAACATATTTCTCTGCCAGAAACTCCCCAAAACCTACAATTTGCTGCATTTTGAAATTCGGAATAGTTTATCTCAGTGCAGATACAATACAAGGTAAATTATAACCAGCCTTCACCTCAATAGCAACTGTGTAAATATTAAATCTAACAATGTGTCCCTTTGTTTCCTAGTTTTTGATACAGTATCCTTTATAGAGCGACCTAATCCCATGATATTCTAGACGACAGACCCGAATCTCACATCATATATCACACTGATACAATGTACGCTATAATACCTTATCCCACAAATCCAAGGCTTTAACACAACTTTTACATAAAATACTCGGTAAAGTTTTCCCATGATTTCTTTCGGCTTGGACTCTAAGTTGGGCTCAGGCGTTTATTTCACTGTGATTTATCGGTCCTTTCCATCCGGGTTGTGCTTGGATGGTCGCTGTGATTGATACAGGTCATGTTTGTTTTAGGTGATGTAGCTGGTAATGTAAAGAAAGCGGGAACATCGCGGTGTGTTATCGACAGCAGGACACCACAATGCATTATAAATGACCGGCCGCTGCACAATTTACAGTCTATTTGCTTGAGAGATGTGTCCTGATAGTTGTGAGATAAAATAGCTTAATATTAGAAGTTGTAACAAATGTTATCGTCTCAATTCTTTACGGGACTCTCCGAGTTCTATGAAGATTTATACCTTGGTGAGGTCTTAAGGATATAAATAACTGCCTTGTGGTGTCCTCTCACTGCCGGCCCTACCGTAGGATACTTTATTAAAGATGTTTTCATATAATGAGAATTGTATGTCTCAGGATTTGGGGTGTGATATATGAATCTCAGTGGGGAGCACAACCATCAAGCGTCTATTAAATTCAAAAGACCAATAGTGATCCAGCAACCAGATTTGCATTAAATTAAAACTTTTGTTTATTAGTCCATTTGTTTAAAATTTCTTTAGAAAACCAGTGAAAAAATATAAAACGGACACAGCACTTACATGAAAAAAACTGTTTCGGATTACATGGAACAATGGACACACGATGCTTTAGCCGCCTACGCGTTTCAGGGTCAGAGCCCCTTCCTCATGGCGAAGTAAAGACTAAATGCAAAAGGGTGGTTACTTATACCTTCCCTAGCTAGATGTTAATCAGCTGGGATTAAACACAATTGTGTTATGGCATGAGCTACCCCATTACTCAAACCTGCTATACATACATTTACCTACATTTAACACCAACATAAAAACATATACTATACACCATATTTAATGCAAATGAAAGTACAAAAGAAGAATGAAAATAAAATTCTCATAAGAAATATACAATACAAAATTTTCTAAATTGCAAGTCGGATCATGTGGTGTACGTAATTTGGTGCAACACGTGTGATAAGTATTATGTGGGGTGCACAATCAGAATGTTAAAAACTAGAATAGCAGAACACATAACGGATATTTCCAAAGTTGCCTCTGCCAATGTATCAGGTGCATCTAGACACTTCTCCCAACAGCACCAAGGATCCCTGAAAACTTTTCAATTTTGGGCGATAGAACAAGTTGGGAGACCATCAAGAGGAGGGGATTGGAAGAGGAAATTAAGGAAAAGAGAATTTTTTTGGATTCTGGAGTTAGGGACTAGGTTCCCAGAGGGTTTAAATTATAGAACCGATCTATCATATTTCTATTAATCACATTGGAAGGGTAAAATAAATAAATTTTCAAGTATACATAGCTATAGGTAAATAGGAGATTGCCACAGCAGCAAAAAACATCTAACAATGCAAGCACCGGGATATACATAAGTATTCGGCAAAAAATTTCTAAGCATTATATAATATGAAGGCACCCCTACTTTAGAACAAGCATCCATTAGTTTCTCTGCGGTGGGTTTGTGGTGCAGATGCGTTTTTGATGCGATAGCCAATTTAGGAGTGTACATCGTAGTTCCTATATTAAAGCTATAGAATGCGGAATAATTCGCTCATATTAGAAGTATAATAGCATCAATCAAAAGCTGGTTTCACTTACCTGTATAAGAGTTAAATCATCCTGTTTGACAGATGTATCCTATTCGTTTCGTTTTATGTACAAAACTAGTACGGTATAACGCAACGTGGGAGCTGGTACGGAGGATCACATGATATGTGCTGTTGCAACATCAGCATATCAATGACACGTGACCGACGTAGTGCGTATCAACGTAGTAAGAAAAAAGAGGTAACAGATGGCTACAAAGAGAAAGTACACACGTACTCCATACAGGTAGATCGTTTTCTTTGAAGGTTAGTTAATAATATATAACATATACACGTGAGGATCTATAGAATCCCAGACACAAGTTGGTAGTCTATATGTCAAAAAATTGGGAATACCTAGTTTAAATACTTACCAGTACAAGTAAAATTATTCAAATGAGGAAGGAATGAATATATAAGATCTACGGAACACGTTAGTTTTGTTTTTATAGTTTCAATTTTATTTTCATTCTTCTTTTGTACTTTCATTTGCATTAAATATGGTGTATAGTATATGTTTTTATGTTGGTGTTAAATGTAGGTAAATGTATGTATAGCAGGTTTGAGTAATGGGGTAGCTCATGCCATAACACAATTGTGTTTAATCCCAGCTGATTAACATCTAGCTAGGGAAGGTATAAGTAACCACCCTCTTGCATTTAGTCTTTACTTCGCCATGAGGAAGGGGCTCTGACCCTGAAACGCGTAGGCGGCTAAAGCATCGTGTGTCCATTGTTCCATGTAATCCGAAACAGTTTTTTTCATGTAAGTGCTGTGTCCGTTTTATATTTTTTCACTGGTTTTCTAAAGAAATTTTAAACAAATGGACTAATAAACAAAAGTTTTAATTTAATGCAAATCTGGTTGCTGGATCACTATTGGTCTTTTGAATTTAGTATTGGTACCTGCACCGGCAGGATTATATAGTTTTCCGTGCACCATATTAGCAGGACAAAAGCATGTTGTCTGCACTAGGACCATAACAAAACCGTAGGGCTGAGACATATATTTTTTCTTTCACACATCAAGCGTCTATACTCCATGGCAAGTCATTGGCAACAGGCAACACAAATTTATCTTAAACTGCCCCTTTGTTCCCAAAGACATGGACAAAATCAAAAGGGGTCCAAGGCTTTGATTTTAGTAAAGGCAATGTGCACTAAAAGGGTTTCCCATTAATGAGAGTAATTATAATTATTGTTATTGGTGGTGGGAAAAGCTCCTAGAAGTCCTGTCTATTAGAGACGACCGAACAGTAAAATGTTCCAGATTCGATATTCGTTTCGAATAGCCTCTCAATATTGGACTATTCGAACGAATATGGAACCCCATTATAGTCTATGGGAGAAAATGCTTCGCTACAGGGGATCCCACCATTCCACTCAGGAGAGTCACCAAGTCCACTATGACACCCCAGGAAATGATGCCAACACCTCTGCAATGCAACTGGGACAGCAAGGGAAGCATGTCTGGGGGCATCAAGTACCTTTATTATGTCGGGATCCCTGTCAGCTTGCGATTTGCCGGAGCTGACTTTTTCCCATAGGAATGCATTGACCAGCGTTTATTGGCCAGTGTACAGCATTCAGCCAATCAACGCTGAATCTGCCTAAGGAGGCGGAGTCTTAAATCGGTCCACACCAGTTTCCATTCTGGTCCGATTTTACACTCCGCCTCCTCCGGCAGAACCAGCGTTGATTGGCCAAATGCTGTACACTGGCCAATCAACGCTGGTCAATGCATTCCTATGGCGAGATATAGCAGAGCTGGCCGTGTGGTTAGCTTGGCTACTCCGGACACCAGAGATGAAGCAGAGCTCAGCTCTGCTACACCCAGCCATCCCTCCAGCTACTCCTCCTTTCACACAAACAGCTCTGCTACACCCAACCATCCCTCCAACTACTCCTCCTGTCACACACATGTATACTGGCCAATCAATGCTGGTCAATGCATTCCTATGGGAAAAAGTGAGCTCCGGCATATCGCAAGCTGACAGGGATCCCGACATAATAAAGGTACTTGATGCCCCCAGACATGCTTCCCCTGCTGTCCCAGTTGCTTTCCAGGATGTTGGCATCATTTCCTGGTGTGTCATAGTGGACTTGGTGACCCTCCTGAGTCGAATGGTGGGATCCCCTGTAGCGAATCATTTTCTCCCATAGACTATAATGGGGTTCAATATTTGTTCGAATAGTCCAATATTGAGATGCTATTCGTAACGAATATCGAATATCGAACATTTTACTGTTCGCTCATCTCTAGCCTCTATGTATGATCTCGCCCTTCGCTCTCCTATACTATACATGATATTTTTGGTTCCCTTGGCCTCTCTGTATGATCTCGCCCTTCGCTCTCCTATACTATACATGATATTTTGGTTCCCCCGGCCTCTCTGTATGATCTCATCCTTCGCTCTCCTATACTATACATTATATTTTTGGTTCCCCCGGCCTCTCTGTATGATCTCGCCCTTCGCTCTCCTATACTATACATGATATTTTTGGTTCCCCCGGCCTCTCTGTATGATCTCGCCCTTCGCTCTCCTATACTATACATGATATTTTTGGTTCCCCCGGCCTCTCTGTATGATCTCGCCCTTCACTCTCCTATACTATACATGATATTTTTGGTTCCCCCGGCCTCTATGTATGATCTCGCCCTTCGCTCTCCTATACTATACATGATATTTTTGGTTCCCCCGGCCTCTCTGTATGATCTCGCCCTTCGCTCTCCTATACTATACATGATATTTTTGGTTCCCCTGGCCTCTCTGTATGATCTAGCCCTTCGCTCTCCTATACTATACATGATATTTTTGGTTCCCCCGGCCTCTCTGTATGATCTCGCCCTTCGCTCTCCTATACTATACATGATATTTTTGGTTCCCCCGGCCTCTCTGTATGATCTCATCCTTCGCTCTCCTATACTATACATTATATTTTTGGTTCCCCCGGCTTCTCTGTATGATCTCGCCCTTCGCTCTCCTATACTATACAAGATATTTTTGGTTCCCCCGGCCTCTCTATATGATCTCGCCCTTCGCTCTCCTATACTATACATTATATTTTTGGTTCCCCCGGCCTCTCTGTATGATCTCGCCCTTCGCTCTCCTATACTATACATGATATTTTTGGTTCCCCCGGCCTCTCTGTATGATCTCGCCCTTCGCTCTCCTATACTATACATTATATTTTTGGTTCCCCCGGCCTCTATGTATGATCTCGCCCTTCGCTCTCCTATACTTTACATGATATTTTTGGTTCCCCTGGCCTCTATATATGATCTCATCCTTCGCTCTCCTATACTATACATGATATTTTTGGTTCCCCTGGCCTCTCTGTATGATCTCGCCCTTCGCTCTACTATACTATACATGATATTTTTGGTTCCCCCGGCCTCTCTGTATGATCTCGCCCTTCGCTCTCCTATACTATACATGATATTTTTGGTTCTCCTGGCCTCTATGTATGATCTCGCCCTTCGCTCTCCTATACTATACATGATATTTTTGGTTCCCCCGGCCTCTATGTATGATCTCATCCTTCGCTCTCCTATACTATACATGATATTTTTGGTTCCCCCGGCCTCTATGTATGATCTCATCCTTCGCTCTCCTATACTATACATGATATTTTTGGTTCTCCTGGCCTCTATGTATGATCTCGCCCTTCGCTCTCCTATACTATACATGATATTTTTGGTTCCCCCGGCCTCTCTGTATGATCTCGCCCTTCGCTCTCCTATACTATACATGATATTTTTGGTTCCCCCGGCCTCTCTGTATGATCTCATCCTTCGCTCTCCTATACTATACATGATATTTTTGGTTCCCCCGGCCTCTCTGTATGATCTCGCCCTTCGCTCTCCTATACTATACATGATATTTTTGGTTCCCCGGCCTCTCTGTATGATCTCGCCCTTCGCTCTCCTATACTATACATGATATTTTTGGTTCCCCCGGCCTCTATGTATGATCTCGCCCTTCGCTCTCCTATACTTTACATGATATTTTTGGTTCCCCTGGCCTCTCTGTATGATCTCGCCCTTCGCTCTCCTATACTATACATGATATTTTTGGTTCCCCCGGCCTCTCTGTATGATCTCATCCTTCGCTCTCCTATACTATACATTATATTTTTGGTTCCCCCGGCCTCTCTGTATGATCTCGCCCTTTGCTCTTGTATACTATACATGATATTTTGGTTCCTCTGGCCTCTCTGTATGATCTCGCCCTTCGCTCTCCTATACTATACATGATATTTTTGGTTCTCCTGGCCTCTATGTATGATCTCGCCCTTCGCTCTCCTATACTATACATGATATTTTTGGTTCCCCCGGCCTCTCTGTAAGATCTCGCCCTTCGCTCTCCTATACTATACATGATATTTTTGGTTCCCCCGGCCTCTCTATATGATCTCGCCCTTCGCTCTCCTATACTATACATTATATTTTTGGTTCCCCCGGCCTCTATGTATGATCTCGCCCTTCGCTCTCCTATACTATACATGATATTTTTGGTTCCCCCGGCCTCTCTGTATGATCTCGCCCTTCGCTCTCCTATACTATACATGATATTTTTGGTTCCCCTGGCCTCTCTGTATGATTTCATCCTTCGCTCTCCTATACTATACATGATATTTTTGGTTCCCCCGGCCTCTCTGTATGATCTCGCCCTTCGCTCTCCTATACTATACATGATATTTTTGGTTCCCCCGGCCTCTATGTATGATCTCGCCCTTCGCTCTCCTATACTATACATGATATTTTTGGTTCCCCCGGCCTCTCTATATGATCTCGCCCTTCGCTCTCCTATACTATACATTATATTTTTGGTTCCCCCGGCCTCTCTGTATGATCTCGCCCTTCGCTCTCCTATACTATACATGATATTTTTGGTTCCCCCGGCCTCTCTGTATGATCTCGCCCTTCGCTCTCCTATACTATACATTATATTTTTGGTTCCCCCGGCCTCTATGTATGATCTCGCCCTTCGCTCTCCTATACTATACATGATATTTTTGGTTCCCCCGGCCTCTCTGTATGATCTCATCCTTCGCTCTCCTATACTATACATGATATTTTTTGGTTCCCCCGGCCTCTCTGTATGATCTCGCCCTTCGCTCTCCTATACTATACATGATATTTTTGGTTCCTCTGGCCTCTCTGTATGATCTCGCCCTTCGCTCTCCTATACTATACATGATATTTTTGGTTCCCCCGGCCTCTCTGTATGATCTCGCCCTTCGCTCTCCTATACTATACATGATATTTTTGGTTCCCCCGGCCTCTCTGTATGATCTCATCCTTCGCTCTCCTATACTATACATTATATTTTTGGTTCCCCTGGCCTCTCTGTATGATCTCGCCCTTCGCTCTCCTATACTATACATGATATTTTTGGTTCCTCTGGCCTCTCTGTATGATCTCGCCCTTCGCTCTCCTATACTTTACATGATATTTTTGGTTCCTCTGGCCTCTCTGTATGATCTCGCCCTTCGCTCTCCTATACTATACATGATATTTTTGGTTCCCCCGGCCTCTATGTATGATCTCGCCCTTCGCTCTCCTATACTATACATGATATTTTTGGTTCCCCCGGCCTCTCTGTATGATCTCGCCCTTCGCTCTCCTATACTATACATGATATTTTTGGTTCCCCGGCCTCTCTGTATGATCTCATCCTTCGCTCTCCTATACTATACATGATATTTTTGGTTCCCCCGGCCTCTCTGTATGATCTCGCCCTTCGCTCTCCTATACTATACATGATATTTTTGGTTCCCCCGGCCTCTCTGTATGATCTCGCCCTTCGCTCTCCTATACTATACATGATATTTTTGGTTCCCCCGGCCTCTCTGTATGATCTCGCCCTTCGCTCTCCTATACTATACATGATATTTTTGGTTCTCCTGGCCTCTATGTATGATCTCATCCTTCGCTCCCCTATACTATACATGATATTTTTGGTTCCCCCGGCCTCTATGTATGATCTCGCCCTTCGCTCTCCTATACTATACATGATATTTTGGTTCCCCTGGCCCCTATGTATGATCTCGCCCTTCGCTCTCCTATACTATACATGATATTTTTGGTTCCCCCGGCCTCTCTGTATGATCTCGCTCTTCGCTCTCCTATACTTTACATGATATTTTTGGTTCCCCGGCCTCTCTGTATGATCTCGCCCTTCGCTCTCCTATACTATACATGATATTTTTGGTTCCTCTGGCCTCTCTGTATGATCTCGCCCTTCGCTCTCCTATACTATACATGATATTTTTGGTTCCCCCGGCCTCTCTGTATGATCTCGCCCTTCGCTCTCCTATACTATACATGATATTTTTGGTTCCCCCGGCCTCTCTGTATGATCTCGCCCTTCGCTCTCCTATACTATACATGATATTTTTGGTTCCCCCGGCCTCTCTGTATGATCTCGCCCTTCGCTCTCCTATACTTTACATGATATTTTTGGTTCCCCGGACTCTCTGTATGATCTCATCCTTCGCTCTCCTATACTATACATTATATTTTTGGTTCCCCCGGCTTCTCTGTATGATCTCGCCCTTCGCTCTCCTATACTATACATGATATTTTTGGTTCCCCCGGCCTCTCTGTATGATCTCGCCCTTCGCTCTCCTATACTATACATGATATTTTTGGTTCCCCTGGCCTCTATGTATGATCTCATCCTTCGCTCTCCTATACTATACATGATATTTTTGGTTCCCCTGGCCTCTCTGTATGATCTCGCCCTTCGCTCTCCTATACTATACATGATATTTTTGGTTCCCCCGGCCTCTATATATGATCTCGCCCTTCGCTCTCCTATACTATACATTATATTTTTGGTTCCCCCGGCCTCTATGTATGATCTCGCCCTTCGCTCTCCTATACTATACATTATATTTTTGGTTCCCCCGGCCTCTCTGTTTGATCTCGCCCTTCGCTCTCCTATACTATACATGATATTTTTGGTTCCCCCGGCCTCTCTGTATGATCTCGCCCTTCGCTCTCCTATACTATACATGATATTTTTGGTTCCCCTGGCCTCTCTGTATGATCTCGCCCTTCGCTCTCCTATACTATACATGATATTTTTGGTTCCCCCGGCCTCTCTGTATGATCCCGCCCTTCGCTCTCCTATACTATACATGATATTTTTGGTTCCCCCGGCCTCTCTATATGATCTCGCCCTTCGCTCTCCTATACTATACATTATATTTTTGGTTCCCCCGGCCTCTCTGTATGATCTCGCCCTTCGCTCTCCTATACTATACATGATATTTTTGGTTCCCCTGGCCTCTATGTATGATCTCGCCCTTCGCTCTCCTATACTATACATGATATTTTTGGTTCTCCTGGCCTCTATGTATGATCTCGCCCTTCGCTCTCCTATACTATACATGATATTTTTGGTTCCCCCGGCCTCTCTGTATGATCTCGCCCTTCGCTCTCCTATACTATACATGATATTTTTGGTTCCCCGGCCTCTCTGTATGATCTCGCCCTTCGCTCTCCTATACTATACATGATACTTTTGGTTCCCCCGGCCTCTATGTATGATCTCGCCCTTCGCTCTCCTATACTTTACATGATATTTTTGGTTCCCCCGGCCTCTCTGTATGATCTCGCCCTTCGCTCTCCTATACTATACATGATATTTTTGGTTCCCCCGGCCTCTCTGTATGATCTCGCCCTTCGCTCTCCTATACTATACATGATATTTTTGGTTCCCCCGGCCTCTCTGTATGATCTCATCCTTCGCTCTCCTATACTATACATTATATTTTTGGTTCCCCCGGCCTCTCTGTATGATCTCGCCCTTCGCTCTCCTATACTATACATGATATTTTGGTTCCCCTGGCCCCTATGTATGATCTCGCCCTTCGCTCTCCTATACTATACATGATATTTTTGGTTCCCCCGGCCTCTCTGTATGATCTCGCCCTTCGCTCTCCTATACTATACATGATATTTTGGTTCCCCCGGCCTCTATGTATGATCTCGCCCTTCGCTCTCCTATACTATACATGATATTTTGGTTCCCCTGGCCTCTATGTATGATCTCGCCCTTCGCTCTCCTATACTGTACATGATATTTTTGGTTCCCCCGGCCTCTCTGTAAGATCTCGCCCTTCGCTCTCCTATACTATACATGATATTTTTGGTTCCCCCGGCCTCTCTATATGATCTCGCCCTTCGCTCTCCTATACTATACATTATATTTTTGGTTCCCCCGGCCTCTATGTATGATCTCGCCCTTCGCTCTCCTATACTATACATGATATTTTTGGTTCCCCCGGCCTCTCTGTATGATCTCGCCCTTCGCTCTCCTATACTATACATGATATTTTTGGTTCCCCCGGCCTCTCTGTATGATCTCATCCTTCGCTCTCCTATACTATACATTATATTTTTTCTTCCCCCGGCTTCTCTGTATGATCTCGCCCTTCGCTCTCCTATACTATACATGATATTTTTGGTTCCCCCGGCCTCTCTATATGATCTCGCCCTTCGCTCTCCTATACTATACATTATATTTTTGGTTCCCCCGGCCTCTCTGTATGATCTCGCCCTTCGCTCTCCTATACTATACATGATATTTTTGGTTCCCCCGGCCTCTCTGTATGATCTCGCCCTTCGCTCTCCTATACTATACATTATATTTTTGGTTCCCCCGGCCTCTATGTATGATCTCGCCCTTCGCTCTCCTATACTTTACATGATATTTTTGGTTCCCCTGGCCTCTATGTATGATCTCGCCCTTCGCTCTCCTATACTATACATGATATTTTTGGTTCCCCTGGCCTCTCTGTATGATCTCGCCCTTCGCTCTACTATACTATACATGATATTTTTGGTTCCCCCGGCCTCTCTGTATGATCTCGCCCTTCGCTCTCCTATACTATACATGATATTTTTGGTTCTCCTGGCCTCTATGTATGATCTCGCCCTTCGCTCTCCTATACTATACATGATATTTTTGGTTCCCCCGGCCTCTATGTATGATCTCATCCTTCGCTCTCCTATACTATACATGATATTTTTGGTTCCCCCGGCCTCTCTGTATGATTTCATCCTTCGCTCTCCTATACTATACATGATATTTTTGGTTCCCCCGGCCTCTATGTATGATCTCGCCCTTCGCTCTCCTATACTATACATGATATTTTTGGTTCCCCCGGCCTCTCTATATGATCTCGCCCTTCGCTCTCCTATACTATACATTATATTTTTGGTTCCCCCGGCCTCTCTGTATGATCTCGCCCTTCGCTCTCCTATACTATACATGATATTTTTGGTTCCCCCGGCCTCTCTGTATGATCTCGCCCTTCGCTCTCCTATACTATACATGATATTTTTGGTTCCCCCGGCCTCTATGTATGATCTCGCCCTTCGCTCTCCTATACTATACATGATATTTTTGGTTCCCCCGGCCTCTCTATATGATCTCGCCCTTCGCTCTCCTATACTATACATTATATTTTTGGTTCCCCCGGCCTCTCTGTATGATCTCGCCCTTCGCTCTCCTATACTATACATGATATTTTTGGTTCCCCCGGCCTCTCTGTATGATCTCGCCCTTCGCTCTCCTATACTATACATGATATTTTTGGTTCCCCCGGCCTCTATGTATGATCTCGCCCTTCGCTCTCCTATACTATACATGATATTTTTGGTTCCCCCGGCCTCTCTGTATGATCTCATCCTTCGCTCTCCTATACTATACATGATATTTTTTGGTTCCCCCGGCCTCTCTGTATGATCTCGCCCTTCGCTACCCTATACTATACATGATATTTTTGGTTCCCCCGGCCTCTATGTATGATCTCGCCCTTCGCTCTCCTATACTATACATGATATTTTGGTTCCCCTGGCCCCTATGTATGATCTCGCCCTTCGCTCTCCTATACTATACATGATATTTTTGGTTCCCCCGGCCTCTCTGTATGATCTCGCTCTTCGCTCTCCTATACTTTACATGATATTTTTGGTTCCCCGGCCTCTCTGTATGATCTCGCCCTTCGCTCTCCTATACTATACATGATATTTTTGGTTCCCCCGGCCTCTCTGTATGATCTCGCCCTTCGCTCTCCTATACTATACATGATATTTTTGGTTCCCCCGGCCTCTCTGTATGATCTCGCCCTTCGCTCTCCTATACTATACATGATATTTTTGGTTCCCCCGGCCTCTCTGTATGATCTCGCCCTTCGCTCTCCTATACTATACATGATATTTTTGGTTCCCCCGGCCTCTCTGTATGATCTCGCCCTTCGCTCTCCTATACTATACATGATATTTTTGGTTCCCCCGGCCTCTCTGTATGATCTCGCCCTTCGCTCTCCTATACTATACATGATATTTTTGGTTCCCCTGGCCTCTCTGTATGATCTCGCCCTTCGCTCTCCTATACTATACATGATATTTTTGGTTCCCCCGGCCTCTCTTTATGATCTCGCCCTTCGCTCTCCTATACTATACATGATATTTTTGGTTCCCCCGGCCTCTATGTATGATCTCGCCCTTCGCTCTCCTATACTATACATGATATTTTTGGTTCCCCCGGCCTCTCTGTATGATCTCGCCCTTCGCTCTCCTATACTTTACATGATATTTTTGGTTCCCCGGCCTCTCTGTATGATCTCATCCTTCGCTCTCCTATACTATACATTATATTTTTGGTTCCCCCGGCTTCTCTGTATGATCTCGCCCTTCGCTCTCCTATACTATACATGATATTTTTGGTTCCCCCGGCCTCTCTGTATGATCTCGCCCTTCGCTCTCCTATACTATACATGATATTTTTGGTTCCCCCGGCCTCTCTGTATGATCTCGCCCTTCGCTCTCCTATACTATACATGATATTTTTGGTTCCCCGGCCTCTCTGTATGATCTCGCCCTTCGCTCTCCTATACTATACATGATATTTTTGGTTCCCCCGGCCTCTATGTATGATCTCGCCCTTCGCTCTCCTATACTTTACATGATATTTTTGGTTCCCCTGGCCTCTCTGTATGATCTCGCCCTTCGCTCTCCTATACTATACATGATATTTTTGGTTCCCCCGGCCTCTCTGTATGATCTCATCCTTCGCTCTCCTATACTATACATTATATTTTTGGTTCCCCCGGCCTCTCTGTATGATCTCGCCCTTTGCTCTTGTATACTATACATGATATTTTGGTTCCTCTGGCCTCTCTGTATGATCTCGCCCTTCGCTCTCCTATACTATACATGATATTTTTGGTTCTCCTGGCCTCTATGTATGATCTCGCCCTTCGCTCTCCTATACTATACATGATATTTTTGGTTCCCCCGGCCTCTCTCTAAGATCTCGCCCTTCGCTCTCCTATACTATACATGATATTTTTGGTTCCCCCGGCCTCTCTATATGATCTCGCCCTTCGCTCTCCTATACTATACATTATATTTTTGGTTCCCCCGGCCTCTATGTATGATCTCGCCCTTCGCTCTCCTATACTATACATGATATTTTTGGTTCCCCCGGCCTCTCTGTATGATCTCGCCCTTCGCTCTCCTATACTATACATGATATTTTTGGTTCCCCCGGCCTCTATGTATGATCTCGCCCTTCACTCTCCTATACTATACATGATATTTTTGGTTCCCCCGGCCTCTCTATATGATCTCGCCCTTCGCTCTCCTATACTATACATGATATTTTTGGTTCCCCCGGCCTCTCTGTATGATCTCGCCCTTCGCTCTCCTATACTATACATTATATTTTTGGTTCCCCGGCCTCTATGTATGATCTCGCCCTTCGCTCTCCTATACTATACATGATATTTTTGGTTCCCCCGGCCTCTCTGTATGATCTCATCCTTCGCTCTCCTATACTATACATGATATTTTTGGTTCCCCCGGCCTCTCTGTATGATCTCGCCCTTCGCTCTCCTATACTATACATGATATTTTTGGTTCCCCCGGCCTCTCTGTATGATCTCATCCTTCGCTCTCCTATACTATACATTATATTTTTGGTTCCCCCGGCCTCTCTGTATGATCTCGCCCTTCGCTCTCCTATACTATACATGATATTTTTGGTTCCTCTGGCCTCTCTGTATGATCTCGCCCTTCGCTCTCCTATACTTTACATGATATTTTTGGTTCCTCTGGCCTCTCTGTATGATCTCGCCCTTCGCTCTCCTATACTTTACATGATATTTTTGGTTCCCCCGGCCTCTATGTATGATCTCGCCCTTCGCTCTCCTATACTATACATGATATTTTTGGTTCCCCCGGCCTCTCTGTATGATCTCGCCCTTCGCTCTCCTATACTATACATGATATTTTTGGTTCCCCCGGCCTCTCTGTATGATCTCGCCCTTCGCTCTCCTATACTTTACATGATATTTTTGGTTCCCCGGCCTCTCTGTATGATCTCATCCTTCGCTCTCCTATACTATACATTATATTTTTGGTTCCCCCGGCTTCTCTGTATGATCTCGCCCTTCGCTCTCCTATACTATACATGATATTTTTGGTTCCCCCGGCCTCTCTGTATGATCTCGCCCTTCGCTCTCCTATACTATACATGATATTTTTGGTTCCCCTGGCCTCTATGTATGATCTCATCCTTCGCTCTCCTATACTATACATGATATTTTTGGTTCCCCTGGCCTCTCTGTATGATCTCGCCCTTCGCTCTCCTATACTATACATTATATTTTTGGTTCCCCCGGCCTCTATATATGATCTCGCCCTTCGCTCTCCTATACTATACATTATATTTTTGGTTCCCCCGGCCTCTATGTATGATCTCGCCCTTCGCTCTCCTATACTATACATTATATTTTTGGTTCCCCCGGCCTCTCTGTATGATCTCGCCCTTCGCTCTCCTATACTATACATGATATTTTTGGTTCCCCCGGCCTCTCTGTATGATCTCGCCCTTCGCTCTCCTATACTATACATGATATTTTTGGTTCCCCCGGCCTCTCTGTATGATCTCGCCCTTCGCTCTCCTATACTATACATGATATTTTTGGTTCCCCCGGCCTCTCTGTATGATCTCGCCCTTCGCTCTCCTATACTTTACATGATATTTTTGGTTCCCCGGCCTCTCTGTATGATCTCATCCTTCGCTCTCCTATACTATACATTATATTTTTGGTTCCCCCGGCTTCTTTGTATGATCTCGCCCTTCGCTCTCCTATACTATACATGATATTTTTGGTTCCCCCGGCCTCTCTGTATGATCTCGCCCTTCGCTCTCCTATACTATACATGATATTTTTGGTTCCCCCGGCCTCTCTGTATGATCTCGCCCTTCGCTCTCCTATACTATACATGATATTTTTGGTTCCCCGGCCTCTCTGTATGATCTCGCCCTTCGCTCTCCTATACTATACATGATATTTTTGGTTCCCCCGGCCTCTATGTATGATCTCGCCCTTCGCTCTCCTATACTTTACATGATATTTTTGGTTCCCCTGGCCTCTCTGTATGATCTCGCCCTTCGCTCTCCTATACTATACATGATATTTTTGGTTCCCCCGGCCTCTCTGTATGATCTCGCCCTTTGCTCTTGTATACTATACATGATATTTTGGTTCCTCTGGCCTCTCTGTATGATCTCGCCCTTCGCTCTCCTATACTATACATGATATTTTTGGTTCTCCTGGCCTCTATGTATGATCTCGCCCTTCGCTCTCCTATACTATACATGATATTTTTGGTTCCCCCGGCCTCTCTCTAAGATCTCGCCCTTCGCTCTCCTATACTATACATGATATTTTTGGTTCCCCCGGCCTCTCTATATGATCTCGCCCTTCGCTCTCCTATACTATACATTATATTTTTGGTTCCCCCGGCCTCTATGTATGATCTCGCCCTTCGCTCTCCTATACTATACATGATATTTTTGGTTCCCCCGGCCTCTCTGTATGATCTCGCCCTTCGCTCTCCTATACTATACATGATATTTTTGGTTCCCCCGGCCTCTATGTATGATCTCGCCCTTCACTCTCCTATACTATACATGATATTTTTGGTTCCCCCGGCCTCTCTATATGATCTCGCCCTTCGCTCTCCTATACTATACATGATATTTTTGGTTCCCCCGGCCTCTCTGTATGATCTCGCCCTTCGCTCTCCTATACTATACATTATATTTTTGGTTCCCCGGCCTCTATGTATGATCTCGCCCTTCGCTCTCCTATACTATACATGATATTTTTGGTTCCCCCGGCCTCTCTGTATGATCTCATCCTTCGCTCTCCTATACTATACATGATATTTTTGGTTCCCCCGGCCTCTCTGTATGATCTCGCCCTTCGCTCTCCTATACTATACATGATATTTTTGGTTCCCCCGGCCTCTCTGTATGATCTCATCCTTCGCTCTCCTATACTATACATTATATTTTTGGTTCCCCCGGCCTCTCTGTATGATCTCGCCCTTCGCTCTCCTATACTATACATGATATTTTTGGTTCCTCTGGCCTCTCTGTATGATCTCGCCCTTCGCTCTCCTATACTTTACATGATATTTTTGGTTCCTCTGGCCTCTCTGTATGATCTCGCCCTTCGCTCTCCTATACTTTACATGATATTTTTGGTTCCCCCAGCCTCTATGTATGATCTCGCCCTTCGCTCTCCTATACTATACATGATATTTTTGGTTCCCCCGGCCTCTCTGTATGATCTCGCCCTTCGCTCTCCTATACTATACATGATATTTTTGGTTCCCCCGGCCTCTCTGTATGATCTCGCCCTTCGCTCTCCTATACTTTACATGATATTTTTGGTTCCCCGGCCTCTCTGTATGATCTCATCCTTCGCTCTCCTATACTATACATTATATTTTTGGTTCCCCCGGCTTCTCTGTATGATCTCGCCCTTCGCTCTCCTATACTATACATGATATTTTTGGTTCCCCCGGCCTCTCTGTATGATCTCGCCCTTCGCTCTCCTATACTATACATGATATTTTTGGTTCCCCTGGCCTCTATGTATGATCTCATCCTTCGCTCTCCTATACTATACATGATATTTTTGGTTCCCCTGGCCTCTCTGTATGATCTCGCCCTTCGCTCTCCTATACTATACATTATATTTTTGGTTCCCCCGGCCTCTATATATGATCTCGCCCTTCGCTCTCCTATACTATACATTATATTTTTGGTTCCCCCGGCCTCTATGTATGATCTCGCCCTTCGCTCTCCTATACTATACATTATATTTTTGGTTCCCCCGGCCTCTCTGTATGATCTCGCCCTTCGCTCTCCTATACTATACATGATATTTTTGGTTCCCCCGGCCTCTCTGTATGATCTCGCCCTTCGCTCTCCTATACTATACATGATATTTTTGGTTCCCCCGGCCTCTCTGTATGATCTCGCCCTTCGCTCTCCTATACTATACATGATATTTTTGGTTCCCCCGGCCTCTCTGTATGATCTCATCCTTCGCTCTCCTATACTATACATTATATTTTTGGTTCCCCCGGCCTCTCTGTATGATCTCGCCCTTTGCTCTTGTATACTATACATGATATTTTGGTTCCTCTGGCCTCTCTGTATGATCTCGCCCTTCGCTCTCCTATACTATACATGATATTTTTGGTTCTCCTGGCCTCTATGTATGATCTCGCCCTTCGCTCTCCTATACTATACATGATATTTTTGGTTCCCCCGGCCTCTCTGTAAGATCTCGCCCTTCGCTCTCCTATACTATACATGATATTTTTGGTTCCCCCGGCCTCTCTATATGATCTCGCCCTTCGCTCTCCTATACTATACATTATATTTTTGGTTCCCCCGGCCTCTATGTATGATCTCGCCCTTCGCTCTCCTATACTATACATGATATTTTTGGTTCCCCCGGCCTCTCTGTATGATCTCGCCCTTCGCTCTCCTATACTATACATGATATTTTTGGTTCCCCTGGCCTCTCTGTATGATCTCATCCTTCGCTCTCCTATACTATACATGATATTTTTGGTTCCCCCGGCCTCTCTGTATGATCTCGCCCTTCGCTCTCCTATACTATACATGATATTTTTGGTTCCCCCGGCCTCTATGTATGATCTCGCCCTTCGCTCTCCTATACTATACATGATATTTTTGGTTCCCCCGGCCTCTCTATATGATCTCGCCCTTCGCTCTCCTATACTATACATGATATTTTTGGTTCCCCCGGCCTCTCTGTATGATCTCGCCCTTCGCTCTCCTATACTATACATTATATTTTTGGTTCCCCGGCCTCTATGTATGATCTCGCCCTTCGCTCTCCTATACTATACATGATATTTTTGGTTCCCCTGGCCTCTCTGTATGATCTCATCCTTCGCTCTCCTATACTATACATGATATTTTTGGTTCCCCCGGCCTCTCTGTATGATCTCGCCCTTCGCTCTCCTATACTATACATGATATTTTTGGTTCCCCCGGCCTCTCTGTATGATCTCATCCTTCGCTCTCCTATACTATACATTATATTTTTGGTTCCCCCGGCCTCTCTGTATGATCTCGCCCTTCGCTCTCCTATACTATACATGATATTTTTGGTTCCTCTGGCCTCTCTGTATGATCTCGCCCTTCGCTCTCCTATACTTTACATGATATTTTTGGTTCCTCTGGCCTCTCTGTATGATCTCGCCCTTCGCTCTCCTATACTTTACATGATATTTTTGGTTCCCCCGGCCTCTATGTATGATCTCGCCCTTCGCTCTCCTATACTATACATGATATTTTTGGTTCCCCCGGCCTCTCTGTATGATCTCGCCCTTCGCTCTCCTATACTATACATGATATTTTTGGTTCCCCCGGCCTCTCTGTATGATCTCGCCCTTCGCTCTCCTATACTTTACATGATATTTTTGGTTCCCCGGCCTCTCTGTATGATCTCATCCTTCGCTCTCCTATACTATACATTATATTTTTGGTTCCCCCGGCTTCTCTGTATGATCTCGCCCTTCGCTCTCCTATACTATACATGATATTTTTGGTTCCCCCGGCCTCTCTGTATGATCTCGCCCTTCGCTCTCCTATACTATACATGATATTTTTGGTTCCCCTGGCCTCTATGTATGATCTCATCCTTCGCTCTCCTATACTATACATGATATTTTTGGTTCCCCTGGCCTCTCTGTATGATCTCGCCCTTCGCTCTCCTATACTATACATGATATTTTTGGTTCCCCCGGCCTCTATATATGATCTCGCCCTTCGCTCTCCTATACTATACATTATATTTTTGGTTCCCCCGGCCTCTATGTATGATCTCGCCCTTCGCTCTCCTATACTATACATTATATTTTTGGTTCCCCCGGCCTCTCTGTATGATCTCGCCCTTCGCTCTCCTATACTATACATGATATTTTTGGTTCCCCCGGCCTCTCTGTATGATCTCGCCCTTCGCTCTCCTATACTATACATTATATTTTTGGTTCCCCTGGCCTCTATGTATGATCTCATCCTTCGCTCTCCTATACTATACATGATATTTTTGGTTCTCCTGGCCTCTCTGTATGATCTCGCCCTTCGCTCTCCTATACTATACATTATATTTTTGGTTCCCCCGGCCTCTCTGTATGATCTCGCCCTTCGCTCTCCTATACTATACATGATATTTTTGGTTCCCCCGGCCTCTCTGTATGATCTCGCCCTTCGCTCTCCTATACTATACATTATATTTTTGGTTCCCCTGGCCTCTATGTATGATCTCATCCTTCGCTCTCCTATACTATACATGATATTTTTGGTTCTCCTGGCCTCTATGTATGATCTCGCCCTTCGCTCTCCTATACTATACATGATATTTTTGGTTCCCCCGGCCTCTCTATATGATCTCGCCCTTTGCTCTTGTATACTATACATGATATTTTTGGTTCCCCCGGCCTCTCTGTATGATCTCGCCCTTCGCTCTCCTATACTATACATGATATTTTTGGTTCCCCGGCCTCTATGTATGATCTCGCCCTTCGCTCTCCTATACTATACATGATATTTTTGGTTCCCCCGGCCTCTCTGTAAGATCTCGCCCTTCGCTCTCCTATACTATACATGATATTTTTGGTTCCCCCGGCCTCTCTGTATGATCTCGCCCTTCGCTCTCCTATACTATACATTATATTTTTGGTTCCCCCGGCCTCTATGTATGATCTCGCCCTTCGCTCTCCTATACTATACATGATATTTTTGGTTCCCCCGGCCTCTCTGTATGATCTCGCCCTTCGCTCTCCTATACTATACATGATATTTTTGGTTCCCCTGGCCTCTCTGTATGATCTCATCCTTCGCTCTCCTATACTATACATGATATTTTTGGTTCCCCCGGCCTCTCTGTATGATCTCGCCCTTCGCTCTCCTATACTATACATGATATTTTTGGTTCCCCCGGCCTCTCTGTATGATCTCATCCTTCGCTCTCCTATACTATACATTATATTTTTGGTTCCCCCGGCCTCTCTGTATGATCTCGCCCTTCGCTCTCCTATACTATACATGATATTTTGGTTCCCCTGGCCCCTATGTATGATCTCGCCCTTCGCTCTCCTATACTATACATGATATTTTTGGTTCTCCTGGCCTCTATGTATGATCTCGCCCTTCGCTCTCCTATACTATACATGATATTTTTGGTTCCCCCGGCCTCTCTGTAAGATCTCGCCCTTCGCTCTCCTATACTATACATGATATTTTTGGTTCCCCCGGCCTCTCTATATGATCTCGCCCTTCGCTCTCCTATACTATACATTATATTTTTGGTTCCCCCGGCCTCTATGTATTATCTCGCCCTTCGCTCTCCTATACTATACATGATATTTTTGGTTCCCCCGGCCTCTCTGTATGATCTCGCCCTTCGCTCTCCTATACTATACATGATATTTTTGGTTCCCCTGGCCTCTCTGTATGATCTCATCCTTCGCTCTCCTATACTATACATGATATTTTTGGTTCCCCTGGCCTCTCTGTATGATCTCATCCTTCGCTCTCCTATACTATACATGATATTTTTGGTTCCCCCGGCC
The DNA here is from genome assembly GCF_031893055.1 of Leptodactylus fuscus. NCBI lineage: Eukaryota > Metazoa > Chordata > Amphibia > Anura > Leptodactylidae > Leptodactylus > Leptodactylus fuscus. The sequence goes on along the minus strand of NC_134272.1, from coordinate 3,986,619 downwards.
TCTCTGTATGATCTCGCCCTTCGCTCTCCTATACTATACATTATATTTTTGGTTCCCCCGGCCTCTCTGTATGATCTCGCCCTTCGCTCTCCTATACTATACATGATATTTTTGGTTCCCCCGGCCTCTCTGTAAGATCTCGCCCTTCGCTCTCCTATACTATACATGATATTTTTGGTTCCCCCGGCCTCTCTGTAAGATCTCGCCCTTCGCTCTCCTATACTATACATGATATTTTTGGTTCCCCCGGCCTCTCTGTATGATCTCGCCCTTCGCTCTCCTATACTATACATTATATTTTTGGTTCCCCCGGCCTCTATGTATGATCTCGCCCTTCGCTCTCCTATACTATACATGATATTTTTGGTTCCCCCGGCCTCTCTGTATGATCTCGCCCTTCGCTCTCCTATACTATACATGATATTTTTGGTTCCCCTGGCCTCTCTGTATGATCTCATCCTTCGCTCTCCTATACTATACATGATATTTTTGGTTCCCCCGGCCTCTCTGTATGATCTCGCCCTTCGCTCTCCTATACTATACATGATATTTTTGGTTCCCCCGGCCTCTCTGTATGATCTCATCCTTCGCTCTCCTATACTATACATTATATTTTTGGTTCCCCCGGCCTCTCTGTATGATCTCGCCCTTCGCTCTCCTATACTATACATGATATTTTGGTTCCCCTGGCCCCTATGTATGATCTCGCCCTTCGCTCTCCTATACTATACATGATATTTTTGGTTCTCCTGGCCTCTATGTATGATCTCGCCCTTCGCTCTCCTATACTATACATGATATTTTTGGTTCCCCCGGCCTCTCTGTAAGATCTCGCCCTTCGCTCTCCTATACTATACATGATATTTTTGGTTCCCCCGGCCTCTCTATATGATCTCGCCCTTCGCTCTCCTATACTATACATTATATTTTTGGTTCCCCCGGCCTCTATGTATTATCTCGCCCTTCGCTCTCCTATACTATACATGATATTTTTGGTTCCCCCGGCCTCTATGTATGATCTCATCCTTCGCTCTCCTATACTATACATGATATTTTTGGTTCCCCCGGCCTCTCTGTATGATCTCGCCCTTCGCTCTCCTATACTATACATGATATTTTTGGTTCCCCCGGCCTCTCTGTATGATCTCGCCCTTCGCTCTCCTATACTATACATGATATTTTTGGTTCCCCTGGCCTCTCTGTATGATCTCATCCTTCGCTCTCCTATACTATACATGATATTTTTGGTTCCCCCGGCCTCTCTGTATGATCTCGCCCTTCGCTCTCCTATACTATACATGATATTTTTGGTTCCCCCGGCCTCTATGTATGATCTCGCCCTTCGCTCTCCTATACTATACATGATATTTTTGGTTCCCCCGGCCTCTCTGTATGATCTCATCCTTCGCTCTCCTATACTATACATTATATTTTTGGTTCCCCCGGCCTCTCTGTATGATCTCGCCCTTCGCTCTCCTATACTTTACATGATATTTTTGGTTCCTCTGGCCTCTCTGTATGATCTCGCCCTTCGCTCTCCTATACTATACATGATATTTTTGGTTCCCCCGGCCTCTATGTATGATCTCGCCCTTCGCTCTCCTATACTATACATGATATTTTTGGTTCCCCCGGCCTCTCTGTATGATCTCGCCCTTCGCTCTCCTATACTATACATGATATTTTTGGTTCCCCTGGCCTCTCTGTATGATCTCGCCCTTCGCTCTCCTATACTATACATGATATTTTTGGTTCCCCCGGCCTCTCTGTATGATCTCGCCCTTCGCTCTCCTATACTATACATGATATTTTTGGTTCCCCCGGCCTCTCTGTATGATCTCGCCCTTCGCTCTCCTATACTATACATGATATTTTTGGTTCCCCCGGCCTCTATGTATGATCTCGCCCTTCGCTCTCCTATACTATACATGATATTTTTGGTTCCCCCGGCCTCTATATATGATCTCGCCCTTCGCTCTCCTATACTTTACATGATATTTTTGGTTCCCCTGGCCTCTATATATGATCTCGCCCTTCGCTCTCCTATACTATACATGATATTTTTGGTTCCCCCGGCCTCTCTGTATGATCTCGCCCTTCGCTCTCCTATACTTTACATGATATTTTTGGTTCCCCCGGCCTCTCTGTATGATCTCGCCCTTCGCTCTCCTATACTATACATTATATTTTTGGTTCCCCCGGCCTCTCTGTATGATCTCGCCCTTCGCTCTCCTATACTATACATGATATTTTTGGTTCCCCTGGCCTCTATATATGATCTCGCCCTTCGCTCTCCTATACTATACATGATATTTTTGGTTCCCCTGACCTCTCTGTATGATCTCGCCCTTCGCTCTCCTATACTCTACATGATATTTTTGGTTCCCCCGGCCTCTCTGTATGATCTCGCCCTTCGCTCTCCTATACTATACATGATATTTTTGGTTCCCCCGGCCTCTCTGTATGATCTCGCCCTTCGCTCTCCTATACTATACATGATATTTTTGGTTCCTCTGGCCTCTCTGTATGATCTCGCCCTTCGCTCTCCTATACTATACATGATATTTTTGGTTCCCCTGGCCTCTATATATGATCTCGCCCTTCGCTCTCCTATACTATACATGATATTTTTGGTTCCCCCGGCCTCTCTGTATGATCTCGCCCTTCGCTCTCCTATACTTTACATGATATTTTTGGTTCCCCCGGCCTCTCTGTATGATCTCGCCCTTCGCTCTCCTATACTATACATGATATTTTTGGTTCCCCTGGCCTCTATATATGATCTCGCCCTTCGCTCTCCTATACTATACATGATATTTTTGGTTCCCCTGACCTCTCTGTATGATCTCGCCCTTCGCTCTCCTATACTCTACATGATATTTTTGGTTCCCCCGGCCTCTCTGTATGATCTCGCCCTTCGCTCTCCTATACTATACATGATATTTTTGGTTCCCCCGGCCTCTATGTATGATCTCGCCCTTCGCTCTCCTATACTATACATGATATTTTTGGTTCCCCTGGCCTCTCTGTATGATCTCGCCCTTCGCTCTCCTATACTATACATGATATTTTTGGTTCCCCTGGCCTCTCTGTATGATCTCGCCCTTCGCTCTCCTATACTTTACATGATATTTTTGGTTCCCCCGGCCTCTCTGTATGATCTCGCGCTTCGCTCTCCTATACTATACATGATATTTTTGGTTCCCCCGGCCTCTATGTATGATCCCGCCCTTCGCTCTCCTATACTATACATGATATTTTTGGTTCCCCCGGCCTCTCTGTATGATCTCGCCCTTCGCTCTCCTATACTTTACATGATATTTTTGGTTCCCCTGGCCTCTCTGTATGATCTCGCCCTTCGCTCTCCTATACTATACATGATATTTTTGGTTCCCCCGGCCTCTCTGTATGATCTCGCCCTTCGCTCTCCTATACTATACATGATATTTTTGGTTCCCCCGGCCTCTATGTATGATCTCGCCCTTCGCTCTCCTATACTATACATGATATTTTTCTCTTTCCTTGAGCGTTGGCTCTCGGTTCATCCAGGGATCTATTCCGTGGGGTTTATTTGGGTGATGTGCAGGTTATTGGAGAATATATTCTTCTCACAAGACCACATGATTCAACAGCAAAGTCACCGGACCGTGTCAGCGTAAAAACCCTTCTATAATGGAACCTCATCCCTCCGCACCCTGTGGCTCTGATTACAGAGGGGAAAAAAAGGCCAAAATACATCTCAAGTCTTCAGAATGAAAAGCCAAATTCTGTAAAGCCATTTCAGCAAATGTGTCTGGGAGATTGCTGTTGTGATTAGAGCGAGACCGCCAAACACTAGAAGTCCTAGATATGGAAGGAGTGTGTGTCACTGTCCGCTCTCATGCAAACACATTGTAAAGTCAAGTTACACATTCTGACAATTCTAAATCACAAAGAGGTAAATAATAATATTTGGTCTGCTTGGAGCTTCAGCTAGGGGGCGCCACTGACTGCTGAGAGATCTGGAAGTACAGAGGTCAGGGGACTAAGCCAGAGGGGAATGGTGACGGGAGGGGTCACTTATTTTATTATTTTAAGCCCTTTCACCCCCTCCAGCTCTTTTCATCCTGTATTAGGCGCCACTCCAATAATTCTGACGCAGTTGGAATTTTTTCTCTAGTCCCTACTGTCCCCAAGCAATAAATAGTGATAGATTCAGCCTCCGATATGCTACTGTCCGCTGGGTGGTCCTGGGCTCTATCACACTGTCTGGGACCACCCACCTAACACCAGAGACCCTAATTAGCATTTGGGTGCTCCAAGTAACACCACCTATTGCTCTGGAATGGCGGGGGCTGGAGATAAAATTCTCACTACATTGAAATCAGTGGAGGGGCGTCTATTAAAGGATGGGGAAAAAGTTTCATTCAAAGGTAAAACAAATTCTATTTTCAGAAAATGTAATAAAATAACCAAAAACATTGCCGACCTTCTAACTGACCATATAACCCCCTGCAGGTGATTGGTTACTCCCCCCAGCAGATATAGTGTACCGCACCAATTACTGGATACTGCAGTGAGTATAACACATGGCCGCAGTAGCCAAGTCATAGCCATAGTGTGTAACCCAGTAAGCCGAGGACCTGACCACAGAGATATAGTCTTGTAGGAAGTGGCCGGTAACATTGGTCACATGTAGGACAATATCTCATTGATACCGCTATAGAAACCAAATATAAGGATTGGATCAGCAGCAGATTATAGGTCAGCAGCAGATTCTTTGTTTTTTGGCTGATTTATTACATTTTCTGCAGCTACATGAATTATTATTTTAGTAATAGTAGTAATAGTAGTACTAATAGTAGTCGTCATCATAATAGTAGTAGCAATAGTAGTAACAGTAGTAATATTTGTAGTAATAGTAAGCTTAGTCCTAATGGTAGTAGTATTAATAATAGTAACAGTAATAGTAGTGGTAGCAACATTAGTAGCATTACAAGTAGTAAAAGTAGTAGCAGTAATTGTAGTATTAGTCATGGTCCTAATAGTAATAGTAGTGGGAGTAATAGTAGTAGTAGTTGTAGTAGCAGCAGTGATAATAACAATAGTAGTAGTAGTAGTAGTAGTAATAATAACTGTAGAAGTATTAGCAGTAATAGTAGTAGTAGTAACAGTAGAAGTAGTAGTAATAATATTAATAGTAGTAGTAACAGTAGTAATGGTAGTGGTAGTAATAGTAGTAATAATAGTAGTAGAAGTAACAGTAGTAGTAGTGGTAGAAATAGTAGCAGTAACATTAGTAGTGGTAATAGTAGTATTAATAGTAACAGAAGCGGTAATAACAGTTGTAGTAGTGATAGTAGTAGTAACAATAGTAGCAGTAATAGGAGTAGTGATAGTAGTAGAAGTAACAATAGGAGTATTAACACTAGTAGTAGCAGTAGTGATAGTAGTAGTAATAGCAGTATCATCAAGAGTAGCAGTAGTAGTAGTAACAATAGCATTATCAATAGTAGTAGTAGTGGTAATAGTAGTAGTAACAGTATTATTATGAGGAGTAGCAGTACTGATAGTAGTAGTAGTAGTAGTAGTAGTAGTAGTAGTAGTGGTAACAGTAGTATTATCAGTAGTAACAGTAGTATTCTTAGTAGTAGTAACAGTAGTATTAGTAGTAGTAGTAGTAGTAGTAACAGTAGTATTCTTAGTAGTAGTAACAGTAGTAACAGTAGTAGTAGTAGTAGTAGTAACAGTAGTATTCTTAGTAGTAGTAACAGTAGTAGTAGTAGTAGTAGTAGTATTCTTAGTAGTAGCAACAGTAGTATTAGTAGTAGTAGTAGTAGTAGTAACAGTAGTATTCTTAGTAGTAGTAACAGTAGTATTAGTAGTATTAGTAGTAACAGTAGTATTAGTAGTAGTAGTAACAGTAGTATTAGTAGTAGTAGTAGTAGTAGTAGTAGTAACAGTAGTATTCTTAGTAGTAGTAACAGTAGTAGTAGTAGTAGTAGTAGTAGTAACAGTAGTATTCTTAGTAGTAGTAACAGTAGTATTAGTAGTAGTAGTAGTAGTAGTAGTAGTATTCTTAGTAGTAGCAACAGTAGTATTAGTAGTAGTAGTAGTAGTAGTAGTAGTAGTAACAGTAGTATTCTTAGTAGTAGTAACAGTAGTATTATTATTATTAGTAGTAGTAGTAGTAGTAACAGTAGTATTCTTAGTAGTAGTAACAGTAGTATTAGTAGTAGTAACAGTAGTATTAGTAGTAGTAGTAGTAACAGTAGTATTAGTAGTAGTAGTAACAGTAGTATTAGTAGTAGTAGTAGTAGTAGTAGTAGTAACAGTAGTATTCTTAGTAGTAGTAACAGTAGTATTCTTAGTAGTAGTAACAGTAGTAGTAGTAGTAGTAACAGTAGTATTCTTAGTAGTAGTAACAGTAGTAGTAGTAGTAGTAGTAACAGTAGTATTCTTAGTAGTAGTAACAGTAGTAGTAGTAGTAGTAGTAGTAGTAGTAGTAACAGTAGTATTAGTAGTAGTAGTAGTAGTAACAGTAGTAGTAACAGTAGTAACAGTAGTAGTAACAGTAGTAACAGTAGTAGTAGTAGTAGTAGTAGTAGTAGTAGTAACAGTAGTATTCTTAGTAGTAGTTAGAATTGTTTGATTACGTTTGATTGGTTGATCACTTTTCTCCTACATAAGATAATCTGAGCTGTGGGTCAGAATTACTATTGTGGTAACACTCGAGTCCTGATTTGTATTGTGATGAGTTTTTACACAACTGTTTTTTGGCCCATGACAAAGCTGCTGATTGGTCCATTATTACCAGCCCCTGCGCATTTCTTCTGTGTCCCTTTCTTGTCCCTGTGATCTCACTCCACCCCCCTTATTGGCTGTCTTATACGTCTATAAACCTCCGGGTCTTTCAGGTTTAGAATCTATAATTGTACAGTATATATATATATATATATATATTCCCTGGAAAGCAGAGAGAAGTAAACAATGAAACACAAATCAATGAAAGTCAGAACTCATGGTTAGACGTTTTCCTTCCTATTTTTGTTCCTGTATTGTCTGTTCTGTTCTCTCTTCTGTTTTATTATCTTTGTAACGTTTTGCTCTGATACAAATCCATCTCTTTTTGTTATTGATGTTTCCGTATTTTTAGGGCGGAGGGTCAGAAGGCGACTTTGTCACATGTTCCTTTTCCCCGATTATGAAATTGCTCCACAATATTTATTAGCCGTTGGGGAATTATTGTGGACATTGGCGATAGATAACATTGCTACAGTTAATGATGGCAACATATGGATTACTTAATATTTTCCAAGTAAATGAGCTCAATCTGCTTCCTTAAAAAAATAAAACCGTTTAACCATGTTCTGTGTTCAGTTTCATTAACCAAGAAATGTCCCAATTACATAATGCCTGCTGTTTAAACATCCCGTTTAATGCCTGTTTCAGGCTCCTGCTTTCCAGTAGTCACGTTCAATCAGCTCAAAGGAAGCGCTCACATAAAAGACAAAAAATTCTCCAAGTGATCGGAATACAAATAGAAGAATAAACAAGGACAGGAATTAGAGCAATATGCTAATTATACACCTTGTAGTCAATGGCATCAGGTTTGGGATACTTTTATGATGCCCTTAAAGGGATTGCTATATGGGGGGTGGCCATGGAGGAACCAAATCCAATTCATCTTAAAAAGAGGTGCAGATAATCAGGATAAAACTGGTGCAGAATATAAAACTCCCACTTGTGCTTGCGCCAGATATATCAGGCATTGTGCAAAGCTTTCATGTATCTGGTGCAGTTTATGGTGCTGGATCGTGTTCTGCATGGTCTAAAATACAACAGTTTTGATATCTGCACCAGTGAATTGGTTCCAGTTGACTGATTGTTGGCCAAAAGTGGACGATCCCATTCAACACTGGTAGTTTTGTCCACCAGGTAGGAGATAATGTCCTGCATGGCTGATCTGTCATCAGAAGACTAAACCTGTCCATCAGCCAGTCTCATATGTTGGTTTGCAGTATCTGTTAGATTTCTACCTGTTCGTTGGGTGTTGGATATCTAATGGGAACGGTCAGTTGTAGAAGTCCCAGGGACGGTTCTGATCAGTAAGTGACACCATCGCTTTATTCAGGAATCTTTAAGCCGATCCTTAGGAGACCACACACCGAACTCCTAAGCAAAGACAGAGCATGGATTTAGTCTATGTATACTGTATATTTGCTCATTTTCTCCAGCTCATGATGATGGTAGATTGGACTGAATATTCATGTCAGGAATCTCAGTGTACCTGCTGTTGTGTTAAGGTTGCCATGATGACCTGTGAAGCTTCTGCAATATTCATAGTTCTCCAATAAGCAACTGAATTAGATATTAAACCCTCCTCCTCCTCGCTCAGGTGTCTGCTATTTGTTTGTACCTTCCATATCCTGATCATTTTTACTATATTGACCATTGTTACTGGAAATCCACTTGTCTCCTGATTTTGGCTCTGACGTTACTTCTCAGACTGACTTTTGGCTCTGACGTTACTTCTCAGACTGACTTTTGGCTTGGATGTTCACCCTCTTGATTTATCCTTCTGCTTCTGATCTGCCTTATATGGGTCCTGGTTTGACTTTAGTTTGTGGAGTGTTTCTTTCTTGTACCACATTTTCTGGTGATAACTTGGACAAATTCAACACAAGTCCATCTGGCTTTGCGGCTGGCGCTGGTGAAGGCATTTAGGTGTCTGGGATCTATCTCTCAGCCCTGTTTAAGATTTAGGCAGCTAGTGCTACTGCTCCCTGTTGTCAGGCAGATTCTGCAATTCTGTAATTTCTGATATTGAATTCCACCCTACATAGTGCTGCGAATACACAGGCAAGTCTTCCAGAAATTAGAATATCCGCATTAATGTGGTGTTTTGTATTGAAGCGCCGATTCGGTTTATGTTCACAATACTATTAAGCGGATCCCCTGCGGTGATACTTTCTGCACAGATACCTAAATAAATGCTGGAAGTAAAATTATACAAGCCTTTCTATTCTCATTTTTGCTCTAGTACATTGAAAGCCTGGGGAAATCTGGAGGATTTTTGCCGGTGAAATGATTGACTTAATTGTCCATGAAAACTTTCCCCAACTACAGGTGTACTCAATTAACATCTCATTAAAGAAAAACCTCTTGAACTGGTAATAAGCCGTCAGCTTTGTATAGTGTAAATGGAGGATATAATTGATAGCCGGAGCCGCGCAGGGTTAAGTGCTTTTAATAACATTTACTCTCTTGAGAAAGTTCACCTTGTGCCATCAATGGTTCAAAAGGAGAAGAAGAAATAATGGTGAAAATAATTAGGAGAAATAAAAAATTTGGTTTTAGATTTTCTGGTTTTATATATTTGAAATTCGTTGTTGCAGAAACGGTTACGTGAAATATACATCTGAAGGTCACCTGATCATATAGAGACAGAGTCTACGTCTCCATCCAGTGGAGCCAACGATCTCACCAACTGGGATGAAGTCATTCTAGAGACTAGTGAGAGTCCCAGATGTAGAGCTAGAAATGTCTGGTATCTCTTGCAGAAACGCCCCTTTAATGCCCCTTTAATCTATTTTAAAGGGGTGATTTAAAGGGGCATTAAAGGGGCGTTTCTGCAAGAGATACCAGACATTTCTAGCTCTACATCTGGGACTCTCACTGGTCTCTAGAATGACTTCATCCCAGTTGGTGAGATTGTTGGCTCCACTGGATGGAGACGTAGACTCTGTCTCCGTGTATTTCTCTGTTAGGGCGCCTTCACATGGCGTAGCGCACCGCTCCTTTAGACACGTATACACGTGTCCGAGCGCGGCGCTTCAATACAGAGCCCATTGATTTCAATGGAAAATGCGCGTATATCGGCACCCATTGAAATTGATGGGCTCTGTTTCGAAGCACCGTGCTCAGACACGTGTATACGTGTCTAAAGGAGCGGAGCGCTACGCCGTGTGCAGGCGCCCTTAGGCACGGCTCAGCTTCTTTTGGCTCTTTCCATGTCTCCATTGTCGAGAAGATCTCTAACCTCGGTAGCAGTCACCTTACCAAGTGGGACAGAGATCTGAGGCCCCTGGTTTTGGAGAAGGTGCCAGTCTCAGAAATGGGATTAACATATATCAAATTGTTGCCAAATTTTTGTCCCATCCTTTACACAATTTATAGCATTTATAGGATATTTCCATCTTATTGTACACAAAATAAAAATAACAAGATCTTGATTAAAAAAAATTCCCAACCATTTCCAAGGTGACTGACTACAAACCAACACTGCGTAGTCTGATATTGCAGTCGTATTCCCTTCTGTTTCATAACGGGCAGATATAAGGGAATAGGACTGCAGGATTGGGATTTTTTTGTAGCCGATTAGCTTGTAGTTACATGAGTCTTTCAACAATTGACTCTGACACATTATTAAAGGGTTATTCCACGGGAAACAGGATGACTGTCTAATCAGTGGAGGTCTGACGACTGGGAACTCCACTGATCATAAGAACCGGCGTCCCATGTGCCCTATATGAATGGAGAAACAGATTGCGCCGCACGTTGCCTCTCCAGTCTGCCACTATAGGTAGCACTACGCTTCTTGTTAGCATTCCCATAGAGATACTTGGAATGGCAGCATGTATGTACAATCTGTATATACAACCAGCTGCTCTATTCAGACAAAGCCCCCATGACCGCTATTCGTATGATCGGCGCTCAATTTCTAGTTAATGTTCTACTTCTTTAATAGCAGTCAAAGAAATAATCTGTGGTCACATGAAACAGAAAACTGATTAAAATAGGGAACCCTCCCCTTACTCGAAATCATCCCCCGTCCTCCTCCACACCCCTGGCCACCTGGAATAGGATTCCCATCAGAAAATTAAAAAAAACCACACACACGTAATGGTCAGTATATCTACACTTACATAATTACATATCGTTACATAGTAGATGAGGTTGGATAAAGACATCAGTCCATCAAGTCCAACCTATAACCCTACAATCCCTACAGTGTTGATGAAAGCCTGGTGTCGCCCTCCATAATCTAGATCAACACATAAGGCTCCCCAATATAGATGCTCTCGAACCAGATGCTAAGTGGTTAAAGTCCAGATAATATCAGGTTATTCCACCAAAAGCAGAATAATAAGTCATATATGCACTGTAGGGTTTTATTACATCCACACAACGCCTCGGCGCGTATCGGGAATACAAGTGACCTCCTTATATCAGGAGTCTGTAGATGGTGGTGGCGTCATCCAGGGATAATCATCTATTTTGTGCCATAGAATATACTGGAACCAAGTGGGTACTGGTACTTATTATTTGCTTCCATCTTCTTTCCACGATCCTTGGACCACTCAAGACCCTTAGGGGGTGGACACAGTGGTGACGTAGTCAACCTGGAGCCAATCTGCCAGACTGAGCTTCCTTGAGCTCACCAAATAAAACGATTCCAACAGTCCCTGGGAAATAGACCATAGTACCCTGCAAATTTGGGCATCCTCTACTGCAGGCTCTCCAGCTGTTGCACAACTACAACTCCCAGCGTGCACAGTGGCTCTGCTGTTCTTGGAACTCCCATGGAAGTGAATGGAGCATGTTGAGAGTTGTAGTTTCACGGCAGCTGGAGAACCGAAGGTCCCCTACCCCTGATCTACTGGATTACTATTGTGTTGGAGCCTGAGCCGACCGGAGGATTCTCTGGTTCTCTGCTGGGTCAGTCCTTGGTCCTTGACTGCTCGGATTGGTCCATTATTTTTCTCTTTACTCAAAATATTGTAACCCATAAAATCCTCCGATGACTAATGTACGAAGAGCATCCGCTTATTTGTTTTCTACAGCAACTGTATATTAATCTTAATAATCTAGCGTCCTAGAAAAAAAAATGAGAAAAGAAATTAAATATGGAGGAATTTTAATCTTCTAATTAAATTGATAGAGAAATGCATCTGCATAACAGGATTGAAGAGCTGGAGGTCATACGCTTTAATAAAGTAGAAATGAGCTCAATGATGAGGATCGTCTCGCGGAGTGACAGGTCTCCCCAAGGTAATTAGTAGGTGTGGTTACCGATCCCGAAATGAATGGAGCACTTGAGCACCTGCAGAGCTGCGAACTCTGGAAATCTTCACTTCTTCCTTGTGAGATCTCCGTCTTGGCATTAGACGCGACTGCAAACAATTAAGCGTTTTAACTGCAATGAATCTCATTATTCTAGTTGAAATAAATGTCCCTGATCTTGGAAGTCCCAAATACTTAGCCCAAGCTGCGCTGAGATAAGAAATGATCCTTCTCCTCGGCTTTGTCAGTTTATCAGCTTTATTGGGCTAATGAATAGTCCTGTACTTTTATCTACCTCGCACTCCGGAACGTTTGCTGAATTTACTGCAGTGCATGGAGAGTTGCGATGCTGCTGGAAGCCATTTTGTGGGCTGCCGAGAAGATGCGACGACCGAGTGACCAAGCGTCATATGCCGAAAAATATCTGGGAAGATTAATGGCGACAAATGGGATTCTCGGAAAATTGCTAAAATTAAATATCATTGAGCGGAGTTGTTTGCTAGAGCTAAGTCTGACCATGTATCAGTGCTATGCAAAAGTTTTAGGCAGGACGAGGGGGGGGGGGATGCTGCACCTTCATTTTAGTTCATCTAAGACAAATTCCAAATTGTTTGGTTTCATTAAACAAAAATATTCTGCTTCCAAAGCCGTTCGCCCATCTCTGTTCCTAACTTGCTGCACCCAAATTGTAACAAAGTAACAATGTTTCTGCAAAAACAGTCAAGACTTTTTGGATTTCAGGGCTCCACATCGTGTTCTTCCTGGTATACTTGTAAATAAAACTCTGTGGCTTTTTAAATATAAGAGTCGGTATGCAGAAATCTTCCCCGAATATAATTAGTAATTAGTTTGCAGGCTCTATAAAATCGCTAGTATTTATAAGGCTTGCAAAATGAATTAGCATATGCAAGAAATAAACATATGCAAATGTAATTCCCTGTGAGCAGCAACCCAAATAAACAAAAAAAAAAAAGAAGCAATTCAGCATCTGTAAAATAAAGTTCTGCTCCGATATCGCAGGTTCTAGTCCGGGGCTATTCTCAATGGGTTTTCACGTTACATTAGTGTCGTAGCTTCGGGGGGTTCAGATGTTTGATGGCAGACGCCTGATCTATTGTGACACTGCTCAGTCCTCCTGTAAACTATATTTAAAGTAACACTCCAGACAACGGTGATACCTAATGGTCTATTGACACGACCTAGCTGAATTTCAAGGATCTGATTGTGTTACTTTTTTGTCTCGTGTAACCTTTCACCTCCATGGCCAGTCATTTTTTCATGGATTAAGGATGGTACATGGCATAGTCATGTGAACAGGCTCTAGTGAAGGGTCCGAGGAGGGCAATACAAGACGCAGGGTTTTCTATCAATTCCTATGTCATGCTCCGCCTCTTAAAGGGGTTATTTCGGGATGACTTTAGCTTACCCTGAATTGGTTAAGCGTTATTACTAATATACACCCCAATCCCTTGGAGCCCCATTCATTACCTGTGCAGAGGGGATCTGGGAAGGTGATGTTCAGACCCCCGGGTATAACTTATCCATCATCTACCAGCCCCATCCAGACCCCCGGTGACATCACTGGACACAGGGACCACCCCCGGTGACATCACTGGACACAGGGACCACCCCCGGTGACATCACTGGACACAGGGACCACCCCCGGTGACATCACTGGACACAGGGACCACTAAGATTCAATCACAGGTGGTGCACCATGATATCATGACTAGGGTTGAGCGATCGGGATCGAGCAAATTGCATGACCGGGATTGGCTGGAAAATGATCAAAAATCGGATTTTAAAAACCATTCTGAAATCTCAAGATCGGATCAACGCTACTCCATAAACATAAAGTAACTAGGGTTGAGTGATCGGGATCGGGAAAGATCAGATCCCAATCGGCGATCGAGCAAATTTCATAATCAGGATCGGCTGGAAAATAATCGAAAATCAGATTTTAAAAACGATCCTGAAATATCAAGATCAGCTTAACCCTAGTCATGACACAATGATTTCTTGGTGGCGAACCTCAAAAATTTCAGGTTTGGCGAAACCCAACATTTTTGGTAAATTAAATTTAAATTAAATTAATTAAGAACACAGATTATTACAAATGGGATCACTTCTAGGGTAACATATATCCCCGTCCTTTGAAAAGCTTAAAAACACATTTATGGCTCCCGACCACTGGAATATTTATGTTGACACTTTCACTTGTGTTATCACTTATCCTTACACACAACAATGTTTACAACATTTGTAATAAGCTGTGTTCTTAATTAATTTAATTTAAATTTAATTTACCAAAAATGTTGGTTTTCGCCAAACCTGAAATTTTTGAAGAAATCATTGTCATGCCTGCAGAGGTTTGGTGTTTACAGGTCACACGGTGAGACATTTGGCAGCCCGACCTTATAGGTTTATTTGGTCTAATGCTCCGTGGATCCGCTGTTGCTCCTACACACTACCCATAGGTTGATAAGTCACTCTAAAGAGATCACAGGGGTCGTAGGATAACACCTTTACCAAAACTTGTTTCCTAACCTTTCTGATCTGCAGGATTTGCCCTGATCATCAGCAAGTGCTATTATTGTGAAGGACAAGTGTGTAGGAGCAACAGCTGATCCACGGACCATTAGACCAAACAAGCCTACAAGGTGGGGCTGCCAAGTGTCGCACCGTGTGACCTGCAAACACCAAACCTCTGCTGCATCACTCCAGGGCTCCAGACGACCTCGGGAAGTGACATCAGCACAAGAACGACTATAGACATAGAAAGCTCAGTAATGAGGCTCCATTTACAATGCCAGAGAGGTATAAAACTCATCGCCACTGGACTCCGGAGAAACGTAAATGTGTTCTCGGGGGTGATGAGCCATGTTTTACTATCTCACAGTCTGGTGGACTAATAAGGGTTTGGTGGATGCCCAGACAGCATGTAAGACTACAGTAAGAGTCGTGGAGAGGAGAGGATAGTTTGGGGCTGTATCTCGGGGTTCGGCTCCTTGTTTTTCTTTTGGATTACATGACTGCTACTATACAAAGACTTTTTGGACAATTGTGTACTTCAAACATTATGGAAACACTTTGGCTTGTTCCTGTCACAAGTCATGTTAATACTTAGTTTGATGAGTTTCATGTGGAAGAACTTGTCTGCACAAAACTGACCTCAATCCCTCTTTAGGATGGATTGTGGAGCTGAGTCTGAGCCAGACCCTTTCATCCAACATCTGCTTGACCTTATGCAACATCCCATATGATGCAACGCAGAGATGGCACAGCGGAGGAGACATAAGATGGCAGCCAGTCATTCCTTCTCTCTCTTGGGTCACAATAACTTTGGCACCAAAAGCTCCTACAGGCCCTGAGATGCATCATTTGGATGGAGGATGCAAATTTACCCTGGGGACTTCCTAGTCTAGATCTTCTGGTTGGTGATCTTTTGGGGTGCCCTTGATTTGAGGTGCAATAAAGACACAGGAAACAGAGTGGTAGTTAAGCTAGCATTGATCATGGGACCGTTACAAGTAGGTGCACAGGGCCATCTACATACATGGACACAAGTGACATCGGCTCTTCACTCCCGGCTCTCGTCCTCTGACCCATTCTATCATGGCGATGGTGAATATGGGTGACCTCAGTTCAGTTCAAGTCCCTTTTCTTAGGACACCAACTTGGTCATTTCTTCAGCCATTATTGGGGAAATGCAGTCTCCTCACTTTGAAAGAGCAACTGGGTCCTTTTTTCAGGGGCCCAATGTTGTTGGGAAACCAGTCTTGAGAATTGCTATTAAACATGTCTACGCTCTGCATATTAACAGCGCCATATAAACAATCATGATTTTGGAATGAGATGTTCTACAAGCATCTATACACTAGTACACTGGTGGACCAGTCCAATCCCAATCACACAAGTGAGAATCATCCCATATATATTATACTCCAATAGCAAGGTATTGGCTCCAAAGTCAGACTGAGCCATCCTCTGCCTTTGGGTTCTTTGTTATTGCAGCGCCTGGATCTCTTGGGGTTCCTCTGTTATACTGATGGACCAGCCCAATCCTGACAACGGCTTTTGTTTCTTACCCACAGTAACATATTCTAACAATAAATGGCCGCCCAACATTTGCAAACCCCTTTGCAGTCAGTAACAAGTAAGAAACTTCCGGATCCAGACAACGTATAGAAGAGACGCCTGCAGAAATGATAAATAATCTGCCGAAAGGGAACATATGGCAAATGGTGATCTATCCCTCGCATCATGCAGAGATTAGAGAAAACCAATAAAACCCTCGGTATAATTTGTTTCTTATACTGTATTAATTAAAGAAGATTTATGCTGCGGGTCTGGTTTTGATCACAGAGAAGCCACTAGAAATTCCTCATTCTATATGCAGTTTTGCAAATTCCTAAAATAATCAATCTCTGCGCTTTTGTTTGTGGCGTTGTGCATGAAAGATCTCTTCTAGGGTAACATATATCCCCGTCCTTTGAAAAGCTTAAAAACACATTTATGGCTCCCAACCACTGGAATATTTATGTTGACACTTTCACTCGCGTTACAATGTTTGTACGTATTAAAATATCGATGGAACAATGAAACGTCAAACTTCAGCTCATGATGGGGAGGCGGAAGGTAGAGCCCAGAACATAAAGAAGAAGGGACGTCTCAAGGTCAGTTCAAGGAGTCCTCTTATATTTGTCATAAATGGGAAGACTAACAGATCGGGCCCAGCCATTGGAAACGTATCCCCTGCCTTGGTAATAGTGATCATATAGGGTGTTTCTACCAAACCGTCCCTGGTCCACAATTATTGGAATGAACGTTACTCAGCCCTTCCAGTTTGGACCAAACTATAAAATTTGTCTGCAAATCTCTCGAATATTTGTGAAATAAACCTTGGGAGGTTCGCCCATCTTTAGTCAGCACCAAAGGGTTTCATTCCACTGGATTTAAGGTTGTTTTGGTGCCCATTATTGGCTTCACCCCATGATCCTTTATTTGGGGACTGGGATGGGCGGCTCTGGCAATGACTTGGTTAATAACCTTCTTCTTACCTGTTATGACTCTTTCCTTCTAGTCCAGGATGATGAATATTATAACACATCACTTCCCAATACTCTTTGGATTTTGGGTGCAGATTTGTAGGTCCTAGAGCGCCCACACTATAGTATGACACATGTACAGCACAAGGCACAGCTTGAGGATGTTTCTATCTCTACAGGAGCTGATTTACAGTCTTGTTGCTTTCATAAGACATTGCAGAACCACAAAATAACAACAAATGTTGCGGCAGCGTTTGGGATCGGCCTCTAGAAAATGAGAATGTGCATTTTCCCAGCAGGGACTTCCCTTGTGAGGATCTGCTAAACAGCTGGAAGACATTTCTCGTTGAGCAATGAGGGCTGGAGAGCTGCAATAGATTTTCCTTTAGCAGGTACTTTAAGCGGAAAGTTCAGGCAATGTCCAAAATTATTGAGTTCTAAATCTTTCAACTTGTTGCTTTTTATAGAAAGATTATACAGACAAAGTGAGACATGTAGAGGATCTTAGAGGCGCCCTCCCCCCTCCATAGCAGTGCAGATACTGTATATTACCATCATAGGATCCCGATGCAGGTGTTAGCCTTGATCAGATGCAAATCCAGAACCCAAGTCCTGAGGGGTAAGAGTACTAACCACTGGGTCACAATGACAAGTCCCTCCCTTCTAATTTGTATCACATTACCAGATATGTTTGCAGTTCCTTCTCTTGGGCCCTACATTCCCAATCTCCCTATGGGGGCCCAATCGTCTCTCTGAGGTCTGCTGCTGTGTTTCCATGTACCCAAAGCCAGTGAGCAGCCTACTGAGCAAGGCCAAGACTAGGTCGTAAGCGACTACAAATGGCGCTGTGCATTGAATGTGGATCTGGCAATATTTGCATGTATTTGTATAGTGGGATCCCAAGTACAACACTGTGTATATATATATATATATGGGCATCCATTCAGTGCTGTATATAAGGTGCATTGCATCCACACTCATCATTAGTAGCCCAGTAACCAGTTTGCTGTCCCCCTAACAGATAACAATACCTACATATCCCTGATTCCACCCATCTCCATTGTGTATTATATTCATTTCTATTCGGTAACGGATGCACATGACATTTCTTTGCATTTACTTTGCTGAAGGAATGATATTTATAACTATGTCACAGCAACACCGAATCCATCTAAATCCGTCATTGCACTCTTCCTCCTACCATATGCCATATGCATAGCAGATAAGATAATATTGTAGCACAAGCCGGTGACTGCCACATGAGTTGTGTAAGTAATGTAAAGCCATGTGAATATAAAGGCGTCCATACAGTGAGACAGCCCTGCTGTACATGATCTCCAGGCTCCGAACACACACAGGGATTCTTATACATGATCGCTAAGCTCATTTACATTTAAATCCACATTTCTTATCTTATTATCCCTTGAAGGTGTGACAAAACATGTCTTAGAACTAGACAGTAACAGAGACTGTAGGATCAATGACTATGTGAGCTCTTATAGGAAGCCCTGACAATGTTCTGTATTATAGCTGGAAAATAACTTCATCTGCAATAACAATACAGAACAATTCTAATCTCCTGGAACTGGGGCTGGACGGGGCGATCGGAGCACCAGACGATCCTCCAGGGGGTCTACCATCTAACATTGTAAGGATTCTACAAAAGGAACCCAAATTTCAAGGGTATTATAGTCTGTTCCCTAGTGCACAAACTTGTTGGAGGAAGCCCACGTGATGATAAAGCAGGTGTCAGTGTCCGCAGCTAATGTCCACAGAAGATGTTAGCGTCGGACTAGCTGTGTTCGTTTGCAATTTGCATGATATTAAATGGGACATGATTTAGTGTCCGTTTACAGAAGTTTCCAATCAGTAATGGTGGGGGGCTGAGTGATCAGTAATGGTGGGGGGCTGAGCGATCAGTAATGGTGATGGGTTGAGCGATCAGTAATGGTGGGGGGCTGAGTGATCAGTAATGGTGGGGGGCTGAGTGATCAGTAATGGTGGGGGGTCTATGTGATCAATAATGGTGGGGGGGCTGAGTGATCAGTAATGGTGGGGTCTAAGCGACCAGCAATGGTGGGGGGGCTATGTGATCAGTAATGGTGGGGGGGCTGAGTGACCAGTAATGGTGGGGGGCTGAGCGATCAGTAATGGTGGGGGTCTATGCGACCAGTAATGGTGGGGGGCTGAGCAATCAGTAATGGTGGGGGGCTGAGCGACCAGTAATGGTGGGGGGCTGAGTGATCAGCAATGGTGGGGGGGTTGAGCGATCAGTAATGGTGCGGGGCTGAGCAATCAGCAATGGTGGGGGGGCTATGTGATCAGTAATGGTGGGGGGCTGAGCGATCAGTAATGGTGGGGGGCTGAGCAATCAGCAATGGTTTGGGGGCTATATGATCAGCAATGGTGGGGGGGCAGAGCGACCAGTAATGGTGGGGGGCTGAGTGATCAGTAATGGTGGGGTCTAAGCGATCAGCAATGGTGGGGGGCTGAGTGATCAGTAATGGTGGGGGGGGGGCTATGTGATCAGTAATGGTGGGGGGGCTGAGCGATCAGTAATGGTGGGGTCTAAGCGACCAGCAATGGTGGGGGGCTATGTGATCAGTAATGGTGGGGGGTCTATGTGATCAGTAATGGTGGGGGGCTGAGTGATCAGTAATGGTGGGGGGTCTATGTGATCAATAATGGTGGGGGGGCTGAGCGATCAGTAATGGTGGTGGGTTGAGCGATCAGTAATGGTGGGGGGCTGAGTGATCAGTAATGGTGGGGGGTCTATGTGATCAATAATGGTGGGGGGCTGAGCGATCAGTAATGGTGGTGGGTTTAGCGATCAGTAATGGTGGGGGGCTGAGTGATCAGTAATGGTGGTGGGTTTAGCGATCAGTAATGGTGGGGGGCTGAGTGATCAGTAATGGTGGTGGGTTTAGCGATCAGTAATGGTGGGGGGTTGAGCGATCAGTAATGGTGGTGGGTTGAGCGATCAGTAATGGTGGGGGGGCTGAGTGATCAGTAATGGTGGGGGGCTGAGTGATCAGTAATGGTGGTGGGTTGAGCGATCAGTAATGGTGGTGGGTTGAGCGATCAGTAATGGTGGGGGGCTGAGTGATCAGTAATGGTGGGGGGTCTATGTGATCAATAATGGTGGGGGGGCTGAGCGACCAGTAATGGTGGGGGGCTGAGCGATCAGTAATGGTGGGGGGCTGAGCAATCAGTAATGGTGGGGGGCTGAGCGACCTAGTAATGGTGGGGGGCTGAGTGATCAGCAATGGTGGGGGGGTTGAGCGATCAGTAATGGTGCGGGGCTGAGCAATCAGCAATGGTGGGGGGGTTATGTGATCAGTAATGGTGGGGGGGCTATGTGATCAGTAATGGTGGGGGGCTATGTGATCAGTAATGGTGGGGGGGCTGAGTGATCAGTAATGGTGGGGGGGATGAGCGATCAGTAATGGTGGGGGGCTATGTGATCAGTAATGCGGCAGCGACTTCACAAAGGACTTCTCAGGCAAGAGACAAATGTCGCAGAGAATAATATTCATCTCTCCGGTAATGGAACGCGACGATAAAGCTAATGTATGAATAATATAATCCAGAACATTTATTTGACCAGATCTACAAGGAATATTTTAGAGCCTTTCGGCGGCTTCAGATCGGTTTAAGTCTCACTTATATTATTAAAGGCCACAAGTCCTAACACTTTCCTAATGAACATAAAGGGGGCGGCTGAAACATTTATGAGTAAAAAAGGAAGGAAATATAAAAGCTTCTTGTATCAAAGTGTAACACAGTGATGTGATAATGTACACAATAGTGTTATACAATGTAACTATACACAACAGTGTTATACAATGTAACTATACACAACAGTGTTATACAATGTAACTATACACAATAGTGCTATACAATGTAACTATACACAATAGTGTTATACAATGTAACTATACACAATAGTGTTATACAATGTAACTATACACAACAGTGTTATACAATGTAACTATACACAATAGTGTTATACAATGTCACTATACGCAATAGTGTTATACAATGTAACTATACACAATAGTGTTATACAATGTAACTATACACAACAGTGTTATACAATGTAACTATACACAACAGTGTTATACAATGTAACTATACACAATAGTGTTATACAATGTAACTATACGCAATAGTGTTATACAATGTAACTATACACAATAGTGTTATACAATGTAACTATACACAACAGTGTTATACAATGTAACTATACACAACAGTGTTATACAATGTAACTATACACAATAGTGTTATACAATGTAACTATACGCAATAGTGTTATACAATGTAACTATACACAATAGTGTTATACAATGTAACTATACACAACATTGTATAGGATTCCTGAAGAAGGCAAACACCTTGGTTGGACTTTACCAGTGCAGGACCTTGTCTGGATTAAGTGACCTCCCCGAGCCTGACAATGTGACATCCCTCATCAAACCCCTTGGGCCCGGGCAGTATCAGAAACATCTCCATATCCAAACTGTAAACCAGAGATCACCATGGGAGATCTGAAGCCCTTCTCCCTAACCAGGCTCCTCGTACTGTCAATCTACGGTAGGGATATCAGGGATGTGTTTGCATTGGATTGCAATGGACTTCAATACTGAGAACCATAAAACAAACTTGTATCCAACACAATGAGGAATTTCAGGCTGAGAATAAAATCTATTTCATTTCGTTCATCTTTGAAATGGAGATTCTTTGAGCTTTGTGATTTGTACTTTGCACAGACCTTGATTTTCTTTGCCGAGCCGTCGCACTGTCCACCGCGGTGGAGTTTATCTCGATTGCCAGAGCCGTAATGACGAAGGCGTCGAGAGCTTCACATCTCAAGTTCAGTTGTATCATAATTGATTTCTCTGTAATACTTCAGAACTGCAGATCAAAGACTGTTTATTTGTTTTCATCTCTATCTTTAAGTGCACTTAACGAACATTCTTCTGAGAAACCAATATACGTCGAATCCTCTTCTTCTAAAACCGCCATGCGAGTAATGGCTCTGTAATACGCGCTGCCCTTCTACGGAGAGCGACCGTCGCCTTCTGAACCTTTAAGCATCTTACGTCTTCTTCACTTCTCGTAAACATTTTGCTTTAAGTGAACACTTTGTGCACATGGAAGGCCGTCACCCCAAGTCTTACATTCTATATTTGGTCTTTTACAAGGTTTTTAGATGCAAGTTATACTATTAGAGCTAAAATAGTAAGCAGAATGTGAACAGGACCAAGTAATATATTCATGTGAGTGAGACATAAAGGGTTAAAGAAGACCTTTCATCACCTCCAGTGGTTCCCTTACACTGATTCCCGGCACAGTTGTAATTCTTTTCTCTAGCCTTCTCCTCACTTCTGTTAGTTTCATCATCATCATAATCATCATCATCATACTCTCTACTGCCAAGTGGGCAGTCCTTGGCTGGATCAGACAGATAGGGACCACCCACCTGACAGTCATGATTAGGAACTGGTCTTTCATTGTGTTTTTTTTTTTTTTTGCTAAATTTTGGATCTCTTTAAGGGGTTAACACATAAAAAAAGCTACACCACTTTGGTACCCCTGGAATCATACCGACCCATAGGAGACAGGTGACAGGTCATTGTAGCTTCACATTGATCTCTGTAAAAACAAAGCCCATAAGAACGTCGCACAAATGTGGTTTTTCTCCATTTCCACACCATTCTGAATTTTTTCCAGTACATTGTACATGAATATTAATGGAACCATTATGAAGTACAACTTGACCTGCCAAAATTAAGCTCTCCAAAGGGTCTGTGAAAGGAAAATTGATGGTGTTTAGAAGGCGGGGAGTCAAGAACAAAAACCAAAACCAAAAAATGGCTATGGCGGTAAGGGGTTAAAGAACTCATGAGTCCTGCAATAACCTAGATTTTATATTTGGGTAAGAATTAAGAAGAATATTGGGGGGGAATTCATCATTCCAGATTTTTGACATAGAAGGATGATCTTGAGTTGCCCCTTTGGCAAGGGGGCCTTTCTTGCTCCAAACTTGCACCACAAGCACTGATCCAAACCAAGTTAGAATAGAAATCTACTCCAATTCATATCCTAGAATACATCAGTCTTAAAACGTCTACCCTATTATTTTATTCTACAGGAACTAGAGGTCCTATCAGTAGCCTCCATAGATGATGGAGACCCCATAGCAAAGACTCAAATTAGACTCTTCACATTCTCATTGACCCTCCTGGAAAAACATCCGGCCAGACTTTTCTCCAAGTATCTTGTCCACGTCCTTGTTTGTTCTCAGCAGCACCCAAACAATCGGGGTAAGATCACTTGGAATGGGCCCTTTCTATGGCCTGACCCCATAACACATAAATCCTTTGACTTTTGGAAGTCTTGAAAAACAAGCGGCAACAATGTAACTATTGAATCTTTGTATCAACCTGACGCATTTAATAAGCTGTGAAATGTTGATCCTTGTTCTTCAGTGTATGCTAGAAATATCTGAACTATCTTTGTGAAAACCTAAATTTGTGTTTTAAAACTATTGGCCACAATTGTACGTAAAGGTTTCAATTATGGATTTGGCGTCAATGGTTTTTTTTTGCTTTTTTTTAGAAACCCAGCAGTTTTGTTTTTGATTTCTTTGATTTTCTTTTTCTCTTGTATTATTTAGAGCCGAGTGTTTCCCTGCAATATCATCCATTTACATGTGATTTAGATAACGCGAGGCCCAGATCCGGTACAAGACTGTTGATAAACACTTTCCTTGCCTTATATTATGGCTTTTTGTCATCCACTGTAATCTCAAATATACTGGAAAGTAGTGATTTTGGAATGACAATAATTACCGGTTATCATGGCAGATATAAGTGAGAGTTTGAAGACATAAGTACAGTGTTTGAGAAACAGTTACATAACTTCCAATGTACGACGGCGAACATTCAGCGGCGGGAAACAGGCGGATAGACTGCGAGAGCTCGGCAGAATAAATATTGGGGATTAGAAGTCATTACGTTTATGCATCTGAGTCTTTGTAAAGATTATACAAATTCTCTGACTTCAGAAAGGCAAATAAGTTACAAGTATAGGACAAGATTTCAGGATTGCAGGTCGGTCAAATGCAGATTTGCAAAAGTTCCTGTCTATGCAGACCTATGTGTATACAGGGAATTGCAAGCACTTGACTGGATGTAATGTATCAGGTGACCTGCAGATACAACCTGTGCTTAACTGTTGATGGATCTGACGGACGTGTCATCACTTACTCTGATGGGAAATTCCCCCTACGTACAACCTACATCTGGAAATACATAGTGACCTGCGGTCACTGGAGCCGTTTGCTCATGGTGATCAGAACATATCGCTTGCTTGCTAACCTGTCACTACCATCCAACTGGCCCATATAAGTCAGTAGAAGAATAGAACATTGTCTAATCTGTCAGCAAGAGAACAGGTAAAACCTGTAACTATAGTCCTGAAGTTGCATTATATGACCTGATCTCACATTGGATTTGCTTTTTGTAGCCCTTTTTATTCCAGGGTGTTTTTTGGTATTCTCCATCAGGTAGCCAGGACGATTTTCATCCTTACGATTTGGCCAATAAAATTGGAGATAAAAGGACCCAGCTCGCTATCGCCACAACTGGAATCCAGTACAAGGATCTCACTGCAGACAAGTTTATATTCAGATGTAGCAAGTGCCAAACCAATGTCAGACCCCGCGGTTACTGTAGCAGCCCTAAGCCATTTACATAGCACGTCATTCATACAACTTGAAACTTTGAGTCGGAAGGGAAATTATTACACACTGGGGTCTAATAGGTGGAGGTCCAGGAGGGGTGAAGAAATCGGGATGTGTTGTAGCAGGTGGCCAAGAGCCTCAATGTGCAGACGGTGGGAAATTCCCTTTACATACAAATAACTAGTGACCCCTGGACTGGAAATCTGCAGCTGTTTACTGGTGGAGTTCAGGTGTATCCAGGATGACAATGTGACACCCTGACCTGTCACTGCCTCCCAAATTACCTGTGTCAGTCAATATAGTCATTACATCGACTAATCAATCAGCGAGACCAAGACAACGAACAACTCGGAGCAGAGATTCCCATCACTTGTCTGTATTATGGACCTAATATATCTAGGCTTGAAGCTTCTGGACATATCCTGATCGTAAACATGATTTTCTTCCTTTGTTTAAATCCTTTGCTCCTGGGATTTTCAGTATTTTGGACCTCTGATATATAAAGGATAGAGATGAGCGAACACTAAAATGTTCGAGGTTCGAAATTTGATTCGAACAGCCGCTCAATGTTCGTGTGTTCGAACGGGTTTCGAACCCCATTATAGTCTATGGGGAACAGATACTCGTTAAGGGGGAAACCCAAATCTGTGTCTGGAGGGTCACCAAGTCCACTATGACACCCCAGGAAATGATGCCAACACCTCTGGAATGACACTGGGACAGCAGGGGAAGCATGTCTGGGGGCATCTAACACACCAAAGACCCTCTATTACCCCAACATCACAGCCTAACAACTACACACTTTACACACTCAATACCACCTCTCTGACAGTAGGAAAACATCTTGAAACATGTGTATTTGGCACTTGCAGTGAGGAGAGCTTGTCACCAGCAGTGAATTTGGCCCTTGTAGTAAGTTGAGGTTGGCACCAACATTTGTTTTGAAAATCAGGGTGGATTGAGCCTCTAACCAGCAGAGTTTGGGCAAATTCATGGTGGAGGGAGCCTCTAAAAACCCCCAGTTTGGACCAATTCATGGTGGAGGGAGCCTCTAAAAACCCCCAGTTTGGACCAATTCATGGTGGAGGGAGCCTCTAAAAACCCCCAGTTTGGACCAATTCATGGTGGAGGGAGCCTCTAAAAACCCCAGTTTGGGCAAATTCATGGTGGAGGGAGCCTCTAACCAGCAGAGTTTGGGCAAATTCATGGTGGAGGGAGCCTCTAAAAACCCCCAGTTTGGACCAATTCATGGTGGAGGGAGCCTCTAAAAACCCCAGTTTGGACCAATTCATGGTGGAAGGAGCCTCTAAACAGCCCAGTTTGGGCAAATTCATGGTGGAGGGAGCCTCTAAAAACCCCAGTTTGGACCAATTCATGGTGGAGGGAGCCTCTAAAAACCCCAGTTTGGACCAATTCATGGTGGAGGTAGCCTCTAAAAACCCCAGTTTGGACCAATTCATGGTGGAGGGAGCCTCTAAAAACCCCAGTTTGGACCAATTCATGATGGAGGGAGCCTCTAAACAGCCCAGTTTGGGCAAATTCATGGTGGAGGGAGCCTCTAAACAGCCCAGTTTGGGCAAATTCATGGTGGAGGGAGCCGCTAAACAGCCCAGTTTGGACCAATTCATGGTGGAGGAAGCCTCTAACCAGCAGAGTTGGTGGAAATCAGGGTGGAGGGAGCCTCTAACCAGCAGAGTTATGGGAAAGCAGGGTGGAGGGAGCCTCTAACCAGCAGAGTTGGTGGAAATCAGGGTGGAGGGAGCCTCTAACCAGCAGAGTTGTGGGAAAGCAGGGTGGAGGGAGCCTCTAACCAGCAGAGTTGGTGGAAATCAGGGTGGAGGGAGCCTCTAACCAGCAGAGTTGTGGGAAAGCAGGGTGGAGGGAGCCTCTAACCAGCAGAGTTGGTGGAAATCAGGGTGGAGGGAGCCTCTAACCAGCAGAGTTGTGGGAAAGCAGGGTGGAGGGAGCCTCTAACCAGCAGAGTTGTGGGAAAGCAGAGTGGAGGGAGCCTCTAACCAGCAGAGTTGTGGGAAAGCAGGGTGGAGGGAACCTCTAACCAGCAGAGTTGGTGGAAATCAGGGTGGAGGGAGCCTCTAACCAGCAGAGTTGGGGGAAATCAGGGTGGAGGGAGCCTAGTATTAGCAGAATTGTGCAACGCTTATGGTGGATGAGTATGAGGATGCGGAGGAATTGGAGAGGTTGAGTACAGACATGGAGTTTCATGTTGGGGTGCTTTACACAGGTGGGCACAAAAATGAAGGCTCTATCCAGTGGTGGTTCATTTTTATCAAAGTGAGCCGGTCGGCACTCTCAGCTGACAGACGGGTGCGCTTGTCAGTGATGATGCCACCGGCTGCACTGAACACCCTCTCAGATAGGACGCTGGCGGCAGGACAGGACAGCACCTCCAAGGCATATAGGGCAAGTTCAAGCCACAGGTCCAACTTCGACACCCAATACGTGTAGGGCGCAGAGGGGTCGGAGAGGACAGGGCTGTGGTCGGAAAGGTATTCCCGCAACATGCGCCTATACTTCTCACGCCTGGTGACACTAGGACCCTCCGTGGCGGCACTTTGGCGAGGGGGTGCCATCAAGGTGTCCCAGACCTTAGACAGTGTGCCCCTCGTTTGTGTGGACCGGTGAGAACTTGGTTGCCTACTGGAGGAACTGCCCTCCCTGCCGCCAACGTCACATGCTGGAAACATCTCCATCATATTCTGCACCAATTGCCTGTGGCAAGCATTGATGCGATTGGCCCTCCCCTCTACCGGAATAAAAGACGAGATGTTGTTTTTATACCGGGGGTCAAGGATAGCAAAGATCCAGTACTGGTTGTCCTCCATGATTTTGACAATACGCTTGTCGGTTGTAAAGCACCCCAACATGAACTCAGCCATGTCTGCCACAGTGTTAGTTGGCATGACTCCTCTGGCCCCACCGGAAAGTTCAATCTCCATTTCCTCCTCATCCTCCATGTCTACCCATCCGCACTGCAACAATGGGACGATTCGAAGTTGCCCGTAAGCCTCCTGTATCACCATCACATCATCAGACAACTCTTCTTCCTCCTCCTCCTCCTCCATTAAACGCAGTGAAGCGGACAGATGTGTGGACCTACTCTCCAGCTGTGACGGATCGGATGCTATCCCTAACTCCTCTGTGTGATCTGAGTTATCCCTGATGTCAATCAGGGATTCTCTCAGAACACACAAGAGCGGGATTGTAAGGCTCACCATCGCATCCTCAGAGCTCACCCTCCTTGTGGACTCCTCAAAGACCCGTAGGATGTCACAAAGGTCTCTCATCCATGGCCACTCATGGATGTGAAACTGAGGCAGCTGACTTTGTGGCACCCTAGGGTTTTGTAGCTGGTATTCCATCAAAGGTCTCTGCTGCTCAACCACTCTATTCAACATCTGAAACGTTGAGTTCCAGCGTGTGGGGACGTCGCACAAAAGCCGGTGTTGTGGCACATGCAGGCGTTGCTGGAGAGATTTTAAGCTAGCAGCGGCTACTGTCGACTTGCGAAAGTGGGCGCACATGCGCCGCACTTTCACCAGTAGCTCTGGAACATTGGGGTAGCTCTTTAGGAAACGTTGCACCACTAGGTTGAAGACGTGGGCCAGGCATGGAACATGTTGGAGTCCGGCAAGCTCCAGAGCTGCTACCAGGTTCCGGCCGTTATCACAAACGACCATGCCTGGGCCCAGGTGCAGCGGCTCAAACCATATTGCCGTCTCATCGAGGAGGGCATCCCTCACCTCGGAGGCAGTGTGCTGTCTGTCCCCCAAGCTGATCAGCTTCAGCACAGCCTGCTGACGTCTACCAACGCCAGTGCTGCAACGTTTCCAACTCGTAGCTGGGGTCAATCTAACAGCGGAGGAGGAGGCGGTGGCGGAGGAGGAGGCGGTGGCGGAGGAGGAGGCGGTAGAGGAGGAGGAGGAGGGGGGTGTTCTTCTCGTGTCCCTGCCAGGAATGTTAGGCGGGGAGACGAGGTACACCGGGCCAGTTTGGGAAGCAGTCCCAGCCTCAACTACATTCACCCAGTGTGCCGTCAGTGAAATGTAGCGTCCCTGTCCGCATGCACTTGTCCACGCGTCGGTGGTCAAGTGGACCTTTGTGCAAAGCGCGGAACTAAGGGCCCGCCTGATGTTGAGTGACACGTGCTGGTGCAAGGCGGGGACGGCACACCGGGAGAAGTAGTGACGGCTAGGGACGGCATAGCGAGGTGCCGCAGTTGCCATCAGGTCCAGGAAGGCGGGAGTTTCAACAAGCCGGAACGCCAACATCTCCTGGGCCAGCAGTTTAGCGATGTTGGCGTTCAAGGCTTGCGCGTGTGGGTGGTTAGCAGTGTATTTCTGCCGCCGCTCCAATGTCTGAGAGATGGTGGGTTGTTGTAAAGAAGCGCCTGATGGTGCCTTTGATGGTGCAGGAGAAGGAGATAAGACAGGAACAGGGGAGGATGAGGGAGAAGTCAACAAAGTGGCGGAGGCAGATGAAGTGGTGTCCTGGCTCGTCCTCTGGAGTGCATCGCCAGCACAGTCAGCAGTGGCAGTGGCAGAGGCAGTGGCAGTGGCGTGAACGGCAGGCGGCCTTTGTCCTGCCGTTGCTGCCTGCCACTGATTCCAGTGCTTGGATTCCAAATGATGGCGCATTGAAGTGGTGGACAGGTTGCTCTTCTCAGAGCCCCTAATCAATTTCGAGAGGCAAATTGTGCAGACAACACTATATCTGTCCTCGGCGCATTCCTTGAAAAAACTCCACACCTTCGAGAAACGTGCCCTCGAGGTGGGAGTTTTTCGGGGCTGGGTACGAACTGGAACATCTTGGGAGATTCCGGGTGTGGCCTGGCTTCGCCTAAGCTGCTGACCTCTGCCTCTGCCTCTAGCTACCCTTTTTGGTGCTGCACCTGCCTCAACATCCACACTACTTTCCCCGCTTGACATCCCCCCTGTCCAGGTCGGGTCAGTGTCCTCATCATCCACCACTTCCTCTTCCAACTCCTGTCTCATCTCCTCCTCCCGCACAATGCGCCGGTCAACTGGAAGCCCTGACGGCAACTGCGTCACATCATCGTCGATGAGGGTGGGTTGCTGGTCATCCACCACCAAATCGAACGGAGATGGAGGAGACTCTAGTGTTTGAGCATCTGGACACAGATGCTCCTCTGTTAGGTTCGTGGAATCGTGACGTGGAGAGGCAGGTTGAGGGACAATGAAAGGAGCGGAGAACAGCTCTGGGGAGCAGGGACAGTTGGGGTTATTGTTCTGTGAAGCTTGGGAATTTTGAGAGGAAGGAGGACAAGACTGTTGGGTAATAGGAGGAGAGGAGGCAGAGTCTGACTGGCTGCTGACAATGTGCTGTAAGCGTTCTCTGACAGCCATTGCAAGACCTGTTCCTGGTTCTCGGGCCTACTAAGGTTTGTACCCTGCAGTTTAGTTAATGTGGCAAGCAACCCTGGCACTGTGGAGTGGCGCAATGCTTGCTGCCCCACAGGAGTAGGCACGGGACGCCCTGTGGCTTCACTGCTACCTTGCTCCCCAGAACCATTCCCCCGACCTCGCCCACGGCCTCGTCCACGTCCCTTTCTGGGAGCCTTGCGCATTTTGAATTCCCAGTTAGAAATTGGCACTATATACCAGTAGCAAAAATTGTGGGTGCACGTAACCCCAATATATTCTTTGAATTCCCAGTCAGACAATGGCACTATATGGCAGTAGCAAGAAATGAGGGTATTTGTAACCCCAATATATTCTTTGAATTCCCAGTCAGACAATGGCACTGTATACCAGTAGCAAGAAATGAGGGTATTTGTAACCCCAATATATTCTTTGAATTCCCAGTCAGACAATGGCACTATATACCAGTAGCAAGAAATGAGGGTATTTATAACCCCAATATATTCTTTTAATTCCCAGTCAGACAATGGCACTATATACCAGTAGCAAAAATTGTGGGTGCACGTAACCCCAATATATTCTTTGAATTCCCAGTCAGACAATGGCACTATATGGCAGTAGCAAAAATAGTGGGTGTATATAGCCCCAATTCTATTGCTAGGGGACTTGCAGTGTATTTCTGGGGTGAAGGTGGGGGGGCACACCGTTGGAACGGGTATCGGGGGTATATATCGGGTATACGGGAATACACTGTCAGTGTATTCCATTCAGGATCCTGGGAAAGCTGGGTTGCGGCGATTGAGCCCGTCAGTGCCACGTTACACTGACAAGCTTCTCCCTGGAATTTAGCTCTTACAAGAGCTGTTGGTTGTCTTCTCCTTCCTATCCTAGCCTGTCCCTGCCTACCCAGAATCTAAGCCCTAGCTAGCTGGACGGAAACCTCCGTCCTCGGTGAATTGCAAGCTCAGAATGACGCGAACCTGGGCGTCGCTGTTCTTTTAAATTAGAGGTCACATGTTTTCGGCAGCCAATGGGTTTTGCCTACTTTTTTCAACGTCACCGGTGTCGTAGTTCCTGTCCCACCTACCTGCGCTGTTATTGGAGCAAAAAAGGCGCCAGGGAAGGTGGGAGGGGAATCGAGTAATGGCGCACTTTACCACGCGGTGTTCGATTCGATTCGAACATGCCGAACAGCCTAATATCCGATCGAACATGAGTTCGATAGAACACTGTTCGCTCATCTCTAATAAAGGACAATGTTCACAATTCTGAGATGTACAGAAAATGGAGAGACAGGAGCCGGCGCATCGTCACCATATACATTAGTATCAGTCTATGGGATAAGCGGTAAACTCATCACAAGTTGAAGCATCCTATAAAAAAGCTGTTCTAGAAATATTAGGATTAGAAAAATTCTAATCAGCAGAACAAAAAGATCTAAAAATTACACAAATATAATCACAAAGTGCCCAAACCAGAAAGATTCATCCCATATCACGGACGCTGTAAGAATAAAGATATCAAAGTAGCCAAAAGGTCGGTTCTTTGTCATTTGGCCTCACCAAAAATGTTTTTTTTAAATGTGGTCAAAATGTCAGACATTCCTCAAAATGGAAAAAAAAAACTACTTTCTATTGCATAAAAAGAATCCTCACGCAGTTTCTTACCTGGCAATATTAAGAAGTCCATATCAGAGTGCCAAGACGTTGATGACCCACTAGGGCAGTGACACACAGCCGCTGATGTCAGCAAGAAGGCTGTATAATGTCATGGAGACCCAGGAAAGAAGATCAGACACCCAGTGCCGCACCTCCCATGAGGCGACCTGAAGCGAGCGCTTCAGGCGGCACTATGCCAGGGCCTCAGGGAGGGCGGCATTTTTTCTTACCTAAGCCAGTCCAGGACAAGCTGTCCTGGACTGGCTTAGTACGGAGCGGTGGATTGGGGAGGCCGCTGAAGCAGTGCTGCTCCAGCAGCCTCCCCTCACACTCAGGCAGAGAGCAGGCCTGCTCTCATGCCTGTGAACGGCGCTAAGCCCCGCCCCCTCCGCTAAGCCCCGCCCCTCCCCGGCGGGGGGGGGGGGCGGCTTTCTCTCGTTCGCTTCGGGCGGCGAGAGGGGCAGGTTCACCCCTGCAGACATCACAGTGGAGCCCTGGAAAGAAGACCAGATACCACAATAGATCCCGGGAAAGAAGAAGAGCAGACACCACAGTGGAACCCGGGAAAGAAAACCAGACACCACAGTGGAGCCCTGGAAAGAAGACCAGACACCACAGTGGAACCCAGGAAAGAAGACCAGACATCACAGTGGAGCCCTGGAAAGAAGACCAGACACCACAGTGGAGCCCTGGAAAGAAGACCAGACACCACAGTGGAGCCCTGGAAAGAAGACCAGACACCACAGTGGAGTTCTGGAAAGAAGACCAGACACAACAGTGGAGTCCTGGAAAGAAGACCAGACACCACAGTGGAGCCCTGGAAAGAAGATCAGACACCACAGTGGAGCCCTGGAAAGAAGACCAGACACCACAGTGGAATCCAGGAAAGAAGACCAGACACCACAGTGGAGCCCTGGAAAGAAGACCAGACACCACAGTGGAACCCGGGATAGAAGACCAGATATCACAGTAGAACCCAGGAAAGAAGACCAGACACCACAGTAGAACCTGGGATAGAAGATCAGAAACCACAGTGGAACCTGGGAAAGAAGACCAGACACCACAGTGGAGCCCTGGAAAGAAGACCAGACACCACAGTGGAACCCGGGATAGAAGACCAGATATCACAGTAGAACCCAGGAAAGAAGACCAGACACCACAGTAGAACCTGGGATAGAAGATCAGAAACCACAGTGGAACCTGGGAAAGAAGACCAGACACCACAGTGGAGCCCTGGAAAGAAGACCAGACACCACAGTAGAACCCAGGAAAGAAGACCAGACATCACAGTGGAGCCCTGGAAAGAAGACCAGACACCACAGTGGAGCCCTGGAAAGAAGACCAGACACCACAGTGGAGCCCTGGAAAGAAGACCAGACACCACAGTGGAGTTCTTGAAAGAAGACCAGACACAACAGTGGAGTCCTGGAAAGAAGACCAGACATCACAGTGGAGCCCTGGAAAGATCAGACACCACAGTGGAGCCCTGGAAAGAAGACCAGACACCACAGTGGAACCCAGGAAAGAAGACCAGACACCACAGTGGAACCCAGGAAAGAAGACCAGACACCACAGTGGAGCCCTGGAAAGAAGACCAGACACCACAGTGGAGTTCTGGAAAGAAGACCAGACACAACAGTGGAGTCCTGGAAAGAAGACCAGACACCACAGTGGAGCCCTGGAAAGAAGATCAGACACCACAGTGGAGCCCTGGAAAGAAGACCAGACACCACAGTGGAACCCAGGAAAGAAGACCAGACACCACAGTGGAGCCCTGGAAAGAAGACCAGACACCACAGTGGAACCCGGGATAGAAGACCAGATATCACAGTAGAACCCAGGAAAGAAGACCAGACACCACAGTAGAACCTGGGATAGAAGATCAGAAACCACAGTGGAACCCGGGAAAGAAGTCCAGACACCACAGTGGAACCCGGGATAGAAGAGCAGATATCACAGTAGACCCCGGGAAAGAAGACCAGACACCACAGTAGAACCTGGGATAGAAGATCAGAAACCACAGTGGAACCCGGGAAAG
Organism: Leptodactylus fuscus; assembly: GCF_031893055.1. Taxonomy (NCBI): domain Eukaryota; kingdom Metazoa; phylum Chordata; class Amphibia; order Anura; family Leptodactylidae; genus Leptodactylus; species Leptodactylus fuscus. The sequence goes on along the minus strand of NC_134272.1, from coordinate 3,952,681 downwards.
AAGACCAGACACCACAGTGGAGCCCTGGAAAGAAGACCAGACACCACAATAGAACCTGGAAAAGAAGACCAGACACCACAGTGGAGCCCTGGAAAGAAGACCAGACACCACAGTGGAACCCAGGATAGAAGACCAGACACCACAGTGGAACCTGGGAAAGGGGAGCTTGTCTAGAGCCCCAGATAAAATTAACAAGCTGTGCTTTTAAAAACGTGACTTTTGCGCAGTTTTTTCTTGTATAGTTGAGATTAACCAAATTCTCATTCACTTTGCTTCTACTGCAAGACGCCGCGTTTTTTTCAATGTATTACAAAAATGGTGGTTTCTGTAACTTGTGTCCCTTAAGTGTATTTGTAACTTCCCACACCTTCCTTGGCCTCCAGTTATTGTACTGAGACCCCCTGGAATAATAATGACTCCTATGTACGAACTCCACAAATTTCAGATTCAGCACAAACCAAAATGTTTGGAAAATTCGTAACAAACTCAGTTCATTATAAATCAGTTCTTCATTCCTATATATAACAATGTGTCAAGATAAACTTTGCTACCTATCTACATCATCACTGTGGTGGGAAATTCCCCTCACATACGTAGTGCCCTGCTGTTTGCTATAGGCGCCTGCACATGTTTTCCATCTTGGTTGCAGGTGGATCATTTCCTTTTCAGGATTTTACAGATTGTGTGCGGAGCCGTCATCGCCATCCAACGGCCCATATGAGTCAATATAGTATTTACCTCGGATAATCCATCAGCAAGACCAAGAGAAGAGGCAAAAACTGCTCAAAGACTTACAGATATTTTACTTTTTAGTATATAATCTGATCTTAAATACAGTTTGTGTTTATTGAAGTTTAACCCTTTTGTAGTCTGGGATTTGGGGATATTTTGCACCTCTTGTCCCCAGGACAGTTTTCACCCATCTTTGGGTTGTGCAAATAAAATGTAGCTGCAGCCGAGTGTCCTTATGGATTTGCGGCAGCTCTAATCACTATGGCAGGGATCTCTCCATCTACACCATGGCCACCCCACCCCAAACACAGACAGACCCTGAGCCGGTACAGACTGAGCACCCACAACCTGGAGATGGCGATAGGGCAACACAGGCAGACGTACAAGCCACGGGAGAACAGAATGTGCCAACACTGCGACCAAGGGGCCCTAGAAGACAAGACCCACTTCCTGCTACACTGCACCAAATACTCAGCTGTGAGGAGTCCACCGTGGAGATCGCTGCCTAATATTTGTCCACCTGCCACCAACTGAGCGGAAGATGAGACCCCAAGGATTATTATACCCCAAATCACCCACCCATTCACCCATCCATCCATCCACCCTACGTCTGCCCTACCCCCCCCCATGCCAATCACCCCCACCCTATCTATTCGGACGCACCATTAAAGCTTCTTTGATTCTTGATTCTCCCAGACTCTCCAGCACTCCACAGGGCTGGTGCAGTGCAGAGGCAGCCTGCAGGGTGTGGATGGTGGTTGTACGGTTCCCAGGGAGCGGGCAGAGCGGGGCAGAATTTAGGCAATATTTATGGGGTTGGACAACATCAATGAGAAGGTTGCCACCAAGCATGTCATATTTATCATTATTTATACATGCATTATGCCAGAAATCTTTGCAAAGAGCTGGAGTATCTTGTATTAGTTTAGCTGCATGAACCCTGGAGGATGCAATTCATTTATGATGTCATAAATTAGACATAAACTATGGTGGGGGCAGGGACTATCATGACCCGTGAGGAAAATGCTGATAAATTGGCCCAACATGTGCGACCAGCCTGAGCAGACTCATACGGTATATCATCACTTACTCTACTGGGAAATTCCTCTTACGTACAAGGTACATTTGTTAGGACATAGTGACCTGTGTTCTGGATATCTGGAGTTGTTGACTTACGGGATTCAGGCGTATCGTTTACTAGGTAGAACTTGACATAATACACACTGACCTGTCACTGCCATATAACTAACCCATAGCAATAATATTGGCTAATCTATCAGTAAGACCCAGAGAAGAGGAAAAAGACTTAGGCATTGCTGCTGGAAAGGTGTAAATGTTGTGCTTTTGTTTATAGGGTTTTGGATATTTTGCACCTCTACCAGTTCTGTGTATGTTCAGATGTGACAAGCACCAAACAAACCTTTATGGGGGTACTATATTATTTGCATAGCGTGCCAAGGGCCCAGACAGAAAACAAGATGGCTTCATATTGGTGCAGATCGGTCATCTTTGTTAAAGGCAATTCCTAGTGAGAGAAACAGCGGCCACTGGTGGTAGATTAGCAAAATACATCAGGATTCAGACGCCCGTCCCCTCTCCTGACCTGTCTATTTTACTGAATAATGCCTTTCCCCATGAATAATATTGATGAAGAATCTTTTTCATGAGTCACCTTTGTTACAAATTTTCTGAAAATTTAGAGTTCTACTTAATCCCAAATTTTTGGGTATTCACCTTGTAAAGATCCAATAAAATGTAGGCTAGATGACTAGTTGCTATTGTCTGTTTAAGGGGCCTTTTTCTGGGCCTCATAACAGCATCCTTTGGGGTTCTGATCCTCTTCCCAGGACATCTACAGTATCATCTTCTTCAGTCTATGATAGTGCCTCAGTGGCCATGCTGGGCGCACCAATGCTGTTATGCTTTGTGGCTCAACCCCAATACTCTGATTGGTCCTCAGAGGTGACCTGAGAGATAAATAAGATGGAGGCCAGCCCAGGAAGAGCATGCTGTCACCCAGCCCAGGAAGAGCATATGGTCATCGAGCCCAGGAAGAGCATGCTGTCACCCAGCCCAGGAAGAGCATATGGTCATCGAGCCCAGGAAGAGCATGCTGTCATTGAGCCCAGGAAGAGCATGCTGTCATTGAGCCCAGGAAGAGCATGCTGTCATTGAGCCCTGGAAGAGCATGCTGTCATTGAGCCCAGGAAGAGCATGCTGTCATTGAGCCCTGGAAGAGCATGCTGTCATTGAGCCCAGGAAGAGCATGCTGTCATTGAGCCCAGGAAGAGCATGCTGTCATTGAGCCCTGGAAGAGCATGCTGTCATCGCGCCCTGGAAGAGCATGCTGTCATTGAGCCCAGATAGAGCATGCTGTCACCCAGCCCAGGAAGAGCATATAGTCATCGAGTCCTGGAAGAGCATGCTGTCATTGAGCCCAGGAAGAGCATGCTGTCATCGAGCCCAGGAAGAGCATGCTGTCACCCAACCCAGGAAGAGCATGCTGTCATTGAGCCCAGGAAGAGCATGCTGTCATCGAGCCCAGGAAGAGCATGCTGTCATTGAGCCCAGGAAGAGCATGCTGTCACCCAACCCAGGAAGAGCATGCTGTCACCCAACCCAGGAAGAGCATGCTGTCACCCAACCCAGGAAGAGCATGTGGTCATCGAGCCCAGGAAGAGCATGCTGTCATTGATCCCAGGAAGATCATGCTGTCATCGCGCCCTGGAAGAGCATGTGGTCATCGAGCCCAGATAGAGCATGCTGTCACCCAGCCCAGGAAGAGCATATGGTCATCGAGTCCTGGAAGAGCATTCTGTCATCCAGCCCAGGAATAGCATGCTGTCATTGAGCCCAGGAAAGTTGAGTGCATTTTTTTATTTTTACCCACATTCCCAGCCCTCCATTTCTTATACAATAATAACAATTTTACCCTGCAAAGTAAATCTCATCAGGTTCATCAACCACTAGTGGAATTCCTCTGTTGCTCCTGGAATCACATGAATAAAATGACAACTTCATGTTACCATTCTTTATCATTTAGATCTGTCCTTGTACACACTAACGTCCATCAATGTATTGATACATTCCACAAAAAGAAACAGATTAGAACCGCGAATCGCCAGCGTGTCCACAAGGGCCAATGATCCAGAGGAGCCTTCATAGTCCAGGCATTAGCCGTACACAAGGGCGTTTAGTAAGTGAAGGGAAGACGCCTTGTCTTTAAGCGAAGAACTCCTTCATACAGCCTGTCACTATGCTAGATTATCCACGACCATCCCAGAGAATTAGATTATTATTCCAGAATGGCAAGGTTCACTTTACTCCGGCCATTACTTCCGTACATGATGGATAGATGAGACAAGAAAGCAAAGCTGCATGTTAAACTGCCAAGAGGCCATTAGGAGAAAAGCAATTCTCAAACCACTGTCAGAAAACAAAGGAAAGGCTGCACTTAAAGGCTTTCAGAGAGATCATTAAGTGAACTATAAGCCTGCCCCAAGGCAAAGGCAATGATGTCCTGGCCTTACGCCTAATGTTCAATACTTATCATACTATAGCATTCACCACATCAGCTGCCGAAAAGGTGAATTGTGGAAAGGACGGACCCGCTTTACTGAAGGGTTTCCCTGCAAATGTATCCTGATATCAATTTGCAGACAATTGAAAGTGAAACATTGTTGCAACATAAATCATTTAAAACTTAGCAGAATTCTAAAGATTTTCTCCAGTCATCTTAGTGGTGACATCTTTGGTTTCCATTGGATATGACCATGAATGCCGGAACTTTCTATAGTCCGGGACTTGACAGAAACCCAACAATGATTTATTGTGATTTATTATACATGTAATTATTATACGTGTCTCTGCCTGATAATATTCCATAATAAAGATATCAGAACTGATTGAGGCACCACTTTTAGGAGGATGCATGGGTGCCACCATTTTGTTGTTGATCCTCGGTGTCCGGTTGTGGCAACCAGATACCAAGACTGCAGGTCTCTGCAATGCACTTCTATTACAGGCTGCTCTATGCAGCCTGCAATGCAATTGCCGGTACTCTGCAATGTGATACAACATTTTAGCATTGTAATACATTGCATTAGTGATCAGACAGCGTGGGGTTCAAGACCACTAGGGGGTCTAATTAATACAGTCAAAAAAATATATTTTTAAAAATTAAGAAATTAAAAAATCAAGTCACACTTCCCCCTTAACAAGACTGATTGTTCAAAAATGGTGCGGGGTGGGAGAGAAAATTCTCAGCGGATTCTAAGAACTGGAATTGGTGGATTTGGTGAAAGATTCTCCTGATAGTATCCATCACATCCCTGATATCTGCTAAACTCAAGGTATTACTATGACCCCCCGTGTATTACACAGACAGCTCCATTGGGGGCGCTATGTCTCTTGCTATACAGACATCATGCACACACCTTTGCCCTGTGCTGGACTAATCCTGACATGACACAGACCTCACAACAATAAAAAATCCTGCTAAAAATATACTAGCGCAACGCAGGCGTTCTGTGAAAGAATAAATCTTCGCCCCTCCCGTTACTTACATTTACATTGTCATTTGCAATTTCCCTGCCACTTTAAATTCCTTAATAATTGCTTATTAAATTGCCATCAGCGCGAAGATGATAATTTCAAGCAGAATCACTTGTCACTTCCTCAAATTATATTACAATGAAGACAGAAAATAGATTCTTGTGTTACAATGGAAGTGAGATCCCACAAGTGGAACGTGACATCTGGATTGTGGAAAAATAAGAAAATAACAAATGACAAACAAGACAAAGTAAGGAGGAGGCTGCGGAGTCCTGAAGGAAGTCTCCCACAAGGAGAGCTCAATAAGTGATCACTTGGCTGCCGGCACAATACATTGCTATTCTGCTGTATTGCCGTATACTGGACATGATATTAAATGCTTCTTGGGTCCTGTCTGGATGTAATGGGCATCTCTACATGATTCCTGTGCAGTTGGAGTTTTTCTCTAGTCCCTAACATTCCTGCGCAATCAGTGCAAGGTTCTCTATTGTCAGGTGGGTGGAGTAGACAGTCAGAGACCGCCTATCTGACAGTAGAAAGTCTAAATGCATATTAAGTGCTAAAAGTAACAGAAATGACTAATACCTGTACCCCAAGGATGGTGCCTTGTTCTGGATCGATGATGTTATATTATTTTTTTCAATGTCATTAAATTGTAAAGCGATTCTGCACACTAGAAGAATCAGCACAACCAATGCAAGAGGGGTAATGGCCAAACCAAGCAAAAGTCTGTCTGGGAATGGCAGGGGCTAGAGAAAAAACATAACTGTGCCAGAATAATTCAGGGAGAGCCTGGGGAAGGATGCAAGCATTTGCAGTTAGCGGGCAGGTACATGGCAGGTGCAGGACCCTGTTCCAATTTTCCATTGGTCAAGGGGGTTTAAGCTGAACTTTTCACACCAGCATTTGACTCTGTCACCCACCTGCCATAGCTGTATGGCATATCTGAGAATAGCGTATGTGGAGTTTTGCTTGGTTTGGCCATTACCCCTCTTGCATTGGTTGCGCTGATTCTTCTAGTGTACAGAATCGCTTAACTATTTAACGATATCGAGATAATAATATAACATAGTCGTTCTAGAACAAGGCGCCATCCTTGGGGTACAGGTATTAGTCCCAATAGCAAAACAAAACAAATCTGCCATTGCCCCATAGGTACAGTGAAAAAGCAGGGTAAGGTCTTGTCCCATCCCAGCAATGTGTCATCTCCTTTACATGAGCCTTGCTGGGATGGGTCAGTAAAGTACCCGGCTTTCTCTGACTCTTCCCATGGAGCGCTGCCTGATATTTTTTGCCTATGTAATGATGTAGTTAGAATCATCAGTTATGAAGTGACACAATAAGCCTTGCTGTACAGGAGTCTGAGAAAGTTGGGTAAGAACTGTGGAACAATATTGCTTATAATCCCGACTGCCTAGAAGTCGATAAAACTATAAGGATGGAGTAAACATTTTCGCTTCTGTAGAAGACTTTGTAAGGAGACTTTCTTATCTTTTACATTTGGTTTTAGAATTTCTGTCTGCGAGATCTTCGAGTCCAGATAAAGATTTATCTCTGCCGTACAGCACAGCCATATGTGATAGCCATATGTTCCCACTGATGTATTAATCTACAAATATTCCTCTAATAATCTCTGAGCTAAAACACCACGGCCACCGTGTAAGCCGTAAGAGTGACGGCGAGCGGGGAACAGGCGCTACAGTATGACAGGGGCGAGACAGCAGGGACACAATGGGGTTCATGTATCAGGACAGGACTCTAAGAAAGGAGTCACCAAAGTTTAACCCTTTACTGTGATGATTACACGTCTTGGTCAGTAATTCTCAGAGTAGACATGAGCTTACTATTGCTCTGTATGGTACTGCAATATGGTGCCCGTTTTATTCCATAGGCTCATACTGTAGCCCTATGTTCCTCTAGTATTTTATCCCATTATGTTAATGCTTTCTCAAAGACAGGGCATTTTCCATGTTATCTTGTATCATGGAGGTATAAGTGGGAGAATAGAGGGTCTTCTTCTATATAGGAGCACATCAGGCACCTACAGGTCTGTAATGGTACCCAACGGCGATATACATGAGCCCTTACTATACGCTAGAGCCGTCATAGTTGAAGACATAAGACTGTGTTATAGTGTGAACCCTATTGCATCTTATAAGGACCACTAAGCCTAAAAACCTAGACAGAGAACCCAGAATACAAAGCCTGATATAATATCTCACCCACAGTGTTTGTCTCCTTACATACAACACAGGCAATAACTTCCTCGGATCTCTCGCGTCTTCTCCTGGCAGAGAGCTGCGGCGTAGTAATGGTGGATGGCGCACAATTATTGCTGTAAAGCAGTGGGGAGAGGCTCCTGCTGCAGCCAATTGTCTCACAGTTAGACACAAACATGAGAGGTGGGAAAGAGGAAATGGACGATATCTTAAGACACACAGAGAAGATCTTGATATATTTCCCATCTTTTGTTGCAACATGAAAGAAATTAAGCAGAAAGGTAATTAATGGAGGAATTTCTCTGATGTCATTTTTTTTATGTTTCACGCCCAGACCAACAACAAAGGTTCCCGCCATAGCTGGGCTTCCTATGAGCTGCGCCATTGATACATTTCTGTAATTGTGTTACAATGTTACTTCTTTTATCCGCACTCTTTTACTGTCAGGTTTCACGGATAACACAAAGATGGCGCACCATTACATCAAAGCCGAACATTGTTTCCAGCCCTCGTAGTTAGTGCTGGATGTTGAATATTGGACCTGAGGGTTGCAGTTTATTCCACAATGTAGGCAGACAAAGACATCAAAGTGGAGTTTTCTATAAAGTGTTATGTAAGGTGAGAACAGCAGTGTTTCTGAAGAATAATCTGAAAAGAGATTGCAAAGTCTGCACACCAGGGGGAAACGTTCGCATTCACCTTCTATCAGTGCTGAGAGCGTTGCACACACGTGTTTGTGCACATGATCCTGCACGCTCACTCACACTTATCATGGCGATAGGATGGCAGGGTAGCAAGGGCATAGCACAGACCCCCAAGCTCGCCACGTCTGGGTGCACATTAGGTACTGATGAATTGGTTGACTGTTAGTGTAGCATTGGCGGGCATTATACAGTACATGGCAGCATAGACGTACCGCAGTATATTACAGATGCAGCTGATAGACGGCACGTTTACGATGAATAATTTCTGGATTATCGAGTGTCAGATTAATGGATTAAAGATACAGCAAATGCAACAGGACATTTCAGCTTTTCCCATTGTAACTATTCAAGTCCAAAGTCCTTAACAATTTTTTGTTCATATTTTTTGTTTATATTATTCATTATACATACCTCAGCTGCTGCAGAACCTCTATTTGCAAGTTGGAGTAACAGTTCTTTTCGAACTTGGATTAAAGAACATTATTATTTAGGATTGACATGTCCACCAGTCCAATGTAATATTATAGAGTGTCAGCAAATCCCTGGACAGGCAGCAGCTCCCAACTCAACCACTAGGTGGCCACACAGTCACATAAAGACGTCTTGTGAAAGAATATCAAAAAACGAATGATGTTTTCAGAAGCTGTGCCATACTGCGCCTCCTCGTCAAAGTGTACACAGAAATCCATTTGCTATAGAGTTGTGGACCGTTCTTACAGGAAACTTTGCTGTGACCTTTGCCCTTTGGAGGAGGAGTCCTGAGAGTGATGATCCGGCCCCCACAGATACAGCCCTGATCTCATCATCATCCAGTCTGTCTGGGAGGACATGAAGAGAGAGACGGATTGGAGCCGGCAACATCCACAGAAGATTTGGGCTTAGGGAATAACCTCCCTGCCCAGTCCTGCCAAAAACTGTCTGCAAGTACCGAGAAGAAGGCAAAGGGCAAAGGTCACACCAAATATTGATGGGATTTACATTTCTTTTTTCTTCATTTTGTAAAAGTGCCGTGCAAAAGTTTTAGATATTTGTGCTGAAAAGTAAGAATGCTTTCTGAAACAGAAGGGTTAATAGTTTATTTTGGTCAATATTTGGTGTGACCTTTGCCCTTTGCCTTCCATCAGTTCTATAGATGGATATATAGCAAAACGCTGCTTCAAAGATTTCCATTTCTTCCGATAAAATATGAGTGAGTGTAGTCCAATCCGTCCCCCTCCCCCACACACAGGTCCATGTCAGACTTCTCTCTGCCCTCCTCATCATCATTCCGCACAGTGGCGAGTCCGGGGACACGGCCATACATCAGACGTCCATTAAACACGGCCAATTATGCAGATTCTCCTAAATTCATTTTGAATGAAAAGGAAGATGGATTGCGAAGACAAAGTATTTACATAGGGAGCGATTCTCCTGATCTCTAAATTGCAGGCGCAAATCGAGAATGATGGTGGTCGTGTTTGCAAACTTCATACCTGAGGAACGAAAAGCTTTGTCAATATAAGAAAATGACGATGTACAATGCCCTAAACTGATGCAAGGGGCTCGTGTACGGCCGACGCTACCGAGGCTGCTGGAAAAAGAAGGAATTGCCAATCAGTGGGGGTCAATACCTAAAGGGTTAAAGGGTCATGCAGCCCGAATGTTACAGAACTGCTGACAACTCCATGGCAGTCTGGCCGCCCCTCCCCCTTATGGGGGGTGTCGATAGCTGCCATTTTGGTATCGCTAGCTCCTGTTTGCAGTCGCTGTGTTAAGGTTTTCATGAAAACGCAACAAATTCTGCTCGGGTCTGCAAAGCCTGTCCGAACTTTAAGATGCAGCCACCAGCAGAGATCTGCCTTGTCTTCCAGTTCAGGGTTTAGGTGGGCTAGTTACTGAAGTTCCGTCTTGTGCCTGTGATTGTCTGGTGCAGTTTGGCTCCTTACTTGACGAGATAAGACTTGTTTACTGCCGACCTTCTGGTTCTGATTTCTGGACTATTCCCCTGTTTAACCTCCTTGGCTTCTAATTTGGATTTGGTTGTGACTTCTTGGATTTGACCTTGGCTTGGACTTCCCTCTGTTAATAGTTTTGGCTACTCCTTTCACTCCTGGCACGACCTTGGCTTATTCCTAAGGTGGCTTCCTAAGGTAACTGATTTTGTTCTTTATACCTTTAAGTGTTCTTGTTTGTCTATACTTGTCTCGGGTTGTGACCTGAGTCCCGAGCGGCCAAGTCCATCCTGCCTCGCAGCGGGCTCCGGTGAAAACTTCAGCTGTGCCTTAGGCTTCATATTTTGCAGTTTACTGACCTAATCTGTTCCTGGAGCATTTTAGGGAATATCTAGCTGGGAGTTGCACATACTACAACTCCATTATAATAGATACAAAACATAGAAGTCCCTGTGTATAGCCATAGAGGCAAATGCTAAAGTATTGTCAGTCTGCAGTCACCACTAGGGGGAGCTAATGGCAGATAAACATCCATGTGCTTCTACCACAAACACAGATGTAATGTATCAATGTATCTATGTAAGCTCAGGATAGATACATAGTTGCAATGACTGCAGCATCGATTCGGCAGAATATCATCGACTACATTTTAGGGTGTTTTATAAAACAAATATTCAATGTGCTGTATTTCATCTGTTTCATCTGAAAATATGAAGATCTCTTCCACGCTGTCACAGATAAATACATAATCGCTATTTATTGTAAGATGGCTTTCCAGGGAAGTAAAACACACGTAGCAGATTTACATTACACAAGGCAGTTCTGTGTAGTACAAACAGTTCTGGGGTCTATCAGACGTCTCAAGCAATTGGAAATACAATAGGATCATGAATTATTAAAGGGGAGATTAGCTCCCATATGCCTGGAGACGCTTCCGTTTTTTGCTTTTTGCGCTAGTCTCTGGGGTCTCGAAAATATTTCCATAAGGCACCGACTATAACTGCACCATTACTGCTTATGTGTTATAGAATACTGCGAGGGCGAACATCATTATATCAGATTGGTGGGATCTGACCCCTGGGACCCCCACAGATCAGCTGCTTGAAGAGACCAGGTGAGCTCTGCGGCCTCTTCACTGAACTCGGAGAATGGTGCCGTATATTATATCGTGACTGTGCTTGGTATTACAGCCACAGACCCACTGCCCAAAGTGACAGAATTGCCGCGCTGGTTCCAGTATGGATAACTAGGGACCCCACGGCTGCTATAGGGCCCTTTTGCACTTTTGTTAATACAGCCCCTCTAACAGATGCATTTCATCTAAAAACAGCGCCACACCTGTCCGCAGGCTGTGTCTGATACTGCAGCTCATCTCTTACTGTAATGAATGCGGCTGACCCGCAGTACCAAACACAACCCATGGACAGGTGTGGCGCTGTTTTTGTAGCCATTGTTTTCTGATACTTCCTACAGTAGAATACTAATAATATAACCAATCCTTTTCATCCTTCTCTGCGTACATCGGGACGTGGACATGTTGTGATGGATTTTTTGGCAGAGTTGTAGGAAAACTCTTGCGTGGACTGTTGTGAAGTGAGTGAAGGCGGCCGCTGAGCTGACCATCAGAATCAGAAGTTTCCCTTCCCCGCGAGCCGCTCGTGACGTTTACCTGACTATTATTGTTACTGAGAACAGATGGAAAATCTTTTTTTCTTTCCTGACCACAAGTCATTAGAATTTCTTTCCCGCTGCTTTGACCTCAAAGTGGAGTCTCGATAAAGAAGTTTCTCCATCATTAGGAATTAACAGGTTGAGCTTCTTGTTAAAAATGGAAGCAGCATCAAGTGTGTACAGCGGCACATGGGAGGAGATTTCAGTAATGTGAGAGCCCAGCGTGGCGCCGCCATCTGCCGCAGTCACCGACTCATCACAACCCGCGCTACCTTCATCTTCCTTACGAGACCCCGACTATAATATCTATACAGAGATAGGGCCGCCTCGCTTATGGGATTTAACCCCTTGGACACCAGGTCATTCTGACATTCCAGCGAATTTTTTGGGAGATTTTTCTCTGTTTTTCATAATTGTTTGCTTTCTAATCCCACAAGTAGATTTTTTCAAATTTTGAATGATTTTACAAAGAAATTTACCTGCATAAACCCGTGTAAGTGATGGTGCTATCCTCCGCGCTCCCAAAGGGATTGCCCAGAATTTATAAATTTATAGCTCATCCTTAGAAAGCCTATAGATGTCTGATCGGTGCCGACATCAGGTGGACCCCACGCAGATCAGCCATATAGAGTCACTGCAAAACACCTGTTCTTTGCACTGTGGCCCCGTGTCTAGTCTAGTGGCCGGGCCCTGCTGCTGACGCTCGGCTCACATTGACTTCATGAATTGTATCAAACTTTAGAGAAGAGGAAACATCACACATGGAATAAATTCTTCCAATCGTCACATTTATTTTGGAATGTCGCCTATGTCTTTATTTATTTATATTGGATCCTCATCAATATACTGGTTTATTATGAGATATAGATTACTAGATATAGATACATTGTGAGATATAGATAACTAGATATAGATACATTGTGAGATATAGATAACTAGATATGGATACATTGTAAGATATAGGTAAATAATATGGATACAAATCAAATCAAACAAGCTTCATATTAGATTAAACATTATGCAGTACAAGGCTCAGCATTGCCCCCTTACATTAGATGAAACATTATACAAGGCTCAGCATTACCCCCTTATATTAGATGAAACATTATACAAGGCTCAGCATTACCCCCTTATATTAGATTACACATTATACAAGGCTCAGCATTACCCCCTTATATTAGATTACACATTATACAAGGCTCAGCATTACCCCCTTATATTAGATGAAACATTACACAAGGCTCAGTATTGCCCCCTTATATTAGATGAAACATTACACAAGGCTCAGCATTACCCCCTTATATTAGATTACACATTATACAAGGCTCAGCATTACCCCCTTATATTAGATGAAACATTACACAAGGCTCAGCATTGCCCCCTTATATTAGATGAAACATTATACAAGGCTCAGCATTGCCCCCCTTATATTAGATGAAACATTATACAAGGCTCAGCATTACCCCCTTATATTAGATTACACATTATACAAGGCTCAGCATTACCCCCTTATATTAGATTACACATTATACAAGGCTCAGCATTACCCCCTTATATTAGATTACACATTATACAAGGCTCAGCATTGCCCCCTTATATTAGATGAAACATTATACAAGGCTCAGCATTGCCCCCTTATATTAGATGAAACATTATACAAGGCTCAGCATTACCCCCTTATATTAGATGAAACATTATACAAGGCTCAGCATTACCCCCTTATATTAGATGAAACATTATACAAGGCTCAGCATTGCCCCCCTTATATTAGATTACACATTACACAAGGCTCAGCATTGCCCCCTTATATTAGATGAAACATTACACAAGGCTCAGCATTGCCCCCTTATATTAGATGAAACATTATACAAGGCTCAGCATTGCCCCCTTATATTAGATGAAACATTATACAAGGCTCAGCATTACCCCCTTATATTAGATGAAACATTATACAAGGCTCAGCATTGCCCCCCTTATATTAGATTACACATTACACAAGGCTCAGCATTGCCCCCTTATATTAGATGAAACATTACACAAGGCTCAGCATTGCCCCCTTATATTAGATGAAACATTATACAAGGCTCAGCATTACCCCCTTATATTAGATTACACATTATACAAGGCTCAGCATTGCCTCCTTATATTAGATTACACATTACACAAGGCTCAGCATTGCCCCCTTATATTAGATTACACATTATACAAGGCTCAGCATTGCCCCCCTTATATTAGATGAAACATTACACAAGGCTCAGCATTACCCCCTTATATTAGATTACACATTATACAAGGCTCAGCATTACCCCCTTATATTAGATTACACATTATACAAGGCTCAGCATTGCCCCCTTATATTAGATGAAACATTACACAAGGCTCAGCATTACCCCCTTATATTAGATGAAACATTACACAAGGCTCAGCATTGCCCCCCTTATATTAGATGAAACATTACACAAGGCTCAGCATTGCCCCCTTATATTAGATGAAACATTATACAAGGCTCAGCATTACCCCCTTATATTAGATTACACATTATACAAGGCTCAGCATTGCCTCCTTATATTAGATTACACATTACACAAGGCTCAGCATTGCCCCCTTATATTAGATTACACATTATACAAGGCTCAGCATTGCCCCCCTTATATTAGATGAAACATTACACAAGGCTCAGCATTACCCCCTTATATTAGATTACACATTATACAAGGCTCAGCATTACCCCCTTATATTAGATTACACATTATACAAGGCTCAGCATTGCCCCCTTATATTAGATTACACATTACACAAGGCTCAGCATTGCCCCCTTATATTAGATGAAACATTATACAAGGCTCAGCATTGCCCCCCTTATATTAGATGAAACATTACACAAGGCTCAGCATTACCCCCTTATATTAGATTACACATTATACAAGGCTCAGCATTGCCCCCTTATATTAGATTACACATTATACAAGGCTCAGCATTGCCCCCTTATATTAGATGAAACATTACACAAGGCTCAGCATTGCCCCCTTATATTAGATGAAACATTATACAAGGCTCAGCATTACCCCCTTATATTAGATTACACATTATACAAGGCTCAGCATTACCCCCTTATATTAGATTACACATTATACAAGGCTCAGCATTACCCCCTTATAGTAGATTACACATTATACAAGGCTCAGCATTACCCCCTTATATTAGATTACACATTATACAAGGCTCAGCATTACCCCCTTATATTAGATTAACCATTATACAAGGCTCAGCATTACCCCCTTATATTAGATTACACATTATACAAGGCTCAGCATTACCCCCTTATATTAGATTACACATTATACAAGGCTCAGCATTGCCCCCTTATATTAGATGAAACATTATACAAGGCTCAGCATTACCCCCTTATATTAGATGAAACATTATACAAGGCTCAGCATTACCCCCTTATATTAGATGAAACATTATACAAGGCTCAGCATTTCCCCCTTATATTAGATTACACATTACACAAGGCTCAGCATTGCCCCCTTATATTAGATGAAACATTACACAAGGCTCAGCATTGCCCCCTTATATTAGATGAAACATTACACAAGGCTCAGCATTGCCCCCTTATATTAGATTACACATTATACAAGGCTCAGCATTGCCCCCTTACATTAGATGAAACATTATACAAGGCTCAGCATTACCCCCTTATATTAGATTACACATTACACAAGGCTCAGCATTACCCCCTTATATTAGATGAAACATTATACAAGGCTCAGCATTACCCCCTTATATTAGATGAAACATTATACAAGGCTCAGCATTGCCCCCCTTATATTAGATGAAACATTATACAAGGCTCAGCATTGCCACCCTTATATTAGATGAAACATTATACAAGGCTCAGCATTACCCCCTTATATTAGATTACACATTATACAAGGCTCAGCATTACCCCCTTATATTAGATTACACATTATACAAGGCTCAGCATTGCCCCCTTATATTAGATGAAACATTATACAAGGCTCAGCATTGCCCCCTTATATTAGATGAAACATTATACAAGGCTCAGCATTGTCCCCTTATATTAGATGAAACATTATACAAGGCTCAGCATTACCCCCTTATATTAGATGAAACATTATACAAGGCTCAGCATTGCCCCCTTATATTAGATTACACATTACACAAGGCTCAGCATTGCCTCCTTATATTAGATGAAACATTACACAAGGCTCAGCATTGCCCCCTTATATTAGATGAAACATTACACAAGGCTCAGCATTGCCCCCTTATATTAGATTACACATTACACAAGGCTCAGCATTGCCCCCTTATATTAGATTACACATTACACAAGGCTCAGCATTGCCCCCTTATATTAGATGAAACATTATACAAGGCTCAGCATTGCCCCCTTATATTAGATGAAACATTACACAAGGCTCAGCATTACCCCCTTATATTAGATGAAACATTATACAAGGCTCAGCATTGTCCCCTTATATTAGATTACACATTACACAAGGCTCAGCATTACCCCCTTATATTAGATGAAACATTATACAAGGCTCAGCATTACCCCCTTATATTAGATGAAACATTATACAAGGCTCAGCATTACCCCCTTATATTAGATGAAACATTATACAAGGCTCAGCATTACCCCCTTATATTAGATTACACATTACACAAGGCTCAGCATTGCCCCCTTATATTAGATGAAACATTATACAAGGCTCAGCATTGCCCCCCTTATATTAGATGAAACATTACACAAGGCTCAGCATTACCCCCTTATATTAGATTACACATTACACAAGGCTCAGCATTGCCCCCCTTATATTAGATGAAACATTACACAAGGCTCAGCATTACCCCCTTATATTAGATTACACATTACACAAGGCTCAGCATTGCCCCCTTATATTAGATTACACATTATACAAGGCTCAGCATTGCCCCCTTATATTAGATTACACATTACACAAGGCTCAGCATTGCCCCCTTATATTAGATGAAACATTACACAAGGCTCAGCATTACCCCCTTATATTAGATTACACATTATACAAGGATCAGCATTACCCCCTTATATTAGATGAAACATTATACAAGGCTCAGCATTGCCCCCCTTATATTAGATGAAACATTATACAAGGCTCAGCATTGCCCCCCTTATATTAGATGAAACATTATACAAGGCTCAGCATTGCCCCCCTTATATTAGATGAAACATTATACAAGGCTCAGCATTACCCCCTTATATTAGATGAAACATTACACAAGGCTCAGCATTGCCCCCTTATATTAGATTACACATTACACAAGGCTCAGCATTGCCCCCTTATATTAGATTAACCATTATACAAGGATCAGCATTGCCCCCCTTATATTAGATGAAACATTACACAAGGCTCAGCATTGCCCCCTTATATTAGATGAAACATTATACAAGGCTCAGCATTGCCCCCTTTATATTAGATTACACATTATACAAGGCTCAGCATTGCCCCCCTTATATTAGATGAAACATTATACAAGGCTCAGCATTGCCCCCCTTATATTAGATGAAACATTATACAAGGCTCAGCATTGCCCCCCTTATATTAGATGAAACATTACACAAGGCTCAGCATTGCCCCCTTATATTAGATTACACATTATACAAGGCTCAGCATTGCCCCCCTTATATTAGATTACACATTATACAAGGCTCAGCATTGCCTCCTTATATTAGATTACACATTACACAAGGCTCAGCATTGCCCCCTTATATTAGATTACACATTACACAAGGCTCAGCATTGCCCCCTTATATTAGATTAACCATTATACAAGGCTCAGCATTACCCCCTTATATTAGATTACACATTATACAAGGCTCAGCATTGCCTCCTTATATTAGATTACACATTACACAAGGCTCAGCATTGCCCCCTTATATTAGATTACACATTACACAAGGCTCAGCATTGCCCCCTTATATTAGATTAACCATTATACAAGGCTCAGCATTACCCCCTTATATTAGATTACACATTATACAAGGCTCAGCATTACCCCCTTATATTAGATTAACCATTATACAAGGATCAGCATTGCCCCCCTTATATTAGATGAAACATTACACAAGGCTCAGCATTGCCCCCTTATATTAGATGAAACATTATACAAGGCTCAGCATTGCCCCCTTTATATTAGATTACACATTATACAAGGCTCAGCATTGCCCCCCTTATATTAGATGAAACATTATACAAGGCTCAGCATTGCCCCCCTTATATTAGATGAAACATTACACAAGGCTCAGCATTGCCCCCTTATATTAGATTACACATTATACAAGGCTCAGCATTGCCCCCCTTATATTAGATGAAACATTACACAAGGCTCAGCATTGCCCCCTTATATTAGATGAAACATTATACAAGGCTCAGCATTGTCCCCTTATATTAGATGAAACATTACACAAGGCTCAGCATTACCCCCTTATATTAGATTACCCATTATACAAGGCTCAGCATTGCCCCCCTTATATTAGATGAAACATTACACAAGGCTCAGCATTGCCCCCTTATATTAGATGAAACATTATACAAGGCTCAGCATTGTCCCCTTATATTAGATGAAACATTACACAAGGCTCAGCATTGCCCCCTTATATTAGATTACACATTACACAAGGCTCAGCATTGCCCCCTTATATTAGATTAACCATTATACAAGGCTCAGCATTACCCCCTTATATTAGATTACACATTATACAAGGATCAGCATTGCCCCCTTATATTAGATGAAACATTACACAAGGCTCAGCATTGCCCCCTTATATTAGATGAAACATTATACAAGGCTCAGCATTGCCCCCCTTATATTAGATTACACATTACACAAGGCTCAGCATTACCCCCTTATATTAGATTACACATTATACAAGGCTCAGCATTGCCCCCCTTATATTAGATTAAACATTATACAAGGCTCAGCATTGCCCCCTTATATTAGATTACACATTATACAAGGATCAGCATTACCCCCCTTATATTAGATGAAACATTATACAAGGCTCAGCATTACCCCCTTATATTAGATTACACATTATACAAGGCTCAGCATTGCCCCCCTTATATTAGATTACACATTATACAAGGCTCAGCATTGCCCCCTTATATTAGATTACACATTATACAAGGCTCAGCATTGCCCCCCTTATATTAGATTACACATTATACAAGGCTCAGCATTGCCCCCTTATATTAGATTACACATTATACAAGGCTCAGCATTGCCCCCCTTATATTAGATTACACATTATACAAGGCTCAGCATTGCCCCCTTATATTAGATGAAACATTACACAAGGCTCAGCATTGCCCCCTTATATTAGATGAAACATTATACAAGGCTCAGCATTGCCCCCTTATATTAGATTACACATTATACAAGGCTCAGCATTGCCCCCCTTATATTAGATTACACATTATACAAGGCTCAGCATTACCCCCTTATATTAGATTACACATTATACAAGGCTCAGCATTGCCCCCCTTATATTAGATTACACATTATACAAGGCTCAGCATTACCCCCTTATATTAGATGAAAGATTATACAAGGCTCAGCATTGCCCCCCTTATATTAGATTACACATTACACAAGGCTCAGCATTATCCCCTTATATTAGATTACACATTATACAAGGCTCAGCATTGCCCCCCTTATATTAGATTACACATTACACAAGGCTCAGCATTACCCCCTTATATTAGATGAAACATTACACAAGGCTCAGCATTGCCCCCTTATATTAGATGAAACATTACACAAGGCTCAGCATTGCCCCCCTTATATTAGATTAAACATTACACAAGGCTCAGCATTGCCCCCCTTATATTAGATTACACATTATACAAGGCTCAGCATTGCCCCCCTTATATTAGATGAAACATTACACAAGGCTCAGCATTACCCCCTTATATTAGATTAAACATTACACAAGGCTCAGCATTGCCCCCTTATATTAGATTAAACATTATACAAGGCTCAGCATTACCCCCTTATATTAGATGAAACATTATACAAGGATCAGCATTGCCCCCTTATATTAGATGAAACATTATACAAGGATCAGTATTACCCCCTTATATTAGATTAAACATTATACAAGGCTCAGCATTGCCCCCTTATATTAGATGAAACATTATACAAGGCTCAGCATTACCCCCTTATATTAGATTACACATTATACAAGGCTCAGTATTGCCCCCTTATATTAGATTAAACATTATACAAGGCTCAGCATTGCCCCCTTATATTAGATTAAACATTATACAAGGCTCAGCATTGCCCCCTTATATTAGATTACACATTATACAAGGCTCAGCATTACCCCCTTATATTAGATTACACATTATACAAGGCTCAGCATTACCCCCTTATATTAGATTACACATTATACAAGGCTCAGCATTACCCCCTTATATTAGATTACACATTATACAAGGCTCAGCATTACCCCCTTATATTAGATGAAACATTATACAAGGCTCAGCATTGCCCCCTTATATTAGATGAAACATTATACAAGGCTCAGCATTGCCCCCTTATATTAGATTACACATTATACAAGGCTCAGCATTACCCCCTTATATTAGATGAAACATTATACAAGGCTCAGCATTGCCCCCTTATATTAGATTAAACATTATACAAGGCTCAGCATTGCCCCCTTATATTAGATTAAACATTATACAAGGATCAGCATTGCCCACTTACATTACATTAAAACCACAACAAAATCTGCCACCAAACAATCTGTGTTTCTGCCCCATGGACCTAAGTGTGA
The DNA here is from genome assembly GCF_031893055.1 of Leptodactylus fuscus. Taxonomy (NCBI): domain Eukaryota; kingdom Metazoa; phylum Chordata; class Amphibia; order Anura; family Leptodactylidae; genus Leptodactylus; species Leptodactylus fuscus. The sequence continues at coordinate 3,932,025 of NC_134272.1, read as the reverse complement.
TATTCTTTCACATTGTTGCAGCGCTGCCTTAGTCTTGTTTTATCCTTGGTGGATCTTTTTGGGCAGAGACCTGTCCCATCACCCGCACGGCACTCCGATGAACTTTCTATAGACAGATCATGTCATTTTGCAGCTAGAAGTTGTTCTTTGGAGTCTTGTAATTGCCAGGAATCCACCATTAGCAGCGCCACTTTCCGGGCCTCTCAGTGTTGTGTCGGGGAGAGGCGCGCGGCTCGAGTACAAACAAGTGACTAATTTTAGAGGGCGATTATTCCCCATTTCTCGGCCTCCGTCATTTACATCCTCTCTTGTGCTGTTGTCGAGCCATTCAGTTACCATGACAGATAATGAAATATAATGTACAGCCAAAAACAAATGCCCAGAGACGGGCGCGCAGGCTGATAGCGCTGTTAATATTAGTGGGCCGCAGAGATGGAGGTGAATTTATCCAATTACACTTGACAGACAGCAGACAAGAAAGTAAGTGGATGTGCACAAGAGACATTCCCATGTACGCAGCCTCATCTAGCTGACACCATTAATTCACCCTGACAGGAGGCACTAATGAGGAAAGCCAGATTTGATGACTTCCAATTTGAGATTATAAAACCAAAGTCTTTTTCATTCCAGGTATTTGGGTGATGATTGTCCTCATTTAGATCAATGCGAGTCCTATAAACCCTGGTGCAGTCCTGAGTATGGAAAGGCGGCATTGTCGGCAGATACTCGAGGATTCAAGACTTCTACAAGACAATGCAATCTAGAACATAGCAACTCTTAGATGTTTCTTTCTTTTTTAAGCCCAAGAAAGGGCCAAAGATGCATCTCATGTCCAGACGTCTACTCCAGAAAACCGGGGAAGACGTCTTAGTAAATATCCACAACTAGAATGCACCAAACCTCAAAGCGCCCCTAGCAGTCATGTCCGGGGTCTCCCCTCGGCCCCAGGGGTCCTGTCTCATGTCTGCATGTTCTCACCCAACATGGCACACATCTGTACATGACCAGTTCATACACCCAATAACAGAGCAATGTAATAGGGGGACTCCAGGAACCAGGGAGATTGTAAACTGGGGGCTATTGAACAATTCATCCCAAAATAATTTACTCCAGGCCATTGATCTAGCTGTAGAGCCCAAGAAACCTCCTGAGCCAAACCGGCCCATGACAGCCATAAAACCATCGGATACTCTCAGTCATTAAAGATAGGTCCATGTGCTGGAGTTACTATGGGACTGTGTTAGAGAGAAGGTTTTATATCCCATCTCCAGATAACTCCATATATCACGTTCTAGGGCACTCAGGGCACTTTCCCGCTAATTGGACCCAACACAGATTTGGGAAATTTTTTATTTCTAGCTATGTTTCTTCTCATTTCCAGTTGAAAATTCTGGTATTTTGAGATTCCTTCTATAATATATATAGTGTATTATGTATAGTATAGTATAGTATATATAGTATAGTGTATTATGTATAGTATAGTATAGTATAGTATAGTATAGTATAGTATAGTATATATAGTACAGTACAGTATATTATGTATAGTATATGTATAGTATATGTATATTTATATAGCATAGTACAGATATAGTATAGTATATATAGCATAGTACAGTATAGTATATCATTCCACACTCTTCAGATTGACAATTGTTCCAAGACTGATGAAGGAAGTAGGTAGTCCTTCTTGCTCCTCTTGCCCTTCTTGCCGTTCTTATTGTTCTTGCCCTTCTAGTCCTCATTGCCCTTTTTGCCCTTCTAACCTGTCTTGCTCTTCTTGCCCCTCTTGCCCTTCTAGTCCTACTTGCCCTTCTTGCTCTTCTTGCCCTTCTAGGCTGTCTTGCCCCTCTTGCCCTTCTTGCTCTTCTTGCTCTTCTTGCCCCTCTTGCCCTTCTAGTCTGTCTTGCCCCTCTTGCTCTTCTTGCCCTTCTTGCCTTTCTTGCTCTTCTTGCCCTTCTAGTCTTACTTGCCCTTCTAGCCTGTCTTGCCCCTCTTGCCCTCCTTTCCCTCCTGGCCCTTCTTGCCCTTCTTGCCCATTGTCACTGATGGGATGAGCACATTGTTTCACTTGATGTTGTATTTAGAAGGAGCCGGACAATCTCTGACACCGGCCCCTGCGACCTTGGACATGTGTAAGTGTCATAGACTGTTCTTGGTCACTTGGGATTCTTTACAGTAAGAGCGGGGACTATACCAGGACTATATGGAGATCTCGGGGACCTGACCAGGGATCTGTATTTCACTTTGGCTCTTTGTATCTTTCTTATAACATATGATATCACAGGTTATTGCTACTATAGTGATGATAATGATCCTCAATCCAGGAATTTATTCCGATATTTTGGGATTCATAGAATTTATTTGGCCACGGGGTCAAGTTTTTTAGACTTATGTCCTATAAATATATCACCAAATGGCAGATCCGACCTCCTGTGATCGACCGTCTACTTGTTATTATTACTATAGGATACATGTTATAGGATCTATTAAATCTGGATATATTAACCCCTTCCTCTCGTACTATATTCTGCTATACGGTGATGCAGTGGAGCGGGTATAATGTTCAGGTCCCCCATTGTCAGTGTGAACATGGCCTTATATATCACTTTGTACACTGAAGTATAACACGCAGTCAGTATTTCCTCCATTCATTGCTTTAGATGTTAGTATTATACGTCCCGGCTGATATTACAGGTCTCCCGGCTTTATGACCTCTGCTGTAGAAATCCATCCATGTGTTTCCTGTACAAGCAATGTTATTACACTGATATCTCACATGTCCGGGTGGGCTGTAGCCGCCGGCATCAATATACTTGTAGCTTATACAGTATATACTTACCGCTATACAACGACTATTACTGTACACTGTCAGGCTGCACAATATAGAGGATAAAACATTATAAATATCTTATAGCCCAGATACAAGGTAATGTCTGCAGGAGGAAAGTGGCGGAAATAGAGGCCTATGGATCCGATAACAACATCCCGTCCATCAGTAACCCCCCCCCCACCCCACCCCACCCATAATTACTGTACACAAACTATGGTGATTAATCTCTTACTATGTACCTATCTGCCTATCTATCTATCTATCTATCTATCTACAGTGTTGGCCAAAATTATTTGCCCCCCTGCACTTCTGTCAGATAATCATTGTGTTCTTCCAGATAATTATTGCAATCACAAATTCTTTGGTATTTTCTTCATTTAATTTGTCTTCAATGAAAAACCCACAAAAAGAATTGTCAAAAAGCCAAATTAGATATAATTCCACAGCAAACATAAAAAAGGGGGTGGACAAAAGTATTGGCACTGTATGAAAAATCATGTGATGCTTCTGTAATTTGTGTAATTAACAGCACCTGTTACTTACCTGAGGCACCTAACAGGTGGTGGCAATAACTAAATCACACTTGCAGCCAGTTGAAATGGATTAAAGTTGACTCCACCTCTGTCCTGTGTCCTTGTGTGACCACATTGAGCATGGAGAAAAGAAAGAAGACCAAAGAACTGTCTGAGGACTTGAGAAGCAAAATTGTGAGGAAGCCTGAGCAATCTCAAGGCTACAAGTCCATCTCCAAAGCCCTGAATGTTCCTGTGTCTACCGTGCGCAGTGTCAGTAAGAAGTGTAAAGCCCATGGCCCTGTGGCTAACCTCCCTAGATGTGGACGCAAAAGAAACATTGACCAGAGATTTTACCGCAAGATTGTGCGGATGGCGGATAAAGAACCTCGACTAACATCCAAACAAGTCCAAGCTGCCCTGCAGTCCGAGGGTACAACAGTGTCACCCCGTACTATCCAGCGTCAGCGTCTGAATGAGAAGGGGCTGTATGGTAGGAGACCCCGGAAGACCCCACTTCTTACCCACAGACAGAAGCCAGGCTGGAGTTTGCCAAAACTTACCTGAGAAAGCCAAAACCGTTCTGGAAGAATGTTCTCTGGTCAGAGGAGACAAAAGTAGGAAAAGGCCTCAACATAGAGATTACAGGAAAAAAAGAGGCCTTCAAAGAGAAGAAGACGCCCCCTACAGTCAGACATGGCGGAGGTTCCCTGATGTTTTGGGGTTGCTTTGCTGCCTCTGGCACTGGACTGCTTGACCGTGTGCATGGCATTATGAAGTCTGAAGACGACCAACACATTGTGCAGCATCATGTAGGGCCCAGTGTGAGAAAGCGGGGTCTCCCTCAGAGGTCAGGGCTCTTCCAGCAGGACAAGGACCCAAAACACACTTCAGGTCAGCACTAGAAAATGGTGGTGAGAGAAAGCCCTGGAGACTTGTAAAGTGGCAGCAATGAGTCCAGCCCTGAATCCCATAGAACACCTGTGGGGGAGGGGGAGAGATCTCTTGGTGGCAGTTTGGAGAAGGCCCCCTTCACATCTCAGGGGGGACCGCGAGCAGGAGCCAAAGAAGAAGGGTCTAAGATTCCAGCAGAGCCTTGTAAGAAACTCATTGCTGGTTAGCGGAAGCGGTTGTGCGCAGGTATTGTGTCTAAAGGTTGTGCTACCAAGTATTAGGCTGAGGGCGCCAATACTTCTGTCCGCACCAGTTCTGGAGTTTTGTGTAAAAGGATCAATGATGTGACTTTTTTTTCATTCTCTTTTGTGTTTTTTCATTGCAAGCAAAATAAATGAAGATATTACCAAAGACTTTGTGCTTGTAATCATTATCTGGGGGACAGCAAGGATTATCTGACAGGACTGCAGGGGGCGATACTTATACTGTATATACCCTGTGTCACTTATATACTATATAAGAGTTTGTGCTGTGTAATCATTATCTGGGGACACCGAGGATTATCTGACAGGACTGCAGGGGGCGATACTTATACTGTATATACCCTGTGTCACTTATATACTATATAAGAGTTTGTGCTGTGTAATCATTATCTGGGGGACAGCGAGGATTATCTGACAGGACTGCAGGGGGCGATACTTATACTGTATATACCCTGTGTCACTTATATACTATATAAGAGTCTGTGCTGTGTAATCATTATCTGGGAGACAGCGAGGATTATCTGACAGGACTGCAGGGGGCGATACTTATACTGTATATACCCTGTGTCACTTATATACTATATAAGAGTCTGTGCTGTGTAATCATTATCTGGGAGACAGCAAGGATTATCTGACAGGACTGCAGGGGGCGATACTTATACTGTATATACCCTGTGTCACTTATATACTATATAAGAGTCTGTGCTGTGTAATCATTATCTGGGGGACAGCGAGGATTATCTGACAGGACTGCAGGGGGCGATACTTATACTGTATATACCCTGTGTCACTTATATACTATATAAGAGTCTGTGCTGTGTAATCATTATCTGGGGGACACCGAGGATTATCTGACAGGACTGCAGGGGGCGATACTTATACTGTATATACCCTGTGTCACTTATATACTATATAAGAGTCTGTGCTGTGTAATCATTATCTGGGGACAGCGAGGATTATCTGACAGGACTGCGGGGGGCGATACTTATACTGTATATACCCTGTGTCACTTATATACTATATAAGAGTCTGTGCTGTGTAATCATTATCTGGGGGATACCGAGGATTATCTGACAGGACTGCAGGGGGCGATACTTATACTGTATATACCCTGTGTCACTTATATACTATATAAGAGTCTGTGCTGTGTAATCATTATCTGGGGGACACCGAGGATTATCTGACAGGACTGCAGGGGGGGCAATACTTTTGGCCAACACTGTATCTATCTATCTGACTGTTTAGCTATCTCTCTGTCTATGTATATATGTAATCCATTGTATCTGCATCTAAATGACTTCAGTTTCTGTCTTTAATCGCAGACATACGTGAATCTTGGCCACATTTGCCGTCTCTGTATGTTGCGACGCACGTTTGTACATTATATCACATATGAGATTCTTTGTTTCCTTTTCTATGACTATGTATCACTTTGTATTGTCATTACACTTTGTAGACTCCGCTCTGTATCCTTTAGCTCGGCATGTTGGCACTTTGTGAATACGGAATATCGACAATTATTCTTCCCATGAGAAAGTCTGCTGTCAGAATGAATTCGTAAATTCTGCTGCCTCATACTTTTTGACTTTTCCTCGGCTCGGTGTAGTGGCCCCTCTGTGCACATATCATATGTTATTGTTACTATTATATTGTGGCTGAGAGTCACTTTGTATAGCCGGCGACAAGCAGGAATATTAGGAGCGACCTGAAAGGCCGCACACTATAGAACTCAGAATACGCGCGGCGACTACTGTCAATCATCACCGCGCTAATAGGAAACGCTGTAAAGTGAATTCACTATCACACGCATGGTAATAGGGCCGTTCAATGGAAGGGTCAATCTATATAATATCATGCATATGAGTAGGGGTGAGCTGTGTCCTTTATTCTGTTCTCTTTGTCAGACGCCAATGCTACAAGAATCAGAAAATGCCATGTATATAGAGTTCTATCTGTTAGTAGGAAAGCTGGGTGCTATAGCAATAACAAATATGAAGAGTGGAGAGTGAACGTGTCCAAGCCAAAAGTCAATCTGAGAAGTAACGTCAAAGCCAAAATCAGAAGAAAAATGGATTTCCAGTAACAAAACACTGATCAGTAGAACAATCCAGAACAAATATTCACAGTTCAGAAGCCGTCTAACAGTACAAACTAATAGCAGGCACCTGGATGAGCAGGAAGAGAGATTAAATATCAATGACTGGATCAGCACAACAGAACCCTGAATACACCACCAAGGAGAGAACCTTTGGGGGCACCAAGGAGAGAACCCTTAGGGGGCACTGGATGCAGCACAGATGCCCAGGAGAGGGGTAGGAAGGAGTAACTGTCCTGCACATCACCCCTAGGCCTCCGCTGATTTTACTCTGGGGTCTGAAGAGACAGGTGACAAACCCTTAAAGTTTTGGAAAATGCGGATCAAACCTGGTTCATTCTGAACTGTTTCGCTCACCTCTAGTCATTAATATGTAAGTTCCAGAAACCCCTTTAAGGCCAGTAAGCTGTATACGTGTTTCTTCCATAGCTCTATATGCTAATCAAACTTTGATTAGAAAGAACCCTGCGGAGCCCAATTGCTGTAAGGGGGTAAAATGAACTCCAAAATGCAGCCACATTATGATAACATCAAAGTGACGTTAACATTCTCTGAATCCTGGGAAGGGGGTGGGTCTGGAGGACCTGGAGGACCATCGCTCCGACTGCACTCATATCATTGAGATCGGCCCTAGTCAGGTATGACAAAAGTATTTGCTGTACATGTTCTGCGATCTGCCCAGAAGCGAGTTTAGCAAATTACAGTCATTACATTTAAGTGAATGGATCAATTAACTCCATCAGACTGAACAGATCAATTAGCCAGCAAGTTAATTGCAGTTAATTACCAGCCATATAGTAAGAACATCACACGTGTGCAAAAGCAGACAATAGCGGTAATGCAAGAGATACAATATGAGACACAATCACAATATGGTGAATACTCAGGACGCGTCTGACAAAGTGATGTGGATTACAGGAAGGACGGCCGAAAAACACATTTAATGGACAATCCAAGAAGATCCCTTCACTGCGGTGTCACTGGACGTTCTAATGCAAATCTGTAATGGCCCCCACTTACCATAGTTACCCTGTTTCCCCGAAAATAAGACACACACCCCCCCCCCCCTTCACCTTCTGGATCACATACAACCGGCAGTCATGCCGGCACTCCGCTAATTGTTCCCCGCTCCAGCCGCTGCATAAAACATCCCCCGAAAATAAGAAAGGTCATATATTTCGTTAGCTAATTAATTATAAGAACATGTCTTATTTTCGGGGAAACAGGGTATCTATAATACTGGCGTCTTCTTATGTTGTAAAGAGCCCTTTGTGCCCCATGAGGCTCCAGGGCCCGGTAGTGATTGCTATCTCTGCACCCCTATAGATATACCTATAGATATACCCGCCGCCACCAGGGGTGTACCCACATTTCACAAATCCAGGCTTCCATTCTCTTCAATGGGAGCACCAGGGGGTTGCCGTACTTTGGCTATATCTGGTGTTCCCATTGAAGTGAATAGAAGGTGCAGCATGGGCACACCCTACATTCAACAGGCTGCTGCAGGGTGGCTTAATGCACAGTGAGGGGTTCAGCAGTCAGATAAGTACCCTGTATCCTATGGATAGTGGATAAATATTATTTATGGCATAAGGACTGTCCCATATATGTCCTCTGCCACCACATAAGCGACATGCTAATGTCCATGTCTTCTCATGCTAGTGTTGACCAAGCTCCATGCAACCCCTCACCAATCATTGCACATGGGGCCAAACTTTCCCAATAACAAGTTCCTTCTGCACATTGTACTGGAGCACAGCCACACCTTACTATGATATAATAGCAATACAACATGTCAACACACATTTGGGGGCATCCTCCGCTACCTTACAGAAACCCCAGTGTAACATTGGGCATAAAAAGATTGTAGTCCGGCGTATCCTTATTTAAAATGTTTCTTCTTTTTATTGGTTTACTAAAAAACTGTTAAAAATGACAATCACAGACACAGGATGGTGCAATATGAAGTTGATGGTGAGTACATATGTTTGACACCGGTACAAAAAGTGAAAGATTATTTGAGTTCATGTTCCCCATTCCCTGTAACAAATATGGCGTATTCCCCTTCTATAGATCCTAGTGCGCATGTGTATCAAATATAATTGCAATGTGAAAAACCAGTCTCGCTGTAAAGCGCATGCGCGGCTATCTATTAGAAGAAGAAACTTCTTACTAATGAAAACTATATTGAGCGTTATGCTGAAGATCGGGGCAATGGAATCGAAGATAATAACTAGATGTAAAACGGTATGCAAATCAAGTAGATGGCTGCAACAAATATATAATCATAGCAAGCAATCTGCTCTAGCTGCATATAATTCCCTCTATCCGTATGATCATTGCACTGATAGTAGTGAGACAAACCTTGTTATAATGCCCGAACTCAAGTCTGAACACGGTATTATCATAACACCTATGCAACCAATATGGACCGCAAAAACGCGTCCCAAAGCAAATGTGCAAGGTCTAAACAATGGTCAACATTGGGCACATTCATGTTATTTCATTGCACCAGCTTCATATAGGCCTGATTTCTTTTAGGACTAGGCTAATGCTGGGTCCCATTGAGTCCCTCTCTGAAATCAGTGCAGTCCCTACAGCTATAGCATTGCCTGGCAGGTTTATGCCCCACTCTAAGCACTGGTTTAGGCAGTGATAGGGTTATTATGTAGAGTCTTCACATGCAGGGGTAAGGAGTCCTTTGCGTCTTATATTACACACTCCCTACATAGTAGATGAACATTGTCGAGCTGGGCACACACTGCCGTACAATAGGAAGCCCCTAAATGAAGTCTAATGCATTCTGATGGCGTGCCCGTCCATTCTTCCATTCTTGGTGTGTCGAAGTCTTTGCATAGTCTGACTTGGCATAAACTCTGCTGATTTACAGGGATCCTGGTATGCAAGTCACTAGTTTAACAAGATTCTGCTTTTTTGGCGGAGATACAGGCAGGAATAATTGAGTTCGGCGGCGAGCTACAATTTCTTTTGTTTTACGTTTCTTCGAATATTTTAGCTGAACATATTCATAGTCTTTCCCCAGACAGACATAGACACCAAGTATGTCATTTCAGTTTAATTCATTCTGTAATGGGGGTTTAGGAGAAGTGTAATAAGCCTGCATTTAATTGATTTGGCATCATTGCTGATCTCATAGATTGGAAATTATAATACAAAAAGCTTTTATAAAGTCAATGTAATATTTGTAGCGGAAAACACTGCAGATGGCTTTTATCTTCTGTATTGTCTAAACCCATGTAGTTCACGGATTTAAAGGGTTTTTACCATGAAAAATATTCTCTATCCATAGGGTACAGGATAAATTGTTGATGGGTGGGGTCTGGGTAGGGAGACCCTGGGAATCTGACTGCTGAGCCTGAACCAACCCTTAGAACGAGGGGTTGTATTATCTGCTGTGCAGTGTTGAGTGCACAGCTCTGCTACACCTGAGATGTAGCAGAGTTGGCCATGCGCTGAGCTCTGCTACACCAGAGATGTAGCAGGGCTAAGTGTGCGCTGAGCTCTGCTACACCAGAGATGTAGCAGGCTGAGTGTGTGCTGAGCTCTGCTACACCTGAGATGTAGCAGGGCTGAGTGTTTGCTGAGCTCTGCTACACCTGAGATGTAGCAGAGCTGAGTGTGCGCTGAGCTCTGCTACACTGGAGATGTAGCAGGGCTGAGTGTGTGCTGAGCTCTGCTACACCAGAGATGTATCTCTGGTGTAGCAGAGCTCAGAGCACGGACAGCTCTGCTACATCTCAGGTGTAGCAGAGCTCAGCGCACAGCCAGACCTGCTACATCTCAGGTGTAGCAGAGCTGTGCGCTCAACACTGCTACATCTGAGATCAGACCACAATGGAGACTGCTGTGGACCGATCTTAGACTCACCCTCTCCTGCAAACCAGCAGTTTGGTCAATGCATTCCTATGGGAAAAAGTCAGCTCCTGCCTGTCAAGCTGACAGGGATCCCGATGAGATAGTAGAGTAATACAGGTACTTGGGCTTGTTAGATGCCCCCAGACATGCTTCCCCTGCTGTCCCAGTTGCATTCTAGGGTGTTGGCATCATTTCCTGGGGTGTCATAGTGGACTTGGTGACCCTGCTGAGTCAAAGTGTGGCTTCCCCTGAAACGAACGTTTTTTTTCCCCATAGACTATAATGGGGTTCAATATTCGTTCGAATAGTCGAATACTGAGGGAATATTAGAAACGAATCTCGAATCTTGAATATTTCACTGTTCGCTCATCTCTATTGTCTGCCACTCACATGTCCCAGATGTAACCTGGCCGTACTGAAGACAACCGTTAGCATCCATCACCTGGCGGGGCTGATGGTTCTGGACGCGGCAAAACCTTAGTTATCGCTTGTTACATAGTGACAAAGCTCCTAAGCTCATTATATGGGACTCATTATCATTGCTATGTGAATGGATCAGCATCTAACTAAGGGTTAGCGTCGCCCACAACGCATCAGTGACTCGGCGGGATGGATTTTATTATTTATGCTCAATAAAGTCAGATTTACATTGGGAATCCATTCTGGGCTGCTGATAATTTCGGAATGTTATCTGGCGCCAGCAAATCTGTCAGTCGGAGACTTAATCTGAAAATAATTCCGAGTTTAATATGAAACCTGTTTGGCACCGGAGAGCGCGGCGCTCGCTCTGTACCTGATTCCTCCATTTGTTTATGTATTTGCAAATGTAAGCAGATCTGGAAAGGCAGCGAATGAATATTTAAGAGCGTCAGCAGCGGGTGTCAATAGCAAAGTAACTTTGTGGTGGATAATAAACGCTAATAATGGAATATTGTGACACCTGCTGAAATGCTCAATAATGAAAACCCCTCTGTTATAGCAAACACTGGAGCGCGCGCGAGCGAGCGGGTTATTGGTGGCAATCTGTATAAATGGGCCCATTCATTTAGTCAATCCGCACTATAATTAATATGATGGCCACATTTCATACATTGTGCTGGGGGTTTATTCCTCTCCTGCGATGAACATTGTATTGATCTGCGAGGAAGAGGTCACGCTGAGCCGAAATACAATAGATATCATTATCTATAATATAGGCACAAACAAATGAAAATTGCTGAAAATGTAACAAAATGTATCACACATAAAGAAGGTAAGCCAGAAGCATCCATGCTTAAAGGGAATGTGCCAGGGACCTAGGTTCTTTAAAGTTTAAAATCCTTTTTTTTTTTTTAAAGAATTTTTGATTATTTATTTTATCATGTCATGATCTATTTAATTTGATGCAATTTTTACTCCGGCCACTAAACCTAATAATAGGCACTTATAACCTAATAATAATGTCTTATAATAGTAGACATCAGTTCTGTAGGGTTTACTTTACAGCAGTCACCTGTATTATAATACAAGGGGAACTTAACTGTAACCTGGTAACAAGTGTGTAAATACCTTGCAGCGCCTCCACAGGGGAGCATGACGCAGTTTATAGGATGCATGAACATGACAGGTGCGCCAGACCAAGAAATGCACTATTATTATTATTATTATTATTATTGATAATATTATTATTATTATTATTATTATTATTATTATTATTATTATTGATAATATTATTATTATTATTATTATTATTATTGATATTATTATTGATATTATTATTCTTGGACATGATTAAGGGGTGCAGCCATCGTGCCCAAGTTGTTGCATTCAGGGGCACACAGACCAAGACCTCCTTGGTAGAAAAGAGGAATTTGCTCTAGCGCCACCTTTTAGTAGGTAGCTCCCTGTAGATCAGTGCATGGATTTTTAAAAAAAGGCTGCAGAATTGGGGTGAGTGATGTCGCTTATTCTGTATATTTGTACAGCGCTTGTGCTCGGTATCACAGCTCAACCTGTTCACTTGGATGGGACTTGGCTGCAGTCAGGTCATGTGACCGATGAGCGTGATGTCACATGGTCTGTGCAGGAGAACTGTCATTGACGTTTCAAACAGATGTCCCTGGTTTTGGACCCCGACAGATCCTAAATATAGGTCATCAATTACAAAAGTCCCGATAAGCCCCTTTAAGAATAGTCAATTTTTTTCCAAATTTTGCATTTCTCGCCGCACTCGTGTCGTAATCCCGACCCATCTCCTGTATCACATCCTAGAAGTATAATAGGTTTACCAAAGGTGAAATTTAGCTTTAATTATTAAGAAGACGGGAATGTAATGGGAGATTGAACTGAACGGATTCATTATTTCTGGCCAAATTCTGAAGTTTGCAATCAATTATTTATCACTTTTCTTGTAGTTCTGCGTACAATCCGGGGAAGTGTTTGCTCGGGTTTATAAGTGTTTAAGATGCGAAAGGCGATTATATCAAAGATTTTATTTCCGAAGATTCCTAAAGACAAAAATGTTCTTTTATGCCGTTCAAGACAAAAGAAAAAAAGTCCAACAAAAACAGGCCCTGGGGGGCGACGGCGGGAATTCAATCTGTCAGGCGCTGCAAAGATTTCAAGAAACATATTTCAGAAAATATGATGTCAAGTTTAACAATCGGAAGATTTACTCGTTAAGAAAGGAAGTCGTATCTCAGCTCTGTCGAAAAGAGGAAAAAACTGGAAAATATTTATAAAAAAAATCACTAGGTTATTATGGCCATGACAATGGGGGGCTCGGCATTTCAGGGATTAAGATATGAGGGAAATAAATGACCAGCAATTTCCTGATATGTTACTATTAAAGGGGCGGTATAGGATTGGTAAAACATGGCCGCTTCTAAAAATACTGCCCCATTGGTCCACTGGTAGAGCGAGGTATTGCACCAAAGCACAAGGGAAGGGGTCATTGTCTGCACTGGATAAGCTTTATTACTAATATAGACCTCACCCCCTGAAATTACTAATATAGACCTCACCCCCTTATATTACTAATATAGACCTCAGCCCCCCTGATATTACTAATATAGACCTCACCCCCTGATATTACTAATCTAGACCTCACCCCCTGATATTACTAATATAGACCTCACCCCCTGATATTACTAATATAGACCTCACCCCCTGATATTACTAATATAGACCTCACCCCCTGATATTACTAATATAGACCTCACCCCCTGAAATTACTAATATAGACCTCACCCCCTTATATTACTAATATAGACCTCAGCCCCCCTGATATTACTAATATAGACCTCACCCCCTGATATTACTAATATAGACCTCACCCCCTGATATTACTAATATAGACCTCACCCCCTGATATTACTAATATAGACCTCACCCCCCGATATTACTAATATAGACCTCACACCCCCTGATATTACTAATATAGACCTCACCCCCTGATATTACTAATATAGACCTCACCCCCTGATATTAATAATATAGACCTCACCCCCTGATATTAATAATATAGACCTCACCCTCCTGATATTAATAATATAGACCTCACCCCCTGATATTACAAATATAGACCTCACCCCCTGATATTACTAATATAGACCTCACCCCCTGATATTACTAATATAGACCTCACCCCCTGATATTACTAATATAGACCTCACCCCCTTATATTACTAATATAGACCTCACCCCCCTGATATTACTAATATAGACCTCACCCCCCCCCGATATTACTAATATAGACCTCACCCCCTGATATTACTAATATAGACCTCGGCCCCCTGATATTACTAATATAGACCTCACCCCCTGATATTACTAATATAGACCTCACCCCTGATATTACTAATATAGACCTCACCCCCTGATATTACTAATATAGACCTCACCCCCCCTGATATTACTAATATAGACCTCACCCCCCCTAATATTACTAATATAGACCTCACCCTCCTGATATTGCTAATATAGACCTCACCCCCCCCCCCTGATATTACTAATATAGACCTCACCCCCTGATATTACTAATATAGACCCCACCCCCTGATATTACTAATATAGACCTCACCCCCCCTGATATTACTAATATAGACCTCACCCCCCCTGATATTACTAATATAGACCTCACCCCCCTGATATTATTAATATAGACCTCACCCCCTGATATTACTAATATAGACCTCACCCCCCTGATATTACTAATATAGACCTCACCCCCCCTGATATTACTAATATAGACCTCACCCCCCTGATATTACTAATATAGACCTCACCCCCCCTGATATTACTAATATAGACCTCACCCCCTGATATTACTAATATAGACCTCACCCCCCTGATATCACTAATATAGACCTCACCCCCCCTGATATTACTAATATAGACCTCACCCCCCTGATATTACTAATATAGACCTCACCCCCTGATATCAAATCAAATCAAATCAAAAAAGCTTTATTGGCACGTCCGAATAGATATTTGGCATTGCCAAAGCTAGTAAAGTGGGGGGGGGGGTTGTTGGGTTCGGGTGGGTGAGTGGTGGGTATGGGGGGGTTGGGGGTATAACAGTCCGTGGAGTCTCATCTTCCTCTTCGTTGGTGACCGCTATATGGGGGGGTGGGGGGGCGGGTGTATTGGGATAAATATAACAGTCCGTGGAGTCTCATCTTCCTCTTCGTTGGTGACCGCTATATGGGGAGGTGGGGGTGGGGTGGGGTGGGGTGGGTGTATTGGGATAAATATAACAGTCCATGGAGTCTCATCTTCCTCTTGTTTGGTGACAGCTGGACACGTATTGGGCAGCGATCTCCACAGTGGCCTCTTCTTCTCCCAGTAGGATGTAGAATTTCCTCTTCTCATCTGCAGATATGAAGTCTGGGATGTGGGCAGAGAGTCTTTGGTAGTAGACGGCCCTCACAGCTGAGTATTTGGTGCAGTGTAGCAGGAAGTGGGTCTCGTCTTCTAGGGCCCCCTGGTCACAGTGCTGGCACAGTCTGTTCTCCCGTGGCTTGTACGTCTGCCTGTATCGCCCCGTCTCTATCTCTAGGTTGTGGGCGCTAAGTCTGTACCGGCTCAGGGTATATAGGCCTCACCCCCTGATATTACTAATATAGACCCCACCCCCTGATATTACTAATATAGACCTCACCCCCTGATATTACTAATATAGACCTCACCCCCCTGATATCACTAATATAGACCTCACCCCCTGATATCACTAATATAGACCTCACCCCCAGATATTACTAATATAGACCTCACCCCCTGATATTACTAATATAGACCCCACCCCCTGATATTACTAATATAGACCCCACCCCCTGATATTACTAATATAGACCTCATCCCCTGATACTACTAATATAGACCTCACCCCCTGATATTACTAATATAGACCTCACCCCCCCTGATATTACTAATATATACCTCACCCCCTGATATTACTAATATAGACCCCACCCCCTGATATTACTAATATAGACCTCACCCCCTGATATTACTAATATAGACCTCACCCCCTGATATCACTAATATAGACCTCACCCCCCCTGATATTACTAATATAGACCTCACCTCCTGATATTACTAATATAGACCTCACCCCCTGATATTACTAATATAGACCTCACCCCCTGATATTACTAATATAGACCTCACCCCCTGATATCACTAATATAGACCTCACCCCCTGATATTACTAATATAGACCTCACCCCCTGATATTACTAATATAGACCTCACCCCCTGATATTACTAATATAGACCTTCGTATAACCATCGTAGACCCTGCAGGACACGTATGCACTGCACCGGGGGGTCCACTATAGATCCTTGCCACCCTAACTAAAGTGACTACCCCTCCCAACCTCCTGGCCTTCCTCCATCCGGACTGATGATCATTGCACATCACAATACTGTAAACCATTTTGGAAATTTATGGAAAAACACGAAATCCCTTCAGGCCTTCCGGAGTCCGTGATGGAGTTCAGAGGCCACTGCTATACCCTCACCTGAGGTCTTTGTGACCATCACAAGAATATGACCGGTGTCTTCAGCTACACAAAGACATCTTTTTCTCTATCTCTATTTCTGGACTCTACGTTGCAGTGCTGAGAGCAGAAGATATAATTATATTGGCCCCGGATCACCTCCAGCTGTTCAAAGGTTCATCTTTCCCTTAGTAGTGTCAAGGACAGAAAATAAATTATCGGTGTGAACCCACCGCCATATCCGCGGCCTCGGCACCTGCTGGGCTCCTCTTTGAAATTCTCCCTTTCTGACAATGTCCAGGCAAGTGTTTGTTTCTACAGAACTCCAAAAAAAAAGCCGCCTGTGTGGTAAGAAAATCAATTCTCCTCTGAGATATGCTTGGCCCAGATACAAAAACCGGACTGTCTGCTCCAAGAAGGAAGGCGATTTTTCAAGTGAAAGAATTCGCACAATGAGCACAAGGCAGGGCCATAAGTGGAACACTGTCAAGGACTAAATGTTATTTTAACATAGCAAATAGCCAATGTGTCTTTATTGTTAATGGACTAAAGGCTTTTCCGTCCCCGGGTTTGACCTTGTCATTTTTTCCCCTTGTTCGCGAGGCGATGGGTGAGATTTGTCATCAGATGTTCATAGATATTTGTGGTTCAGAAGTTGTCGTCTTGCGAATTTGATCTCATAACTCCAGTCTGTTGTTTGTCGTAGAGGTGTAACTTCAAGCTCCTCGGCCCCGATATAAAATCTGTAACATGGTCCTTCAACTACCATGCGCCATTTATAGTGCCGGTGTCTATATACAAGAAGCCGAAGGTAGTAGAACCTGTCAGGGGGGCTAGGAATTAAATCAATTCCTCTAGGTTGGGGTGGTGCTGAGCTGTAGGGTCTGGAAAGTACCTACTGGTGGTGGTAGGGTTTCCCCTGGCGTAAGAGGTTCTCAGCCCTGAGACTGATGGGTTGGAGTGCCCAATAGGACTGACATATAGATAAGAGATTTCAATTGGAAGGTACCTACTGGTGGTAGTAGGGTTTCCCCTGGGGTAAGAGGTTCTCAGCCCTGAGACTGATGGGGGTTGGAGTGCCCAATAGGACTGACATATAGATAAGAGATTTCAATTGGAAGATACCTACTGGTGGTGGTAGAGTTTCCCCTAGGGTAAGAGGTTCTCAGCCCTGAGCCTGATGGGGGTTGGAGTGCCCAATAGGACTGACATATAGATAAGATAGATTTCAATTGGAAGGTACCTACTGGTGGTAGTAGGGTTTCCCCTGGGGTAAGAGGTTCTCAGCCCTGAGCCTGATGGGGGTTGGAGTGCCCAATAGGACTGACATATAGATAAGATAGATTTCAATTGGAAGTTACCTACTGGTGGTAGTAGGGTTTCCCCTGGGGTAAGAGGTTCTCAGCCCTGAGACTGATGGGGTTGGAGTGCCCAATAGGACTGACATATAGATAAGAGATTTCAATTGGAAGGTACCTACTGGTGGTAGGGTTTCCCCTAGGGTAAGAGGTTCTCAGCCCTGAGCCTGATGGGAGTTGGAGTGCCCAATAGAACTGACCTTCAACATGGTCATATGACCAACAGTCACAAGAAAGCAGCCATGTTTTTTTTTTTAACATAAACCCCTTTAAGAAGCCCACACATTTACTTATCAGACAATCACTCCGTCGCCCAACAGCTATTCCCTCCAGCCAAGCATGCATGTGTTCTCAATGTGAATCCCTGCAGCCCTGGCTTATCTGTCCTGAGAACTAGGGTTGAGCAATTGGGATTGGAAAAGATTGGATTCCAATTGGCGATCGAGCACATTTAACGATTGGGATCGGCTGGAAAATGATAGAAAAACGGATTTTGAAATCTCAAGATCGGCTCAACCCCACTGCATACATAATATACAATTAGGGTTCAGCGATCGGGATCGGGAAAGATCGGATCACGATCGGCGACCGAGCAAATTTCACGATTGGGATCGGCTGGAAAATGATCGGAAATCGGATTTTAAAATTGATCCTGAAATCTCAAGGTCGGCTCAACCCTACTGAGAACAAATAGATCAAGTATTGAATTTCAACATGTCCAATCTCTTGCTATCGTGTCTTGGAGACGAGTTGAGGAGTGCCCAGACACATATCGTAAGATAGCAAATGGCAGACTCACTTAACCCTTTCCATATGTTTATTAGGGAAGGAAAGCTACAGATAAGATGTAAACAGAGGTAACTGGAGGTAAAATGCAAGAAAATATATTATAGAGTAGCCAATGCAGGAACAGATGGCCAAATGGATCCGTTATCTCTGAGCATTACCGACATTACGGTACGCACAATGGGGAAGGGCGCGGGAAATAGGAAGTCTATGAGACGTAACTACAACCAATCGCTGCAGAGAAGGCGCCAATGTGCACACATCCGAAATAACCAATACAAGTGAAAGTCACCCAGAGGTTGATAACATTGTAACATCCTGATGTGAGGGCGCTGGTGACTCAGACAGTGATTTTGGCTTCCTCCTGTAGGCCATTGTCAGCGGAGGACATGACAGCGCCGCTACCTCTTCACATGCAATTAAATGACACATAATATAATAAGGTTTTGTTCATGTCCAAGTTGTTATAGGAGGAAAGTGCTGGAGGAAAGTTCTGTTCAGTCACATTCGATTTCTATTAACTGACAGCAAAGTCAACTTTTCCATCAACTTTATTCTCAGAATGAACAGACCTAATAAAACTTAATAACCTGCAAGTTACATGAGAAGAACGGGGAACTTTCCTGTCTGTTGTGATTGGACATATGAAAAATTCTATCTATCTATCTATCTATCTATCTATCTATCTATCTTCTATCTATCTATCTATCTATCTATCTATCTATCTATCTTCTATCTATCTATCTATCTATCTATCTATCTCCTATCTATCTATCTATCTATCTATCTATCTATCTATCTATCTCCTATCTATCTATCTATCTATCTCCTATCTATCTATCTATCTATCTATCTATCTATCTCCTATCTATCTATCTATCTATCTATCTATCTATCTATCTATCTATCTATCTATTTTACTTGTTGCTCCTTGTATCATTGTTACATGCAGTGAATCTGTGGACAGACTACATTTCCCTGGATTTTCTGCCTTCCTCACTCTGTGTTCCCCTCGCTTCTCCATTCTTCCCTGCATTGAAATCACAGACAGTAAATCCCTCCCACATCTGAGGTCACATGAGTGACAGAGTAAGAGCAGGCAGAGGCATCATGGGACATGCAGTTTGTTCACATGTAACAAGGATACAAGGAGCAGCAAGTAAAATAAAACCAAGCAAAGGCTGCATAAGGGAGCAGTGAGGATTCAGCTTTGCAGACAATTTTGGGGAACTGGATAACTCCTTTAATGACCAAAATATTTTCTCCAAGGCCTGAGAACACTGGTTTAAATGGCCACTAACTCTTCAGACAGCTTAGTCTCATTTCAAAGATCATGGGATTCTGGGCCAAAATGTAATGCACTTTAATTAAAAATAAGGCTGCTTTCAGCCTGAAACGTTGCTAAAGTTCCTGCCGCTAGTTGTCTCCCTTCTAGCTAATTTACTGATCACTCTTTTGTTACTAAGGACGTCTGTCCCTAGACACTGTCCATTCCTTCTTGCTTATCTCAGTAAGTGTAGATGGTGATCCTTTTCTCTCTTCACACAGTGAATGGAGGGGGGAGGGATTGATTCTCCTCACAGCCTGCAGAGACATGTCTGACAATTGTTACTGGGTGCAACAGACTGTAACATCACAGTTATATGGCTCGGGTCATACATAAATAAATCAGGTCCCATAAACAAAGCAGACCTTAGAGCAGCTCCCAAAATGAATCAGACCATAGACCATTTGCAGATGGTGTCAGGGGTAAAACAATGGGGTCCCGTGAGATAAATCGGATTCTTCTTAGGTGTTTATTTTGTTCCTATGAACAGCGGAACGGCATAAACAATCAGATGTGAGCGTTCACTTTCCCGTTTCCCACTACACAGGTTTCACTATTTATTAATGTGATACAATTTGCAAAAAATGAAAGAACAAAGTCATTGCTCCAAATACAAGGTGTCTTATACTCCGCACACAAAACCCCAACAAGCCCCTAAGAAACCGCTGTAAAATATAATGCAAAGTGTGTGCCGATTTCCGTCAGGGTCTCTTTCTGCAAATCTCCATCCAGCTGCAGTCCTTTTATCTTCCTAGAAATAAAATAAAAGAAGTGAGGTGCCGAGGCGCAGGCGAATATACAAAGCCATGCTCAGAGACGAGAGCAAATCAGCTTTCTTCCACTGTTATAATTTACAATTACTTATCACATTACTTCATAATTGTCTTCTCAAAGTGCACTCAATTGCAAAATTAGAATCCTTATCTCAATGTAGCAGCCACCTACCATACATACCCCACAAAATGTGCAAATTACACTGAGGAATAGTCTCCGAAAAATCCTCTTCATCAAAAGACTGACCTTAATTAAAGCGGCGTCTATCTCTCCTGGTGCACAAAGTGCCCCTATTTGTATTTAAATGAGTATATAGGACAGAACTATAGATCACTAGAGTGCACCGGGCGAGGAGTCTGCACAATGGGGAGACATGTTAATAGCAAGCTGTCTATGATCTAGTAGCAGAGCTCTTCAATAGGTTCCTATCTATACTGTGATATAGCTACAACATACCGGAGCGTGCCGGAGCTGGAGTCAGGTGTGGGGGAAACGCTGCAAAATAAGAAGGAGCTCAGAAATAGAAGGGTTAACGGCAGTGGTGTAACTAAAGTCTTGTGGGCCCCGGTGCAGTCTTTTGTCAGGGACCCCCAACCTCATCCTACAGAGAATTCTGGGTAATGATGGTTTTGGGTGCTGAGGAATTTAATCCACATTAGTCTGGTTGGGGTAATCTGGAGGTCTCCTTGGTTTATGGGCCAGCTGCAATCTCTGTACTGATGCCAGCGCTTATCGGCCCCCTGAAAGTGGGACAGGAGTGGGTAGAAGTGGGGCAGTTTTTAGTAGAACTGGGCAGGGAGGTTGTTTCCGCCACCATCGTGGAGAACTAAGCCCAGATCTTCTTGCTCCAATCCATCTCTCTCTTCATGTCATCCCAGACAGACTGGATGGTGATGAGATCAGGGCTCTGCGGGGGCCGGATCATCTCTCCCAGGACTCCTCCTCCAAAGGGCAAAGGTCACACCAAATAGTGATGGGATTTACATTTACTTTTTTCTTAATCCATTAACCCTTCTAGTTCTAGAAACATTTTTTGCAGCATTTTTCTTCCCATGTCCACACTTATGTATACTAACTTTTAGTTTGCAAAAATTGTTGAATTCAAGCCATGTTCCCAGAACCGCCGCAGATCTTCTGAAAAAACAACTTTACAGGCAGATTTGGACAAACCCTTCTTCTTTTTGGAGTTGGACAGTTGGACAGATTGTCGAGACT